>NC_067473.1:156805528-157405528 GCF_947179515.1 Apodemus sylvaticus
ATTCTCTCCTCTTAAATTGATGGCAAAATGAATATGATTACATTTAAAAATACTCAGGAGTAAAATTTTATTCATGTTCATCCTTGTAGAAAAGTTGATGGAAATTTTCACAGAAAAATAAAATTGTGTTATCTATAAAATAAATTGACATATAGACAAGAACAGCAAAGTAAAAGAATAACACAGTTAAATTGAGCATTGTATCTTCTTCACCTTTGTGGTATGCTATAATCTCCTAAAAACCCCAAAGTGAATGCAATAACACCTGGGTGTATATTTAGATGAATGAAACACTTGACAACACTGCTTCAACACATAGAAAAGAGGAAGCAGAAGAGTTGCTGGATGTGTCAGCATTACTGATAAGCAGTATTTGTAAATGAGTCTTGAACATGTTTGAAAACCACCAGAATATTTTAAGTATACCTGATATTCTTAGAGAAAAAGTTGAATGGAATATATTCAATTGAATCTAAAGAAGTCAGATAAAAAGATGAACAAAAGGGGTCACCTGCCCCAAGTAGAAAATTCTCACATAATAGACATTATTAAAAAGATTAATAGTGAATTTAAGGTGAGTTCACTAAATTCATGAATGTAAAACAGAAACAAATTAGAGTAAAACACTATACTCAACCAGACACACAAAAAGCTGACAAGACTTGACTCTGTGCTAGTTACCATGATTCCACAGAGAGAGTCATTATCCCTGACACAAAACATGCAGGAAATATGGGGCATTGATAAAGAACAAATTTAATAGAAATAAAAATCAAGATAATGGGAGTAGAACAAGAAGAAGATCCTAGTTCAAAGGCCCACATTTAACACACTCAGAAAAGAAAAATTACCTAATTCCTAAAAAAAAAAAAAAGAAAAAAGAAGAAATGCCTATAAATATACAAGAAGTATATAGAACGCAAAATAGACTGGATCCGAAAATAAACTCACTTTGCAATAATCAAAACACTGAACATTTAGAACATAGAATAATAAACACTTCAAGGAGAAAAGGCCGAGTAACATATACAGGTAGATCTATTCAAACTGCACAAACATCTCAGTGGAGACACTAAAATTCAGAAAGTTCTAGGCAATTACATTGTAGACTCTAAGATACCACAGATGCCCAGATCACTATACCCAGCAAAACTTTCAATCACTATTGATGGAGAAAACAAGATTTTCTGTTACAAACACAAATTTAAATAAAATCTATCCACAAATTCATTGCTAAAGACAGTGCCAAAATGAAAACTCCAACCCTTGTGGAAAAAATATGCCAGTGAAAATATAGGAAATACATAACCACACAGTAGAAAAACCAAGAGGCTAACAGAATGGATCTAAAAACAAGATCCAACCTTTTAAAGCATATATGAAACTTATCTGAAAATCAAGATAGTTGTTAACTCAGAGTAAAGGGTTGGGGAAAGGGTTTCTAAGCAAATTTACCTAAAAGTCAAGTTTGAGTAGATTTTCTAACATCTGACAAAATAGACTTCAAATGAAAATTACTCAAAAGTTATGGGAAAGAACATTCATACTCATCAAAGGACAAATCCTCCAATATAACATCCTAATTATTAACAACTATGTCACAAATATCTAAACTCAAGTCTGTTAAAGAAACACCAGGAAATCTCAAATCACACATAGACCTCACATATTGATAGTGAGAGACTATAATACCCCACTATCACAAATGCATGAGTCAACCAGACGAAACTCAATAAATAGTAGAGCTAAGAGATGATATTAATAAATTGGACCTTACACAGTAAGTTAGTCAAAGGAGATCAAAGGATGCAGACAAGAAAATAAAAATTCAAGATATCATTATTACTGATAATGTCATAGTATACATAAGCGAACCCCAAAATTCTACAGGGAATTTGTTTGGCTGAGATCACCTTCAGCAGAGTGCCTGGATACAAGATTAACTCAAAGAAATAATTAGTAGCCTTCTTATATACAAATGACAGACTATGAAACAATTAAGAAACAACACTACACTCTTCATAATAACCACAAAAAATATAAAGCACATTGGGAAAGCCAAATCAAGGAAGCAAAAGACTAGTATGAGTCTTTGAAGGAAAATGAGGAATATATCAGAAGATGGAAAGATCTCCTATGCTCATGGATCAGTAGAATAATATAATAAATGGTTACCTTCCAGAGGTAACACCATCCCTAATTTTAAAGTGTACCACTGTGCTATAATAATGAAAACCACAAAGTATTCTCATAAAAACAGACATGGTGAGCAATGGAATATAATTGTAAATCCAGACATAAATCCATGCATATATGGACACTTTATTTTTTTTTTACAAAGGATCCATAAACCTACAATAGAAAAAAGATAGCATATTCAAAATTGGTGCTGATCTAACTGGCTATCTTCAAGTTGAAGTATACTGCTACATCCACATTAGCCCTGTTCAAAAACCAAGGCCAAATGATGATCACAACATTAAAATGCACTTGATGGAATACTGAATTTTATGGAATATAATTAGGTATTAGCATTGTAAATATTTATATATTCTTATGAATGGTAATTGTGTTCCGGAAAAAAGTCATTAAATGAGAAAATTTACACTCACATAACTGCTGAAAACCAAACCTTGATGGAAGAAAAAGTAGTGAACATTATGACTTTGGATGATCAGAGGGAGGTGGATTAGCCAATTGGAGATTAGCAAGTGGCCCAACTATTGAGCTGTTTAAAGCATGTTAAATTATAAAGGCTGAGTGTGTGTCCTTCCTTTGAGAACCCAGAGCTTTAGGGAATGTAGTGTGGATTGTGCTGCCAAAATGTATTTAATTATTTAATTCTACACATCCTAGCACAGGAGAAACTTTCTAAACAGAGCACAGCTAGGACCTCATGACAGCAAATAGCTTCTGAGAGTCAAAGGACAACATCAATAGGACAAAATGGCAGTCAATAGAATGGAAAAGGATTTTTTACCAACTCTAAATCTGACAGAGATATAATACACAAAATATATAAAGAACTGAAGACAGAAGGCATCAACAAACCACCAATTTAATTTTTA
Source organism: Apodemus sylvaticus (assembly GCF_947179515.1). Taxonomy (NCBI): domain Eukaryota; kingdom Metazoa; phylum Chordata; class Mammalia; order Rodentia; family Muridae; genus Apodemus; species Apodemus sylvaticus. Next base: position 156,808,597 of record NC_067473.1, read on the forward strand.
AAATTAAGTATGGAGTTAAAAAGAGAATTCTCAATAGAGAAATCTCAAAGGGGTGAGAAACAAAAATAATATTCAGCATCCTATCCATTAGGAAAATGCAAATCACAACTACTTTGATCTTCTATTGTATACATGTCAATATGACTAAAATCAGTGATAAAAGTGAGAGATCATGATGGTAAGGAAATGGAGCAAAGGGAACACAATTACACTGATGAAGGGAGTGCAAACTTGTACAGCCACTAGACAAATCATTATGAGGGATCCTCAGAAAATTGGGAATCTATCTCAAGACACATCTATAACATCAGTGAGCATGTACCCAAAGGATACTACATCTTACCACAAAGATAATTGCTCAGTTAGTTCACAGTGTCTTTGTTTAAAATATCAGGAAACTAGATAAAAAGTAGGTGTTTCTCAATGAAAGAATGGATAATGAAAATGTGGTACATTAACATAATAGAATATTACTCCAGAGAAAGTAAGTAACAAGGTGGGTTCTTGGGGTAGGGGGCATACAGGTAAAGAGAATATCCCTGGGAATGCAAAAGACTTGTTGGGTAGACAAGAGGGTGTGTGGAGATGGGAACAGGAAGGGGAAAATTGTGAAGGGCAGTACACAGGGAGAGGGTATAGACAGAGAGACACAGAGAGAGATGGAATACTGGAGCATTTAAAGTCAATGTCAAACCTAGTGAAATGAAACTTCCTGAAACCTATGAGGGTCACCTTAATGAGAACTTAGTAATGGAGGATATGGAACCTGAACTGGCCATCTTTTGTAACCAGGCAAGGCTTCCAGTGGTGCATGTCGGAGGACAACAACCCATTAACCAAACCTTGAACTCACAATCTGTCCTGACTATAAGATGTACTGGGACAATGGTTGCTCAGAATGTGTGGGACTGACCAACCAATGACTGGTTTAACTTGAGGCTCAAGATATAAGAGGCAATCCATGAAAGACACTGCCTGGATTGCCAGGAATCATAGGCTGGTTGGCTCAGAGACCTAAGGTAGAACCAAGTACAATAGACTACCACAACAGCAAGAAGTCAAAGAACAGAACTCTAAGGATATTCTGCTATAGTCGTAGAGCAGTTCCTAGTCCAGTTTTCATCACAGAGAATTCATCTTTCAACAAAGTGGAACCTGTACGTCCCAGACTGGCTTCAAACTCATGATCCTTCTGCCTCACCCTCCCATAGGCTGGAGAACAGTCATGGATAATATTGTCTATTCTCATAAATGCTATATCTTCTTCTAGGGTATGTTTATCAAAACATAACAAACTGTTGGCATCAAATGTACCTAAAATATTTAAAATATGCCACATTTATAATTGTAAACGTCTCTTCTGTTGTGTATTATTATTACTTCACAGAATATTAAAAGCAGTAATGAGAGATGTGAAAATTAAATAGCATAATTATTATTGTTTGAATTTGCTTAAAGTAGGAATACCATTTTCTCAGCATCATGCATATATTATTTTCTGATAGAAATGTTAGCTTAACTTTAAACCCTATGACATGTTTTTTCTACCTATTTTTATGCTACTTTATGCTCCTGAAAAACATGAATATTTTGAGAAGGAGATAGTAGCATGAAGAAGCATGCCAGCATAAGAAATGTTTTTCTAACACTAAATATGATAGATTATGAATCAAAATGAAGAAATTAAAAGCCAGGGCCCAATACCATAGGAAAGAATAAACTTAGCTATTGTTACCTTCTATGGGAGAGGAGCCTGAAGTCCACCTTGATCCAATGAGTCTCCATTGACTCTGAGTGACAGCTCCTCATGGAGTGCATGGGCAATGGCATACACAGCTGCATGGACTTTGTAGCTCAAGGGTGAGGTTTTCATATCCCAAACATTCAAAGATCATGTGCTCACACTGCCATTTTGCTCACATTGATTTAGTTTCCTGCCTCCATGCTCATAGAAATGTGGACATTCAAATAAATTTGACCACACATGCTGCATAAAGATATCATGAGGTCATTTTCTAGGGTGAACACTTCTTTGAAAATCCTTGAATCCAAGAATTTCATCCTTGTGAATCGAAAATGATAATGCTCCACCGAAATATGCATAAATTTGATTTTGTTTAAAGGGTAATGTGGTAATAAACCAAACAGAAGTTGTGATCCAGATATTACCAAAAGTAGGAAAGCAAGTGATGAGAGAGACAAGCATCAGAAAATCATGAGTGTCATCAAATGCAATGACAACATGTGTCAACGTGAGACATACTATTAATTGATACCAGCCTATGTCACCAAAAAAGGAAATACTGGACCCTTTTCTGCAAATGCAACACAAATTCCATGGATGATCATCTTTTCTGTGATTTCCTTAATGAAGACTTCTACCCTCATATCATCTGGAACCACCAGACCAACCCAGACCCAAGTGAAGTATAGCAGCTATTGAATAATTCCCTGGTACAGAGCTGCAGTGTGCACAGGAAACTGGTAAGGAGACTGGAACTGGACTCTGGTCCCAAGACTCTGGTCAAAAGGAGCATAGCTGATCTGAACAGAAAGAAAGTTGCTACATAACACAAGACAATTAGATTTATTCTCGGATGATTTGTTTTACCTTTTCTGTTTATATACACTAAGAAATTGAACAGTTAAATAACTTTACTAAGTAATTCCTATTTGTTACCTATGTCATTCTTCACTGCATACACAAATTGTACCCTTTTCTTTGTCCTTTTATAGAATGTAGGAAAAAAGGCCACATAGTATTTATATCCTGATGTCCTTTCTGGTATTACCAGTCAAACACAAACATTTGCAAATTTGTCACTTCCATACCAAAACTTTTATCTTCCTGATAATGGAAGAGGAGAAACACTAAAGAGCTTTTATTGATGTCACAAATCCATAACTACCCAATAAAGAGGAATTTATGGAGCATTGTAAAATCCACTATGGATGTTCTTATGTCTTTTGTCTTTTTTAATCTGTAGTCACCTAACATAAAATAAGCTTGTTTAGGTTAGAAGGCTGACTATCTACCTCAATAATTGCTTTAAAATCTCTTTTAACAGGATCCTCTTGGTTACCCCCATCACATTGCTGTCCTTCTTACCAGAAAATATCAGTTGGCTTGTCTGCAGTGTCATTCCTATGGACTTTAGGGCCTCACCTTTGGGATAGGGAATGGGCAAGACCATAAATTACCTAATCTGCTATATAAAATGACTAGTTCCCAAAATTCACTTCCCTTAATCTAATATTGGCATGAATGTCATAATAAACATATGTCAAAAATAACATATTTAAAGGAAGAAATAAAATTCATGAAGATACAGCTATACTACTACTAGGCATATACCCCAAAGATGCTCCAACATATAACAAGGACATGCTTCACTATGTTCACAGCAGCCTTATTTATAATAGCCATAATCAGGAAAGAACCCGGATGTCTTTCAATGGAAGAATGGAAGAATTACACAATGGAATATGACACAGCTCTTAAAAGGGATGACTTCACAAATTTTGCAGACAAATGAGTAAAACTAGATAATATCATCCTGAGTGAGGTAACCCAGACCCAAAAAGATATACTCACTGGTAAGTATTAGCCCCCAAACTCACTGATAAGTGGATATTAGCCCCCAAAGTCAGAATATTACATGGTAGGGAAAAGGCAGGTGGGAAGAACCACCAGAATGTCCCAGATGTGACGTGAAAGGCTCCTAAGATCAAATTATGATGACATTAGCTGAAATACCCAACAGAGGGGAGATCTGTCCTGAGGAGACCACCTCCGGAATATAGGTATGGCTTACAGTTGAGGAATAGTACCTGGTACCATTCACCCATCTCAAAATACTTAACACAGAATTGTTCTCATCTAAAGGAAACTTGGGGCAACAAAACAAAAATGGAGCAGAGACTGAAGCAAAGGCCATCCAGAGATTGCCTCACCTTGGAATCCATCACATCTGCAGACACCAAAGCCTGACACTATTGCTGATGCCAAATGCTTTTAGAGAGAGCTAGTACAGCTGTCCTCTGAGAGGTTCTGCCAGCACCTGGTGAAGACAAATGCAGAATCTCGCTGCCAAGCATTGGATTGAACCTGGGGACCCCAGTGGAAGAATTAGGGGAAGGACTGAAGGAGTTGATAGGGATTACTACTCCATATGTAGAACAATATCAACTAACTGGACCCCTCAGAGATCTAATGGACTAAACCATCAAAAAGTATACATAGATGGTTCCAAGGATCCTGCTACATATGTATCAGATGACTGAATTATCTGGAACCAAAGGGAGGAGAGGCACTTAGTCCGGTGGAGGCTTGTTGCCCCTGTAAAGAAGGATACTAGATGAGGGAGGCCAGAATGGATGGGTGGTTGTAGAAGAACCCTCTTAGAGTCAGAGGGGATGGGGGATGGGATGGAGGGTTTGGGGAGGTGAGACTAGGCAGGGAGAAAACATTTGAAATGTAAATTAATAAAATGACAAAGTTTTAAAAAATAACTCATAAAATCTTATAAAAATAAAAATCTAGTCAGACATAATGGCGTATGATTTTAATTACAGCCTTGGGCAAGAAAAGGCATGAGGATCTCTCTAAGGCTATCTTGGGCTACAAAGGAAGTTCAAGACTGGGCAATTTTGCATAGTGAGAATGTGTCTCAAAAGTAAACAAATAGGTAAAACTTAATAATAATAATAATGAAAGAGCATGGCAGTCTAATTCACTTTATTAAGATTTAAGTTACTTCACTGAGGGTAGTAGGAAACATTAAACACTGGATCATGTTATTTGCAAACAAATGTATTTCTTTTTTGTTTGTGTTTGTTTTTGTTTTTTTAATTAGGTATATTTTTTATTTACATTTCAAATGTTGTCTCCTTTCCTGGTCCCCCCTCCTGCCCTGAAAATCCCATAAACCCTCTCCCCTTCCCCAATAAACCCTCCTCTGCTTCCCTGTTCTGGTATTCCTCTACACTACTGCATCAAGTCTCTCTAGGACTAAGGGTCTCTTCTGCCTTTGGTGTCTAATAAGACCGTCCTTTGCTGCAGATGTGTCTGGAGCCATGGGTAACTCCATGTGTACTCTTAGGTTGATGATTTTGTCCCTCTGAGCTCTGAGAGTACTGGATGATTCATACTGTTGTTCCTCCTGTGGCGCTACAAACCCCTTCAGCTCCTTGGGTCCTTTCTCTAGATCCCCCATTGGGAATCCTGTGCTCAATTCAATGGCTGTCTGGAAGTGTCCCTTTCTGAATTTATCATGCACTAGGAGAACCTCCCAGGTGAGATAGCTATATCCAGCTCCAGTCAGCCAGCACTTGTGGGCATTCACAATAGAGTCTGGGTTTTGTAACTGTATATAGAATGCATCCCTGGGTATGGTAGACTCTGAATTGTCTTTCCCTCAGACTCTGCTCAAACTTTTATCTTTGTATCTCCTTTTGTGGGTATTTTTTTCTCTTTCTACAAACGACCCAAGGATCCATAATTTGTTCTTTCTATTTCTTGGGCATGATTTGACATGTGAATTGTGTCATGGGTATTCCAAGCTTCTAGGCTAATATCCACTTATCACTGAGTGCATACCATGAGTGTTATTTCGTGATTGGGTTACCACACTCATGATGCTGTTCTCCAGTTACATCCATTTGTCTAAGAATTTCATGAATTCATTGTTTTTAATGACTGAATAGTACTTTATTGTGTATATGTACCACCTTTTCTGTATCCATTCCATCGTGGAGGGACATCTGGTTTCTTTCCAGCTTCTGGCTATTATAAATAGGGCTTCTATGAACATAGTGGAGCATGTATCCTTATTACATGCTGGAGGATCCTCTGAGTATATACCCAGGAGTGGTATAGTGGGGTCCTCCGGAAGTGTCATGCCAAGTTTTCTGAGGACCCGCCAGACTGATTTCCAGCATGGTAGTACCAGCTTGCCACCCCACTAGCAGTGGAGGAGTGTTCCTCTTTCTAAAGATCCTCGCCAGCACCTGTTTTCTCTTGAGTTTTTATCTTAGCCATTCTGACTTGTGTAAGGTGAAATCTCAGGGCTGTTTTGATTTGCATTTCCCTGATGACTATGGATGTTGTACATTTTTTTAGGTTATTCTTAGCCCTCCAATATTCCTCAGGTGAAAAAAATATTTTGTTTAGCTCTGTACACCATTTTTATAGGGTCATTTTGTTTTCTGGAGTCTAACTTCTTGAGGTCCTTGTATATCTTGAATATTAGCCCTCTGTCGAATGTAGCGTTGGTAAAGATCACTTCCCAATTTGTTGGTTGCCATTTTGTCCTGTTGACAGTATTCTTTATCTCATAGAAACCATGTAATTTTCACATTTGTCAATTCTTGTTCTTAGGGTATAGGCTATTAGTGTTCTATTCAGGAAACTTTCTCCTGTGCCCATATGTTGAAGGATCTTCCCTAGTTTCTTTTCTATTAGTTTCAGTGTGTCTGGTTTTATATGAAGGTCCTTGATCCACTTGGACTTGAGCTTAGTGCAAAGAGATAAGAATGGATCAATTTGCATTCATCTGCATGTTAGCTGCCAGTTGAGCCAGCACCTTTCCGTTGGATAGATTTAGCTCCTTTGTCAAAGATCAAGTGACCATAGGTGTTTGGGTTCATTCTTGGGTCTTCAATTCTATTCCAATGATCTACCTGCCTGTTACTATACCAATACCATGCAATTTTTAACACTATTGCTCTGTAGTACTGCTTGAGGTATGGGATACTGATTTCCCCAGATGTTCTTTTACTGTTGATAACAGCTTTGGCTGTCCTTGGTTTTTTTGTTATTCCAGTTGATTTTGCAAATTGCTTTTCTACCTCTATAAAGAATTGAGTTGGTATTTTGATTGGGATTGCATAGAATTTGTATATTGCTTTTGGCCAGATGGCCATTTTTTACTATGTTAATCCTGCCAATATATGAGCATGGGAGAGCTTTCCATTTTCTGATGTTTTCTTCCATTTCTTTATTCATAGACTTGAAGGTCTTGTCATACAGAACTTTCACTTGTTTGGTCAGAGTCACCCCAAGATATTTTATATTGTTTGTGACTATTTTGAAGGGTCAAAATAAGCCTGTTTATCCTTTATGTATAGGGAGGCTATTGATTTGCTTGAGTTGAATTTATATCTGGCCACTTTGCTGAAGTTGTTTATAAGCTCTAGGAGTTCCCTAGTGGTGTTTTTTGGTAACTTAAGTATACTATCATATCATATGCAAATAGTGATAACTTGATTTCCTCCTTTCCTATTTATATCCCTTTGACCTCCTTTGTTTTCTAATTGCTCTAGCTAGAACTTTAAATATTATATTGAATAGATATGGAGAGAGAGGACAGCCTTGCCTGGTCCCTGATTTCAGTGTGATTTCTTCAAGTTTCTCTATATTTAGTTTGATGTTGGTTACTGGTTTGCAGTATATTGCTTTTACTATGTTTATATATGGGCCTTGGATATCCGATCTTTCCAAGGATCCATCTTTGCTCCCGTAATTGAGCAGACAGGTAAGCCAGACACACAGGGAACACCAGAGTATAAGATCGCTTGGAACACAGCCAGCCAGGGCACCACCAGTACACAAGAGTTGGGCAGCCCCACAGCCATCTAGGTACCTATTCTGCCAGGGAGCATCTGACCTGCAGAGAGTCCTACGGTTAGAGGTAATCCCATGTTCAGAGGTGAGGCTGCCACCATCTTTGCTCCTATGACCAAGCAGATCAGTCAGCCACATAAGCAGGGAACATTGGAGTGAAATATCACTTCGGACACTGCCCGCCAGGTCTCCACCTGAACCCTGGGCAGCCCCACAGCAGTCTGGGCAACTATCCTACCAGGGAACATCTGACTTGCATGGAGACCCCGAGTTAAAGGGAGTCCTGCATTCAGGCCATCCTCTGCCATAGTACTCCATCTCCAAGTGGACCAGGAAGCTAGCTTTCTACACAGCCAAGAAGAGCAGTCAGCACAGGTGAGACCTGCCCTGAAGCTCAGAGGATCCCATCCTGAACCCTCTGTCACCCTCTGCCACTGTTTACCATATCCAAGTGATGCATGAAGGTATTTCTATGTAAACATTTCCAAGTTTATTACTAAATAAGATGCACTTTATTTAAAAAAGAAACATCTCTAGGATTTTTATAAGAAATCATTACTGATCAACAGAGTTTTAAACAAAGACAAAAGTAAAAACTTTCCTATCAACAGGAGAAAATTACAAACAGCCAGAGTAAGTCTGACTCATTGTTCTTAGTATAAATGAATCTTATATGGCAATCTGAGCTGATACCACAGTAAAATAATCAGGAATATGTTCATAGTAGCTAATGTATACATATGTACATAGAATTATTATAGTCCTCATGCTTTGTGATACTCTAAAACTGTATACAAAAGAAAGACAGTATTGAAAATGGCAAATAGAAATAGAAATTTTCATGGAGTGGTAAGAATACAGGCTGTCATTACTTCCTCTTATATTATTTACAATTTTAAAGGTTTTGAAAATAAATTTATTTTCCAAACATTATTTCACCATAAGAATAACTTATTCGTCAGAGGTAAAATGATAACAAAATTATAAATTGCTATGCAATCCCACACCTCATCAATAATCAATAACTGGATTAATTTGCATTTATTACTATCTTGCTATCTTTAACCTAAGAAAGAGGATGCTTTGTGTACCTGTGGGACATTGTAGAGACTTAGAACTCGGGAGATCTGAGTTGATATTCCTGTTGAAATGCCTCTTATGACTGCAACCATCTAATTATTCTTCTCAGGCCTGCAGCTGTAGTTAGGAATTGGGGGGCTCTCTCCTGAGAGCAAAGCCATAGAACTTTCCATGGCCTTTGTTACAAAAAAGTCAACATTGAAGAGGTAGAATCTCAGGGACATATTGAATAGAATATTTGGGTCCTTGTTGATTTTTTTCTATAGCAAAAATCATTGTAAACATGTGCTGATAATTTCTGGTGAGATTCCTGGGACAAAAATTGGAAAAATCATTTTTGTGTTCATTTTATATTAATAAATTATATAAATTAATTATTTTGATTAATTTCTGTTATTTTATATTAATTTATATAATATAATTATTTGCATTAATTTATATATTTACTGTAATAATTAAAATATATTTATATTTTACCTCCCTCTCTTTATCTATGTAGCTCTTTCCAGTCTACCTCTCAAATTCTGCATTTTTCTTATAACACAATTCATACAAAAATTATACATGATATTCTTAGAATCAGACAGTCTACTCAATATTAAAAATATGGAGAAAATGGTGCTAAAACATTCATAGTACAACTTGTTATTAAATCCATTATTTTTGTTTTTGAATTTTTTGAGACAGCATCTGGCTTATTCACCTAAGATTTAATTTAAACTCCATATGTAGTCTAGGTTAAACTCACGCTCACAAAGATTCATCTGTCTCTCCTTTTCAAATTTTGGAATTAATGTTTTGTACCACCATATACTATCAAGTGTACATTTTCAATATTTACTGTACAATTTTTGTCTAAGAAATAAAATGGAAGAGTAAAGCATATGGGAATTAGCAAACATTAAAAGTTAGTTTTTCATGCAGTCTTCAAAGAATAGGATAAACCTCAGGAAAATACACAGTGAATGATCACCAATAGCAACTGAAAAAAATAGTGTCAAGTGTAAATTTAAACTGGAAAACTGAAATCTTCTCAATACAATACACCAAATAACTAAAAAAAAAAATGTTTTTGACAGCAAAGTTATTTCAAAAACTTCTTACATATTTAAGAGAATTCAACATGTGTAGGGGAAAGACACACAGAGTCATCCTGAGTAGCTTTTGGCATTTGGTGGCTACTTGGTAATGGACAGTCAGTTTCATTAGGAAGTTTGTCTAGTAGCTTTCCTAGACTTTAGATAATGCACTATACTCCTGCAGTACTGGCATGCCTAAATGAACTCAATACATTAAAATTTGAGAGAGACTGAAAGAAAGACAGACAGACAGAAAGACCTCATGAAGTTGAAGGCAGGAGACATTGGAAGGGAAGCAGTAGAGTAGGGTGAGATCAACATATGTTGTTTACACATATGAAATCCTGAAAAAAAATATTGTTTTAAGGAGAGAAGCAAAATACTTATATAATAACAGCTTCTGGTATAGGCATTGCATCATTAAAGCCAAATTTAATTCTATTGTCTCTAGCAGTCACTCTGAGGGAAAAGAGTCTCCAATAGCAAAATGTCCATCTTGATAGTAGCCAGGAAGAGCAGGTATACTTAAGGAGAAATGAGAAATTTGTTCCTGGAATAAAATGAGAAAAACCAGGAGAGTGAAAGCAATGAATAATTTCATAATAACATTGATAAATTGTAGATAAAACTCAGATATCTGCTCAGTTGAGAATCTTAGACTAATCATCCCTGAGAACACATCAACAAACTGGTAAAATATGTCCGTCTGGTCCATGTGGATCAAGGTTATAGAGCCTTGTTTTGTCCCAGTCCAGGCCCACCAGTATCCAAACACTCCCTCAGTTCCCTGGAGTCCAATCTGATTTATACCTTCTTAGCCCTAGATTGTGTCCTGTCACAGAATCACTGTGAGTTCCCAAGGTCTCAGCAACCTCTCACTTGGCCCCTGAGAATCCTGATTCCCAGAAAAACACACACTTAAGAAAAAGTGTGAAGTCTTGCAAAACACCTTTGGGGTATATACACTCACTGAGCTGAGGCTTGTCCAGTTCTCAGGGTAAAGACAGACCAACCAGTGGAAATAAAATTAAGTCATGAAGAGTCATCTGAAGGAGACCTCTCCACTACACTGGAGAATCAAGCCTTCACAGGACCAAGGGCCTTTTCTCCCGTTGATGCCAGACAATGTTATCATCTGCTACATATGCAGCTGGAGCAATAAGTCCATCCATATGTACTCTTTGCTGGATGGTTTTGTCCCTGAGAGCTCTGGGGAGTCTGCTTGGATTTTACTGTTCTTCCTAAGTGGTTGCAAACCCCTTTATCTTTTCCAGTCCTTTCTCTAAATCCTCCATTAGGGACCCTGTGATCAACACAATGGTTGGCTGTGAGTGTCCTCTTCTCTTTACATGCCAGGCTCTGGAAGAGCCTCTCAAGAGACAGCTATGTAAGGCTCCTGTCAGCATGTAATTCTTGGCAATCACAATAGTGTCTGCATTTGGTGACTAATTGATAATTCTTATTTTGATGTTTGTGGTGATAGTGTGTGGATTTGTATAGGGGTGTGTATGTGTGTTTCTCTGTGTGTGAGAGTGTATGTGTATATGTGTGTGCGTTTGTATGTGCGTGTGTGTGTTTGTGTGTGTGTGTGTGTGTGTGTGTGTGTGTGTGTGTGTGTGTACTTTCATGATTTTTTTTTGGCGTTGCTAGCATGCAATTATTTATTTCCTGCATTTTTTGTGCACGTAGTTAATGTCCTTGAATTAGAGTTTTCCTTCTTGTACATTCTGAAAAGATGTATTTGTGGATGGATGTTTGCTATTAGATTTTTCATGAAATATTTTCCTTTCTCCAACTGTGGTGATTGAAACTTTTGAGTCTTGACTACCACCTGTGATCTCTTAGAATTGACATTTGTCACACCCATTCTGTCTTTTAGAGGCTCTGTAAAGATGAAACTTATAATTCTGATAGGTTGGACTTTATATGTTACATGACCATTTTTCTTTGCAGCTTTAAATACTCTTTGTTCTGTATATTTATTATTTTGAATATTAAGTTATAGAGAGATTTTAGTTTCAGACTCAAACTATTTGGTGTTCTGTAAGCTTCCTCCACCTTTTTAGACATCTCTTTATTTAGGTGAAAGGAATTTTCTTCCATGATTTTATTGAAAATATTTTCTGGACATTTTTATCTGGGAATATTTCCATGTTCTCTTCCTATTATTGTTGGGTTTTTTTTTCTTTCATTCTGTCCTAGATTTCCTGGAACTTTCGTGTCAGAATCATTTTATGTTCAACATTTTCTTTGACCAATGTACTAATTTTTTTATCATAACTTCTATGCTTTAGATTCTCACTTCCATTTGCTAAATTCTGTTGGTGATGATTGTATCTGAAATTTTGTTTGGCTATCGAAATATTCCATTTCAAGGATTCTTCCACTTTGTGTCATTTTTTTATTGTTTTTTATTGTTTTTATATCAATTTTCAGGTTTTTGAAAAGTCTTATTAATTTCCTTTACCTATTAGTATTTTGCTGGATATATTTAAGGGATTTAATAATTTTCTGTTTAAGAGGAATAGAAAGGAGCATGTTTTACGAAGGCAGAAGGAGAGAGTAAAAGGGAAAGTAAAAATGATGGGAGGGTTGTCTCTAAGACAAGAAATAAGTCAAGTGCAATTGAAAACTCCAGGACTCAATGAGGGTGACCCTGGCTAAGACTCCTAGCAATGGGAGATATGAAGCCTGAACTGGACCTCTCCTGTAACCAGGCAAGACTCCCATGGGAGAGATTGGAACACCAATGTAGCAACAAATCTTTCGAATTACAATTTATCCTCTCTACAAGATGGGCTAGCATAAGGATGACACAGAAATTATGTGAGGGGCCAACCAATGACTGGTCCAGTTTAAGATCTATGCCATGAGAGGTAGCCCATTCCTGACACTTCCTAGAGAGACAGGATCTAGAGGCTGTATAGTCCAGAGCCAATATATATATATGACAAATAAACCAAAATAATAAATACAAAAAAACCATCCCAAAGTCAATAAAATGATTCCTAATGATAAACTGCTATATATAAATATTGGTGTACATCTCAGTTGTTATGAAAGAGGCTTCACCTTGCAAATAGTGAAAACATATCCGGCGATCCACATCCAATTCCTAGGAGGAGCTTTGTGAATCCTGCAGAAGAGAAGGAAGGATGGTAAGTTAGAGGGAACAAGTATGCTATAATAAAAAATTCACAGAATCAACTAACATAGGCTCACAGAGAATGAAGAAAACACCAAGCAACCTGCATGCAACTGACCTAAGCTCTCTGCATATGTTCCATTTGTGTAGCTTCATCATCTATGGACTCTTAACAGTGGATGCAGTGATGACTCAGACTCTGTTGCCTACCACTAGGACCCTTTCCCTGTACTGAATTGTCTTGTGTAGCCTTAGTAGAAAAGGAGGCATCTATATGTACTGTACTTCATATGACATGGCTTGTCGATAACCAAGGAGGGCCTGCCCTTTTCTCATAAAAATGGAGTAGGAGTGGATAGAGGTAGGGGTTGGAGTAAACTGGGAGGAGAAAAGGAATGGGAAATTGATGTAGAACAATTAATGAATTGATAAAACAAAACACCAAATCCACAATTTTTTAATGCTTCTAGCACCTTTATAACAAAAATGTTGGAATGTTTATTTTGAAACAATTGTGGGTAGAATTGTTTTCTCTCTCAAATATGCTTGTCAAATAACTGACAATGTACTGATATGTATGTTGACTTTAGACCTTAACGGGTTATCAGATATAAGAGGTTTTGTTTGTTTGTATGTATGTTTGTTTGTGTATGTGGAACCTTAGGGTCTTTTTGATATGAGATAAAGTTATCTGCATAGAAGGATAGATTTACTTCCCTTCCTAATGCTAAGCCTTTCCTTTATTCTTCAACTCTATAAATCACATTACAAAACATTGTAAACATTGCTACTAGAAGATGAAAGATGGCCAAAAAGGCCCTATCCAGATGCAAAAACCCTAATGCAAAAGCACAAGTAAGGTAAGAAAGACTTAGACAAAATTTTAGACCAGGAATTCTTTTTTTTTTTATTCAATATATTTTTATTTACATTTCAAATTATATCCCCTTTTCTGGGCCCCCACTCCCCGAAAGTCCCATAAGCCCCCTTCCCTTCCCCTGTTCTCCCACCCACCCCTTCCCACTTCTATGTTCTGGTTTTGCCCTATACTGCTACACTGATAGACCAAGAATTCTAAGAAAGGACTAAAATATGTACAAATTAATTAATAAGGGAAACAATAGGAAGCTGAAATGAATAATTATATAAGTACAGAACATGAAATGGAATACAACAAAGATAACTGGACAGAAAGAAATGGAATATACTAGAACCTATAAAGATACAATGATCATAATTTTGGAAAAGGTATAGTGTCTGGGAATTGACTAGTGGCCATCTGGAGCAAAGGCTCTGGTGAGTATGTTCTACAACTCAAAGAGAATTCAGTGCTGAGTTCCAAAACTCAAAGAGAATTAATGCAGGATAGATAAGCATTGTAAGGGAACCCTCACAGTATGAGGCAGAAGCCATGGTCTCAAGTAAATAAAGGGTGCTGACCTAAGGTAAAGCGAACATGTGTTAGAGTTGGGGGATGCAGTAACAAATGGTAGTAGTTGCAATCCTAGGGAAGAGAAGCAAACTAACCCAGAGTAAGGCACCTAGATATGATGAGTTTGAAATTGGTAGAGGAAGCCATGGACCCAGAGGATAATTAGTAGACCAAGTAGGAGGTCTTCAGAGGTATGAAAAGGTCCACGATTCACAGTTGAGTGCAGATATGCTGCCCTGAGTCTTTCCAGAACCAGGGGCCACTCAGTGAAGCAGTATAGGGGAATACAAGAACAGGGAAGTAGGAAGGAGTAGATGAGGAAACAGGGGGAGGGAAGAGGGCTTATGGGACTTTCGGGGAGTAGGGAGCCAGAAAAGGGGAAATCATTTGAAATGTAAATAAAGAATATACTGAATTTAAAAAAAAGAGTTCATCGCACCCATAAAAAAAAAGAAAGAAAAGAAAAGTCAGATATGGTTTCAAAAATGCATTTTCCACATGAAAATAAACTAATTAGAATCAGGAATTGTCTCTTTTCACCAAGATCTGCTGTGGGAGATATGAAGACCTTTGCCTACAAATCAGCAGCCTAATCTCCATTAGAAGGCCTCTCTGCACTTCTAGCCATAAATAGCCACCAAACCTGCCTCTGCAAATGTAAAAGCAAACCCATCTACTAGGAGTGAGAGCTCCCTTTTTCCCCTGGCTATGGGCTAGACATTCATTCCCAGGTCTCAGTCCTCCCTCCCATACCCACCCACTGCAGCAGCTCCAGTAACCTCTGTAAATGTAAGATAAAGTTTTACAGACTGAGGTGAGAAGTGTCTCTTGGAGCACTCTGAAACACTTATTCAGAAGCCGAAAATCTCACTTGGCAATTTTCTAAACTCTTCCCCTTCTTAGTAGCGAATACTGGGAAAAATCAAGCAAATTAAGATGTAAAAGAATCCATCTTGAAGTAAGTCACTAGCCAGAAAATTCTGAGACTCTAAACTTCCTCTTGTTCTCTCTTCACAAGGATTCCTAAGGGCCCAGACAATAATCAATTCTTTCAAGTTGACTCACTGACCAAAAGCTCCCCTTTAAGATCAAGGACCTCCATGTAAAACCAGACACACTGAAACTAATAGAAAAGAAACTGGGGAAGACCCTTGAGGACATGGGCACAGGGCAAAAGTTCCTGAACAGATCACCAATAGCTTATGCTCTAAGATCAAGAATTGACAAATGGGACCTCATAAAATTACAAAGTTTCTGTAAGACAAAGGACACTGTTAAAAGGACAAAATGGCAACAAACAAATTGGGAAAGGATATTCACCAACCGTACATCTGATAGAGTACTAATATCCAATATATACAAAGAACTCAAGAAGTTAGACCCCATGGAACCAAATACCCCTATTAAAACATGTGGTACAGATCTAAACAAAGAATTTTCACCTGAAGAAATTCGGATGGCCGAGAAGCACCTTTTTTTTACTGCTTTGACCTATGGGCTGCCTTACATTTGTTTTTATGAAAATCACCAGCCATATATTTTTTTTTATTAATTCATCCTGTGTTATAGCTTTGTTAATTTCTATATGATTCGACTTTAATTTGATATATTTTTCATCAATTCTCCTTTGTCTTACAATTGATTTTTCCCCTGGAAAAATGTAGGAATACTAGACTGAAACTTGATAAAGAATGAGAATAACTTATTTTTAATTTAAGACTTATTTTCTTTTTTATTTATGTGTATGTGTTTGTGTGTTGTACATTTTTAATACAAGTGTCTCCAATGGTTAAAAAAAAAAAAAAAAGAAGTGCTCAACATCATTAGTCATTAGGGAAATGCAAATCAAAACAACCCTGAGATTTCACCTTACACCAGTCAGAAAGGCTAAAGTCAAAAACTCAGGAGACAGCAGGTGTTGGCAAGGATGTGGAGAAAGAGGAACACTCCTCCCCTGCTGGTGGGGCTGTAAGATGGTACAACCACTTTGGAAATCTTTCTGGCGGTTCCTCTGAAAACTGGACATGACACTTCTGGAGGACCCTGCTATACCTTTCCTGGGCATATACCCAAAGGATTCCCTGGCATGCAATAAAGATACATGCTCCATTATGTTCATAGCAGCCTTATTTATAATAGCCAGAAGCTGGAAAGAACCCAGATGTCCCTTAAAGGAGGAATGGATACAGAAAATGTGGTATATTTACACAATGGAATACAACTCAGCAATTAGAAACAATGAATTCACAAAATTTTTAGGCAAATGGTTTGATCTGGAAAATATCATCCTAAGTGAGGTAACTCAATCACAAAAGAATACACATTGAATGCAATCTCTGATAAGTGGATATTATTTAGCCCAGAAGCTCTGAATACCCAAGACACAAATCGCATAACAAATCACTCTCATGAAGAAGTATGGAGAGGGTCCTGATCTTGGAAAGGATTGATCTAGCATTGGAGGGGATTATAAGGACAGAGAAAAAGGAGGGAGGTGATTGGAGAATGGATGTAGAGAAGAAGGTTTATGGGACATATGGGGAGGGGGGATCTGGGAAAGGGGAAATCATTTGGAATGTAAACAAAGAATATAGAAAATAAAAATATTTAAAAAGAAGAATTGCAATGCTTTGCCTCATAGTCGTTTACATAATTGCAACCTTCCAACCACATGCAGGTTTATATGGCTGTGTGTATGTAGATGAGGGTGGCTCTGACACTGTGGTACAGAAACCATTGATTAAGTCAAGAAGTTTTTACAAGGTAGAAGCTAAATTTTAGATAAGAATTTCTCACAAAAACTTGTTAAGACCCAGGAGGTATGCATCTGTGTATCAATGTGCATACCTTATATATGCACAGAATCTTAGTCATTCTGACTGGCATGAGGAGGGGTTGAGGTGTTTGGGGCGGGTGGGGGGATGGGTGGAGAAATCAGGAAAGGTTTTACCATTGGAAATGTAAATGAAGATGATATTCAATAAATAAATAAATAAATAAATAAATAAATAAATAAATAAAAGAATTCATGAAAAGACCTAATACAGAAATAATAGGAGTAGCAAAAGTTGAAGAATCGCACCCCCATCGCCCAGAAAAGTTTTTCAACAAAATCATAGTAGAAAACTTGCCCAACAAAAAGAGATGCTTATAAACATACAAGAAGCAGATAGAACACCAATGAGAATGGACCAGAAAAGAAAATCCTCCTACTACATACTAACCAAAGCATAAAATATACAGACCAATGAAAGAATATTAAAAGTAGCAAGGGAAAAAGGTCAGGTATCATACAAGGCAGACTTATCAGAATAATACCTGACTATACAACAAGGAGCTGAACAGATAGCTTGCAACCTCTGACAAATGACAGGTGACCACATAGAAAAGGTATTTCAAGACAAATCTAAATTCAAACAGTATCTATCAACAAATGAGCCCTACTGAAAATACTAGAAAAAACCCAAGGAGGATAACTGCATCCAGGAAAACCCAGTAAATAAGTAATTTTATACCAGCAAAACCAAAGGAAGCAAAATGTGAAGAAACACACACTCACACTGCCAGCAGCACCACTACCACACCATCATCATAATTAGAGAAAATAACAATCACTGCTTATTAATATGTCTCAACATCAATAAACTTAATTTCCCAGTAAAGAGAGAGGTGACTAGAATGGATATGAAAGCAAAGATTCATCATTCCTCTGCATATAAGAAACACAACTCAGCAATAAATATAGATATTATCTCAGAGTAAAGAGCTGCAAGAAAAATTTCCAAGCCAATGGACCCAAGAAGAAAGCTGGAGTAGCTATTCTAATATTTAACAAAATAGACTTTGAACCAATATTAGTCAAAAGAGACAGAGAAGGTTACATCATACTCATGAGAGGAAAAATCTACCAAGATGAACTCACAATAATGAACACTGAAGGCCCAAACACAAGGGCAACCACATTTTTAAAACAAAACATTAATGAAGCTTAAATTGCACATTGAACTCCACACATGAACAGTAGGATACCTCAACATCCCACTCTCACAAACTAACAGGTCATCTAGACAAAAACTAAACAGAAATATAATGAAACTAACAGACAATATAAATCAAATCGAACTAACAGACATCTATAGAAAATTTCAAACAAACACCAAAGAATATACCTTCTTCTCAGTACCTTATGGATCCTTCTGCAAAACTGACCTCATAGTCACAAAGCAAGCCTCACAGAGAGAAGAAAATTGAAATATTACATTATGGATTATCAGATCATCTTTGATTAAAGCTGGAAGTCAACAACAACAACAACAACAAAAAACAACAAAAAAAAAACAACAACAACAACAAAAAAAAACGCCAAAAGTTCTATACATTCAGAAAAATTAAACAACTCTCTACTCAATATCTTGTTCAGGTGAAAAGTAAGACATTCTAGCATTCAATGATAGTACAACACTGTAAGGTCACAGATGCCAGAAAACTGTGAGTCTCCCAGGACCTAGAGGTGATCACTGAAGTCAAAATACACAGAAATGGGGAGATAGAACCTGTAGAGACCACATCCAGTATATAGGTCAAGGAATGGGACCACCCAAAGATCTCAAAGTTTTTAACCCAGAAATGCTCCTGTCCAAAGGAAAGAAAGGGGAAAAATGTAGAGCAGAGACCTAAGGAAGTACCATCCAGGGACTGTCCGACCTGGGGATCCATCTTGTCTGCAGACACCAAAGCCCAGCACTGGTACTGTGTTAAGAGTATCTGTTGTCAAGAGAAACTTTCTCAAAGGAATATGGTGTGGCTGTTCCATGGGAGGCTCTGCCAGCAACTTACCAGTTTCAAATGAGCATAATTGGAGCTAACCTTCACTGTAAACTCATGGACTGTCGGGGGTGGGGGTGCTGGCAGAGGACTGGAGGATCAGAGGGCATTGAAACCTCATAGGAAGAACACTGTCTGCTGACTGACCACCCTGTGATCACAGGGAATTAACCACCAACCAAGACAAGTACAGAGAGGGATCCATGGCTCCAGAAACAAATACAGCAGAGGATGGCCTTGTCTAACAGCAATGGGAGAGGAGGCTCTTGGTCCTGTGGAGGTTTGATGCCCCATCACAGGTGGATGCTGTAGCAGTGAGCAGGGAGAGGGTGGGTGAGTGAGAGAAAACCATCATTGAGGCAAAGGGGATGGGGAAGAGGGTACATGTGGGTTGCTGTGTTTGTGTAGGAGCAACTAGTAAGTTGGATATTATTTGAGTTGTAAATATATGGATTGATTAATTTAAAAAGGAAAAAGCCATAATAGAAAAAAGAAAATAAAGGCACAAAATACCTAACTTAATGGGCTTTTAAAAGGAAAACACTACTGAGAGGAAATGTCATAGTACCAATAAAGAGCCCCCAAACAGAAATTAGAAAGTTCTCATACCATCAGGTTAAAAGTACACCTGAAAGCTGTAGAAAACAGAAGGTAGCGGACCAAATAGAAGTAGAAGCTAGGAAATAATCAAAATCAGGGCTGAAATAAATTAGTTAGAAACAAAGAAAACAATATGAAGAATCAATTAAACCAAAATCAAGAAGATAGTGAAATGCTTAACCAAACTAACCAAGTTACACAGAGTCAGAATCCAAATAAACAAAATCAGAAATGAAAAGAGAGACATAGCAATAGGCACTGAAGCAGTTCAAGGAATCATTAGGTCTTACCTCAAAAGCTTCTACTCCAAAAATTGGAAAAATCTTAATGAAATGGATAATTTTTTAAACAAATACCACTTACCAATGTTAAATTTAGAGCAGGTAAACTAGTTAAATAGCCCTAAAAACAACAAAGTAAAAGGAGCAGTCATTAAAATCCCCAACCCCCCCCCCAAAAAAACAGCATGGAGTGAGATGCTTTTAACATAGAATTCTACCAGACTTTTAAAGAAGAGCTAACTTCAGTACTCCTCAAGCTATTCCATCAAATAGAAACAGAAAGAACACTGCCAAACTCATTCTATGTAGCCACAGTCACCCTAATACTTAAACCCACACACTCAATAAAGAAAGAGAACATCAGATCTATTTTACTTATGAACATTGATGGAAAAATACTCAATAAAATACTAGGAAACTGGATCAAGGAACATATTAAAAACAACATCATCCATCATGATAAAGTAGGCTTCATTCCAGAGATTCAGGGATTATTCAGTGTATGAAAATCCATGAATAATCCAGCATATAAACAAAGTGAAAGAAAAAATTTCCTGATCATCTCATTACATATTGAAAGAGCCTTGGACAAAATGCAACACACCTCAGGTTAAAAGTATCAGAGACATCAGAGATATAAGGCACATACCTAACCATAAGGAAAGTAATAGCAAGCCAATAGCCAACACCAAGCAAAAAACGAAAGAAACTTAAAGCAATTCTACTAAATTCGGGGAGAAGACAAAGCTTCCCATTGTCATTCTATCTATTCAATACAGTGCTTAAAGTCCTAGCCAGAGCAATAGGAGTATTAAAAGCAATCAAGGGGATACAAATTATAAAAGAACAAATCAAATGATCACTATTTGTGATAAGAAAGTATGTCTGATCAACCCCAAAAGCAATAGCAGAAAACTCCAGCTTATAAATAGCTTCAGCAAAGTGACTGGATGCAAATATAGGTCAAAGAAATCAGTATATCTCTTTATACAAAGAGTAAACTTGCTGAGAACTAAATTTGGGAACAAAACCTTTAACAATAATCATGAAAAATATAAAATATCTTGGTATTACTTTAACCACACAAGTGAATAATCGCTATGATAAGAACTTTTAAGTCCCAGGAGAAAGAAATGGAAAGAAATATCAAAAGATGAAAAGATCTCTCATGATCATATATTGGTAGGATTAAGAATGAAAATGGACATCATAACAAAAGTAATCTTCAGATTCAATACAATTCCCATCAAAATTTCAACACAATTTTTTATAGACCTTATAAGGGGAATTCTGAACTTCATATTGAAAAATAATAAGCTAAAGAAAACCAAATCAATTTTGAACAATAAAATACATCAAGAGAAAATACAATATCTGACCTCAAGTACTACAGTGCAATACTGATTTTAACAAAACTGTCTGGCATTGATACAAACATAGAGACATTGATCAAGGTAATCAAATCAAAAACCCAAAAATAAACCAACATAACTATCACACTTGAAATCTGATGAAGAAGCTCAAATCATACAATGGAAGGCATCAAGTTACACAATGGAAAGCTTCTTCAATAAATGGTGCTGGTCTAAATGTACGTCTAAATGTATGAGAATAAAAGCAGACTCATACATACCACCCTGCAAATAAACCCACATTCAAAGAGATGAAGGATCTTGACATAAAACCAAATACACTAAATTGCATAGAAAAGAAATTGGGAAGTACTGTTGAATGAATTGGTACAGGAGAAAATTTCCTGAACAGAATATCAATGACTCAGGCTCTAAGATCACAAATTGATTAAAGGAAACCATAAAAAAAAATCCTGCAAAGGGCACTATCAGTAGGATAAAATGGTAGCCTACATTTTAGGAAAGTGTCTTCAACACTCCTATGCATCACAGAGAACTAATGTCCAAAATTTAGAAAGAACTCAAGAAGTTAAACAACACAAATGACCCTATTTAAAAATGAGACAAAATCCTCAACAGAAGAATCTCAAATGGCCATGAATAAGCTAAAGAAACTTTTAAAAGCCTTAGTCACCTGAAAATGCAAATCAAAACAGCTCTGAGATTCTCTCTTATACTGGTCAAAATTGCTAAGATGAAAAACTCAAATGATAACACATGCTGGTAAGACCACCACTTCTGTTCAAATTCCAGGCCAAAGAGAGACCTTCCCAAAGCCAGCAGGATAGAAGAACCAAGGAACAGGCAGGGTCAGGGAACTCATGGTTTCCTTCTGTGCACCAGAGATGTTCATGTGCCAGAGCTCTCAATATTCAAATTCCTCTAAGAGAGAACTTGTCTCTCAGGAACCTGACACACAGGATTACTGGAGGCACAAGCTACAGTCAGAGACATAAGACCAGCTAATATCAAAGTTAACCAGATGGCAAGAGGCAAGGGCAACAACACAAGCTACAGAAACCAAGGCTACTTGGCATCATCAGAAGCCAGTTCTCCCAACACAACAAGCCTGGCTACCCCAACACACTGGAAAGGCAAAGAGCATGGAATAGCCATGACACTACTCATACACTACATGAAACTTAACAGGTAGACCAAAGAGTGGATGCCTCAGTCCTTGTTAGAAGGGGGAACAACATAATCACTAGAAATAGAAGGTAAGAGGGATTTGGGAGGAAGTGAAGAGGGGGAGGGGAAAAAAGAGGGGAAGAATCAAGTATTAGAGGATATGGAGAAGATGTACAGAGGATCAGAAAATTGAACAGAAGTATGTAGCCATGGAGGAGAGAGAACAGAGTTAAGCAACTAGGAAGTCCCAGATGCTGGGAAAGCAAGAGCCTTCTGGGATCCTATGGGGATGACATTAGTTGAAATAACCCACAAAGGGGAGAAAGAACCTGTAGAAACCATATACAGAGGTTAGGCATGGCCCCACAATTGAAGGATGGGGCCACACACCCATTTCCAAAATTTTAATCCAGAATTGCTTCTGTCTAAGGGAAATACAGGGACAAAGAGTAGAGCAGAGTCTGAAAGAAAGGCCACAAAGAGACTGCCCCAAATACAGACACCAAACCTAGACACTTGCTGATGCCAAGAAGTGTTTGATGACAGAAGTCTGATACAGCTGTCTCCTGAGAGACTCTGCCAGATCCTGCTCAATACAGATGCAGATACTCATAGCCAACTATCAGACTGAGCACAACTATGTCAACAGCAGAGATAGGGGAATGGCTGAAGGAGCTGAAGGGACTTTGTCTAGCATCCATGGGAGGGGAGGCCCTTGATCCTGTGAAAACCTGATGCCCCAGTGTAGAGTAATTCTAGAGTTATGAGGCAGAAGTGGGTAGGTTGGGGGAGGGGGGATTCCTCATAGAAGCAGAGTAAGGGAGGATGGAATAGTAGGTTTGCAGAGGGGAAACAAGGAAATGGGACAACATTTGAAATGTAAATAAATAAAATATCCAATTTTAAAGAAAAGTAAAAGAAAAACAAAGACATCACAAATTCTGTAGGTAGATGGATGTATATTGAGAATATCATATAGAATGAGGTAACCCCATCCCAAAATGACACACATGGTATGTACTCACTTATAAATGGATATTAGCCATAGAATAATGAAGCCCAAGGAGGGAACAAGCAAGGATGCTTGTGGCTCACTAGGAACCAGGAACTGAATAGTATTGGAAAGGCAGAGGTCAGAAGAGTACTGGGTGGGACAGGGGATATAAAGAGGAGTTGAGAGGTTTGGAGGCAGGTGTGAGGAGGGGCAAACTGGATGTCATGATAGCCTTGAAAATGAATGGAATTCTACAAGAGATGGAGGGGGATAAAATTGCATCTTTAGGAAGAGAAAGTGACCTTTGTTAGGGGAGGCATCAAAGAATAAATGGGCAGTATCTTTAGGTGTTATTCATAGCATTAGGTATAAGGATCCTAAGGACACTGATTCATGGGGGAAGGCAGAAACTCTTGTAGAGTGAGTGGGACACCAACCCATGCAAAAACATCTACCCCAAATTTTATACAGCATAAAAGACATACAGAGATTCTTGATGGAGCAGAAACTGAGGGAATGGCCAAGCATTAACTGACACAATCTGTGCAGGGACAAGCACAAATGCCTGACAATATTAATAATACTCTTGTGTTTGCAGATAGGAGTCTAGCATGATGTTCTATGAGAGGACCTGCCCACCACCTGACTCAGATAGAGGCAAACACACACAAACAAACAATAGACGTAGCTTTGGGACTTTCATGGAAGAATAGAATGAAAGATTGGAGTTCCCTCAAGGGATAGGAACTCCACAGGAAGACAATCAGAATCAATTGACCTAGACCTTTGTTTGCTCTCAGAGTCTAAACTATAATCAAAGAACATACAGAAGCTAGAACTAGGCCTCCACACACATAGTTAACAGATGAGCTGCTTGAGTTTTGTGTAGGTCCCAAACAAATGGAGTGGGACCTATCCCAAAAGCTTTTGTCTGTCTCTTGAATATGTTCTCCTATCTGAGCTGTCTCATCAGGACTCAGTGGAAGAGGATATGCCTAGGTTCTCAGAGACTTGAAGTACCATGAGGGCCTACTCTTTCAAAAAAGAAGGGGAGAAGGAATAAAGAAAGGATTGTGGGAGGGTGTGACTCCAATAAGTTCAGTGAGTCAGATAGAAAGTGGTTAAGTAAAAATGAATAAATAAATAAATAAATAAATAAATAAATAAATAAATACCAATGTGGCACCTTGGAAAACCAGAAAGTAGCAAAACCAGGGTGGTCATGCCTGCCTTCTACCTGCACTTCTTCCCTAAAGAAATCCATAACCCTGAGCCCTGTCCCTCTTATCCCATGAAGACTAGCAGGTTTCAAGGTTTCTACACATGAAAAAAAAAATTAAACAGGCCTTAAAAGTTCCCCCAACTTTCTTAGCAGTATGTTGTACTTTATTTCCTAAGCTGAATATTTTTACTCCATTCCCCCAATCTATATTTTTTTCAGACTAAGTAAAATATAGATTTCCATTTCTTTATTTCTGAATAACCTGTGTCTCGTGAAATTAAATGTATTTGTGTATGCCTTTTTCTTATATTTATCCATATATATATATATATATATATATATATATTTCTTATATTTATCCCCATATATATATATATATGAATTCAGGTTGGCCTCAGATAATTGATCACTTCCTACATGGAAATAATTAAATCAAAATTAGTATGTGAATGAGAAAAACACCAAACCATAAATCAAAACAAGGCACGTTTCAAATACATTAGTGAGAAAATGATGTAGACCTGTGGTAGCAAAGCAGGGAAAATCCTGGGACATGTTTCAAGTATTATCTGATGACACTCTCAGCTCCACAGGACAGCAATTTGTCCTCAAGGATTTATCCATGGGATTTACATCCAGTGGTGAAAATACAGTTTCCCTCCCCTAGAACTTGAAGCATTGCAAACAAATGATGGGAAAACAACAACTCTAAAGGAGTTTGCCAGGGTCCAGATGTGTGAACACACACTTTGAACAGCAGCCTATATTTAGGAATTCTTAGTTTCTCCTGTAGGAGTTTGTAAGTGTCAAGTGTTAAGTAGAGGACCCTGATCCATTTGAAATGAATTTTTGCAGATTGAAAGCTATGTACTAACTTAATTCTTCTACACATGGATATTCACTTTTCTTAAGACCAGTTGAAAAACAAATGCATTTTCTCCAGTAAGTATTGTTTACATATCTGGCAAATATCATATAGCTGTAGATCTGGCTGGCCATATTTGGATCTTATATTATGTTCCATTGATTTCCGGGGGCCACTCCTTTCTTCTTCTTGGGCACCATTTGATATGTGCATTGTGTCTTGGGTATGCCAAACTTCTAGGCTAATATCTATTTATCAGTAAGTGCATACCATGAATGTTCTTTTGAGACTGGGTTGCCTCACTTAGGATGATGATCTCCAGTTCCATCCATTTGTCTAAGAATTTCATGAATTCATTGTTTCTACTGGCTGAATAGTACTGCATTGTGTATATATACCACATTTTCTGTATCCATTCATCCGTTGAGGGACATCTGGGTTCTTTCCAGTTTCTGGCTATTATAAAAAGGGCTGCTATGAACATAGTGGAGCATGTATCCTTATTACATGCTGGGAAATCCTCTGGGTATATGCCCAGGAGTGGTATAGTGGGGTCCTCTAGAAGTATCATTCCCAGTTTTCTGAGGAACCGCCAGACTGACTTCTAGAGTGGTTGTACCATTTTGCAATCCCACCAGCAGTGGAGGAGTGTTCCTCTTTCTCCACATCCTTGCCAACACCTGCTGTCTCCTGAGTTTTTAACCTTAGCCATTCTGACTGGTGTGAGGTGAAATCTCAGGGTTGTTTTGATTTGCATTTCCCTAATGATTAATGATGTTGAACATTTCTTAAGGTGTTTCTCAGCCATCCGAAGTTCTTCATGTGAAAATTCTTTGTTTTGCTCTGTACCCAATTTTTAATAGGGTTATTTGGATCTCTGGTGTATAACTTCTTGAGTTCTTTGTATATATTGGATATTAGCCCTCTGTTGAATGTAGGGTGGGTGAAGATCATTTCCCAATCTGTTGGTTACCGTTTTGTCCACTTGAGAGTGTCCTTTGCCTTACAGAAACTTTGTAATTTTATGAGGTCCCAATTGTCAATTCTTGATCTTAGAGCATATTGGTGTTCTTTTCAGGAACTTTTCCCTGTGCTCATGTCCTCAAGGGTCTTCCCCAGTTTCTTTTCTATTAGTTTCAGTGTGTCAGGTTTGATGTAGAGGTCCTTGATCCACTTGGAGTTGAGTTTATTACAAGGACTTCAAGAGGACCCTGATATACCTCTCCTCGGCATATACCCATAGGATTCCCTGGCATGCAATAAGGACACATGATCCACTATGCTCATAGCAGCCTTATTTATAATAGCCCGAAGCTGGAAAGAACCCAAATGTCCCTCAGTAGAGGAATAGATACAGAAAATGTGGTATATTTACACAATGGAATACTACTCGGCAATTAAAAACAATGAATTCATGAAATTCTTATGTAAATGGTTGGAACTGGAAAATATCATCCTAAGTGAGGTAGCTCGATCACAAAAGAATAGACATGGAATTCAATCACTGATAAGTGGATATTAATTAATGCAGAAGCTCTGAATTCTCAAGACACAATTAGCATATCAAATGATACCCAAGAAGAAGGAAGGAGAGGTCCCTGGATCTGAAAAGACTTGATCCAGCATTGTAGGGGAGTACTAGGACAGAGAAATGGGAGGGTGATTGGGAAATGGGTGGAGGGAAGAGGGATTATGAGACCTAAGGGGAGGGAGGAAGCGAGAAATGGGAAAACATTCAGAATGCAAACAAATAATATAGAAAATACAAAATATAAAGAAAAATCCCTCAACTGGTAGCCATATCTATCTACTGGAAGTGTTCTCTACAGGTACTATCTTCCTGCTGTTGGGCATTTTGGCTAAGGAAATCTCTATTAGGTCCTGGGAGCCTGCCTCATTCCTGGTGTCTGGTATGTTCTAGTGGTTTCCATCATTCCCCAGCCCACAATCCTACATATTTCTATTCTATCTCTTGGTGATGGTCTGGGCTTCTCTCCTCTTTCTCATAACCCCACTCCGTACTTGACCTGTCCTGTCCTTCTGCTTCCTACTCTCCCTCCAAGGTCCTTCCCTCCCTCTGCCTCTTGTGATTATTTTGTTCCACCTTGTAAATGGCAATGAAGCATCCAGGCTTGGCTTCCTGTTAAGCTTCATGTGGGCTTTGATTTGTATCATGGGTATTCTGTACTTTTTGGCTAATACCCACTTATCAGTAAGTACATACCACATATGTCCTATTAGCTACGGGTAACCTCACTCAGGACTATTTTCTATACTTCCACCTATTGGGCTGCAGTATATGTGATGTTCTCATTTTTAATAGCCAATATTTATTTCATTGTATCAATGTACCACATTTTCTGTATCCAATCATTTTTTGAGGAACATGTGGGTTTTGTCCAGCTTCTGCCTATTATAAACATTGCTGCTAAAAATCTAGAGGGGCATGTGTCCTTGTCATATCTTGAAGCATTTTTTGGGTATATGCCTGGGTGTTACATACCTAGGTCTTCAGATAGAACTATTTCCAACTTTCTGAGAAACTTCCAGTTTGATTTACAAAATGGTTCTACCAGTTTTCAAACCTAACAGCAAAAAGGAATATTCCTCTTGCTCCACATACTCACTAGCATCTGTTGACAGCTGAGTTTTTGATCTTAGAAATTCTGATTGCTGTACAGTGGAATCTCAGTCTTGTTTTGATTTGAATTTACCTGATGACTAAAGGATGTTGAACATTTCTTTAGGTGCCACTCAACCATTCACCATTCATCAGTTCATATTTCTTTGTTTAGGTCTGTACCCAATTGTTAATTGTGTTATTTTCTTTTCTGAAGTCTAACATCTTGAGTTCTTGTATAATTTGGATATTACCCTTCAATTATATGTTGGGTTAGTAAAGATTTTTGCCCAATCTGTAGTATGCCTTTTTGTCCTATTGACATTGTCCTTTGTCTTAAAGATGCTTTTCAAATTCAAGAGGTCTCCTTTGTCATAGGTTGATCTTAGAGCCTGAGTGATTGGTGATTTTCCTCTGTGGCTGTGTTTTTAAGGCTCTTACCCATTTTTTCTTCTATTAGATTAAGTATATTTGTTTTTATGTGGATATCCTTGATCCACTTGGACTTGAGCCAGGGTATAAAACTGGATCAATTCCCACTCTTCTACATGAATACTGCCAGTTTGACCAGCACTATATACAAAAAAGGAAAGGTTAGCAGTAGGGAAGGGAGGGAGGGAATAAGGGAATAAGGGAAGTAGGGAAGGAGGGAGGGAGGAAGGTAGGAAGGGAGAAAGGGAGGAATGGAGGGAGGGATGGAGGGAGGGAGAAAGAAAGAGAAAGAATTTTCTTAGATACTGATGACTCACAATACAGGAACTCACATCTCCTAGAGAATAGCCTTGCTAGACTCTAGCCTGCATGCACAAAAACATACCATTAATAAGGTCAGGGAATAGTTTTTGCCCATAGGATGGATCTCAATTTAGGCTGATTAGTGTTTGGCCATTCCCTCAGTCTTTGCTTCATCCCCCATGGGTGTATTTCATGTAGACAGGCTACTTTAGGGGTTTGTGTCTCTATCCTTCCACTGAAATTCCTGCCTGGCTACAAGAGATGGCCTCTTCAGTTTCCATATCCTGAGTGTTGTTAATCACATTGGGCATTACTACCATTGACTCTTGGGCACCTTTCTTATAACAGCTGTCTCCACTTGTAAATTCCCCCCAACTACTTCATCCATGTTAGTCACACATTTTCATTCATTTTTGTGGCCATTTAACTTTCTTTCCTGTTGTTCCCCATACCTGTTCCTAAACTCCCGCATTATTCACCACATCCTGCTCCTTTCCATACCCCTTGATGATCTGCCTCTTATGACTACATTTTTCATCTTTCTAAATGAGACTCAAATAACTTCTCTTGTGCCTTCCATCCATTTTAGCTTCTTCAGGTCTATGAAATATTTTTTGATGGAACACCAGACCAGCACAATTTCTATTCTTTATTAAAAGGTGGAGAAGCAAGGAAGAGTGAGAGAGCAAGAGGTCAGGGTCTCTGTGTTTTATCTGGGTGTGACATATATGCCAGGTAGTGATGCATACTACCATGTACACATGATGTGGGTGCGTAGTGCCCAGGGAATGTGTGGCAGTTTCCATGGCAACAGACACAGGAGGGTCATTGTCACCTGATTCTGAGGCTAACTGTAGCCAGCTTCTGATTCCAATAATTATAGCATGGTACCTGTATTTTATGGTTAATATCTACTTATAACTAAATCCACACTGTACATATCATTTTGGGACTGTGTTACCTGACTAGCATGAGATCTTCAAGTGTCATCCATTTCCTTGCAAAATTCACGATGGCTTGGTGTATAATAGCTGATTAGTATTCCATTGTGTATATGTACCACATTTTCTTTATTCATTCTTCAGTTGAGGAACATCTAGATTGTTTCCACTTTCCAATTATTACAAATAAAGCTGCTACAAACATAGTTAAGCAAGTATCTTTGTATGTTGATGGAATATCTTTTGGGTATATGTCCAGGATTGGTATAGATGGGTCATGAGGTAGAAATTTTCTCAGTTTTCTGAAAAACCACCAAATAATTTGTGAAGTGGTCATTCAACTTTGTACTCCCACCAATGAAGACGCATTCCCCTTGCTCCAAAACCTAATAATCATGTGGTATCTCCAGAGTTTTTGAACTTAGCCATTCTGATGGGTGTAATTTTAAACCCTAAAGATGGTTTTAATTTACATTTCCAGGATAATTAAGGAATTTGAGCATTGTTTTAAGTGCCACTAGACCATTTGAGATAACTCTGTGGATAGGTCTCTGTTTAGCTCTCTGCCCCATTTTTTAAAATATTTGGTTATTTGGGATACTGGTATCTACCTTTGTGAGATCTTTGTAAATTTTGGACATTAGCTCTCTGTCAGATGTAGGTTTGGTGAAGACCCTTTCCCAGTATGTAGAGTGTTTTTTTTTTTGTTTGTTTGTTTTGTTTTGTTTTATTAACGGTGTCTTTGCCTTACAGAAGATTTGTAGTTTCAAGAGAACCCATTTATCAATTGGTGACTTTTATTAGATATTTTCATTATTTACATTGCAAATTTTATCCCCTTTCCTGGTTTCCCTTCTGAAAACACCCAATCTCATTCCCTTGCCCCTGCTCACCAATCTACCCACTCTTACTACCCTATCCTGGAATTCCCTTGTACTGGGGCATCGAGCCTTTATAGGACCAATAGCCTCTCCTCCCAATGATGACCAAAAAGGTGTCTTCTGCTACATATGCAGCTAGAGCCATGGGTCACTCTGTGTGTACTCTTTGATTGGTGGTATAGTCCCCTGGGAGCTGAGCAGGCACTGGTTGGTTCATATTGTTGTTCCTCCTATGGGGCTGCAAGCTCCTTCAACTCCTGTGGCCTTTCTCTAGCTCCTCCATTGGGGACGTTGTGCTCAGTCCAATGGTTGGTTGAAAGAATCCACCTGAGTATTTGTCAGGTACTGGCAAAACCTCTCAGGAGACACTTATATCAGGATCTGGGCACTGCTCCAATACTTGCTGACATCCTTTTGGGACTGTATATGGGATGGAACCTCAGGTGGGGCAGTCTTGAGATGGATCCTTTTGTCTCTGATCCACATTTTGCATCTGCATCCCCTCCCATGAGTATTTTGTTCACCCTTCTAAGGATGAAGACCAAAGTATCCATACTTTGGTCTTCCTTCTTCTTGAGCTTCATTTGGTCTATGAATTTTATCTTGGGATACAATTTTTTCCACTGTTTTAACTTTTTTTCTATATTCTTTGTTTACACTCCAAATGTTTTCCCCTTTCCAGGTTCCCCCTCCCCATAATTCCCATTAGCCTTCTTCCCTCTGCTCTTTCTCTAGTCAAACCCCTCCCACTTCACTGTCCTGGTAATCCCCTACAATGCTGCATTGAGCATTTCCAAGACCAGGGTACTCTCCTTCTTTCTTCTTGGGAATGATTTGATATGTTAATTGTGTCTCGGGTATTCTGAGCTTCTGGGCTAATACCCACTTATCAGTGACCCATTCCATGAGTGTTCTTTTCTGATTGGGTTACCTCACTCAGGATGATATTTTCTAGTTCCATCCATTTGCCTAAGAATTTCATGAATTCATTGTTTTTAATAGCCGAGTAGTATTCCATTGTGAATTCATAGTTTTTAATTGCTGAGTAGTACTCCATTGTGCAATTGCACCACATTTTCTGTATCCATTTCTCTGTTGAAGGACATCTGGGTTATTGCCAGCTTCTGGCTAGTATAAAGTAGGCTGCTATAAAAATAGAAAGTGGCAAAGAGCTTCAAACACATGGGCACAGGGGAAAATTTCCTGAACAGAATACCAATCGCTTATGCTCTAAAATCGAGATAGGGCCTCAAAAAATTACAAAGTTTCTGTAAGGCAAATGACACTGTCAATAGGGCAAAACAGCAACCAACAAATTGGGAAAAGATCTTTACCAACGCTACCTCTGATAGAGGCCTAATATCCAATATATATATATATATATATAAAGAATCCAAGAAGTTAGACTCCAGAGATCCACATAACCCTATTAAAAATGGGGTAAGGAATTGAACCAGCAGTGGAGGAGTGTTCCTCTTTCTCTACATCCTCGCCAACACATGCTCTCTTCTGAGTTTTTAAACTTAGCCATTCTGACTGGTGTGAGGTGAAATCTCAGAGTTGTTTTGATTTGCATTTCCCTAATGTTTAATGATGTTGAGCATTTCTTAAGGTGCTTCTCAGCCACTGAATTTCTTCAGGAGAAAATTCTTTGTGTATATAGACACCCCATTTTTAAAAGGATTATTTGGTTCCCTGGGGTCTAACTCCTTGAGTTCTTTACATATATATTGGATATTAGCCCTCTATTGGGTGTAAGGTTGGTGAAGATCTTTTCCCAGTTTTTTTGGGATTACAAGATGGTACAACCACTCTGGAAATCAGTCTGGCAGTTCCTCAGAAAACTGAATGTGACACTACCAGAGGACCCTGCTACCCTGGTATACCACTCCTGGGCATATACCCAGAGAATTCCCCAGCATGCAATAAGGACACATGTTCCACTATGCTCATAGCAGCCTTATTTATAATAGCCAGAAGCTGGAAAGAACCCAGATGTCCCTCAGTGGAGGAATGGATACAGAAAATGTGGTATATTTACACAATGGAATATTACTCAGCAATTAAAAACAATGAATTCATGAAATTTGTAGGCAAATGGTTGGAATGGGAAAATATCATCATAAGTGAGGTAACCCAATCACAAAAGAATATACATGGAATGCAATCACTGATAAGTGGATATTAACTAGCCCAGAAGCTTGGAATACCCAAGACACAAGTGGCATATCAAATGACACCCATGAAGAAGTAAGGAGAGGGCCCTGATCCTGCAAAGGCCTGTTCTAGCATTGTAGGGGAGTACCAGGACAGAGAAAAAGGAGAGAGGCGATTGGATAATAGGTGTAGAGAAGGCTTATGGGACAACTGGGGTGGGGGAAACTGGGAAAGGGGAAAGCTTTTGGAATGTAAACAAAGAATTTAGAAAATAAATAAATAAAAAGAGTCCTGGAAGAAATGGGTCAAGGAGATTGACAAAGAATTCTCAACTGAGAAATAAAGAATGGCTGCAAAGCACCTAATGAAAAGTGTAACATCATTAGTCATCTGGGAAATGCAAATCAAAACAAGCCTGAGATTCTATCTCACACCAGTCAGAATGACTAAGATCAAAAATCTCAGGTGAGAGCAGTGCTGGTGAGGATGTGGAGAAAGAACAACACTTCTTCACTCCTGGTGGGATTGCAAGCTGGGAAAACTGCTCTGGAAATCAGTTTTGCTGTTACCGGAAAATTAGACATAATACTACCAGAAGACCCAACTATACCACTCCTGGGCATATACCCAGAAGATGCTCCAACATGTAGTAAGGACACATGTTCCACTATGTTCATAGCAGCCTTCCTTATAATAGTAAGTTGATGATCTTAGAGCCACAGCCATTAGTGTTCTACTCAGAAAATTGTCTCCTGTAGCAGTGCTTTAAGGGTATGTCTCTTCTTCTATGGGATTTGATGTATCTAGTTTTATTTGACAATCCTTCATTCACTTGAACCTGAGTTTCATGAAGGGTGATCAACCTTAACCTATTTTCATTCCTCAACATGGAAAAATCAAGTTAGAGCAGTATCATTTGTTGAAGATGCATTTTTTCCATTGTATGTTTTTGGCATTTTTATCAAAACTCACATGTCCATATATGTGTGGGATTAATTCTTGAAATTTGGTTCAATTCTATTGATCAAGGTGTGGTTTTCTATATCAATACCATGCAGTTTTTGCCACTACTGCTCTGTAGTACAACTTGAGAGGATGTTTTGTAATTTCTCCTGAAATTCTGTCTTGTTCAGGATTGCTTCAGATTTCCTGAGTTTTTGTTTCTTTCTTTCTCTCTTTCTTTTTATTGTTTTTGCATAAATAATTAAGAATTCATACTTAAAGGGCTATAAAAATTGTATTGGAATATTAATGAGGGTTGTACTGAATCATTAGATTGCTTTGGTAAGATGGTCATTTCCACTATGTTATCCTACCTATCCAGGTGCGCAAGAGATCTTTCTGTCTTCTGATATCTTTTCTGATTTCTTTCTAAAGGGACTGGAAGTTCTTGTCATACATATCTTTCACTTGCTTGGTTAGAGTTACAGAAGATATTTTATGTTATTTTGACTGTTATAAATTGTTTATTTTCCAAATTTCTTTCTCAACCAATATATCATTAAGATAAAAAAGACCAGCTATTTATTAAGTTTACTGTGTTTCCAGGCACTTTGCTAGAACTGTTTATCAGCTATATCTGTTCTCTGAGAGAATATTTCAAGACCTCCTTTTATCCTATCATATCATGTGGAAATAGAGATATTCGTCTTCTTTTAGAATTTGTATCCCATTGTTGATTGTCTTATCACAGTTTATGCTTGAGTTTGCTGATGAATTTTTATATAATTTAATAACAGACATAATTCTGTATCTCCTTTTGCAATTATTAAACTTCTATCTATTTTTCTTATATTATTTGCATCATATTCTTTTTATTAGATATTTAAATATTATTTAAAGCTTCTAGGCATTTTCTTTCTTCATAATAAATGCCTTCAATCCCTGCATTTGTCAGGCAGAGGCAGGAAGGTATCTGTGAGTTTAAGACCAGCTTGATTTACATAGTGAGTTCCAGGCTAGCCAAAGATACTCATTATGGCAATATATTGTCTGAAAGATGTTTTTTCTCCTTTTAAAAACTACACTGATGAGCTGTCAAGCAAGCAATCTCCACACTGACATTGTTTGCTATGTAGCAGGGAATAAACTGAGAAAAAGCTTTGAAAAAATTGTAGGTGGTGCCCAAATATCACACACTGTCTTGTGTGCAGATTTGGCTGTCTTGGAATTCACTATTGAGACAAGACCGGACTCAAATTCATAGAGATTCATGTATATCTTCTTTCCAAGTACTGGGGCAAAAGATATACACTACCATACCTTGATTTTTTTTCTTACCTATATTAATTCATTTTTAGAGTGGGTCTGTCTGTCTGTCTCTCCTTGAGAGTAGATTCCAATGGCTATAAATGATATCAGCTTTCATTCTGTGAAGACAATGTGAAACTCCTAACTCTGACAGACAAAAGCGCTTCATATGGAGGCTGTTTATTCTTGCAGGAGACTCTATCCACTGATCTGTTATATATGCTCAGGGTAAACCTATGTTTCCCCTGTGACTCTTCCTAATCTTGCATCCATGTTGTTTCTTGCATCCATGTTGGAGCATAGACAAGAACACAAAACATCCCAATACTGAAAATTACACGATAAATTGTCTTCTTCGTCAGGCCTTTCAGAACAAAGAAACAGCAACCAAGAAATTTCTTTTACAGAACTCATGATTACATTGAAATTTATTTGTATTGAATATAAAGAGTCAGCCTGGATATGACTAATAGAGAAGAATCATTTAAAAACATGTTACTTTTCTTTCCACAAAAAGGATGTGCTTAAACTTAATCATTCCCAGTACTGTTACACTGTTTAAAAAATGAAAAAG
This sequence comes from Apodemus sylvaticus, assembly GCF_947179515.1. Classification (NCBI taxonomy): domain Eukaryota; kingdom Metazoa; phylum Chordata; class Mammalia; order Rodentia; family Muridae; genus Apodemus; species Apodemus sylvaticus. The sequence goes on from NC_067473.1 coordinate 156,844,441, forward strand.
AAAACAAAACAAAGCAAAAAAACCCTGTGATTTAAAGAAACATCTAGTAGACATACCTAATTCACCTCTAATAGGCAACTATCTGACCTTTGATGGCTGGGTTCATTGTAGTTAGTTGGCTCCATGGATTGCAGGGACAGGTGAAAATTGCAGATGCCATGTTTTGGTGAAATGCAGTGGCTTCACCCCAGAACACAGAAGAAAGCAAATGTAGACCCCTCGTAACATAAGAGGATGATTTGCCCATACTCTGACTGCGTGTCAACATCAGGGAAGGGAGGATATGTTCCCAGCCAAATTGCACAGGTGCACACGTGAATGATGGAACCACAGCAGACTATAGGATTTGAGAGTTGGGTCACGATCCACATTTGTACAAAGTAATTCCTGGTTTGATGGCTTTGAAGGCCACAACCACAATGAAGGTCTTTGGCAAGATAGCAAAAACAGCAACAGAAAACACAACCCCAAAAATCACTTGTCTCAAGACACAAGTGATTGTTCTAGGTTGGACAATGAATATCAATGAGCAAAGGAAGCAGAACATTAGAGAAACAAGGAGGACATAACTGAGATTTCTGTTATTTGCTCTGACAATGGGTATGTCCCAATAGTGGATAAATAATCCTAAAATCACGGCTGAAAAGGCAGATAAACTAATGGCCACGGAGACCAAAACAGCTCCCAGAGAATCTTCATGGGACAGAAATGCCATAATTTTATGCAGACAATGATTCCTCTGCTTATTTGGATTCTGATCTTCAGGACACTTGAAGCATTGATCCATACCTGAAAATGAGGCAGATTGTTTTATTACATTCAACACTTAAATCTCGAAATGTGCATATGAGCCCTATATCTTGCACTGAGAAATTATTGAATCCTCAAGAAAATATCTGTGGATGTATTCACTGAACCATGATATTGAAAAACAATAAATGAATAAGTTTTTTTTCTGAGAGAAAAATTCAGATACACTGTGTTCATAATATATTCAGAAAGTGAGTAGACTTGAACAGCATGAGAGAATGAAAAGCTTGGAAATGATGTTGAGGAGAAATCAGAAAATATGAAAATCATATTTTATTATTTATGAAAGAAAGAGAAAGCTGACTTTAAAGATTTTACTATTTTTCTTTTTGTTCTATTTGTTTATTAATATTGTTTATTAATTGAGAACATCATATATGCATATCATGTATTTTAATCAAGTGTACCACCAATTTCTTCTCCCTGAAACTCCTTCTCTCTGTCACTCCAACAATTTTTCTCCCAACTTTATTTCTGTTTTGTTTTTTTTTCCCAGTGAGTTCACTTTGTGCTACCTGTATACATATCAAAATAAGGCCATCTACCATAACATGGGTAGAACCACATATCTGAAACACACAAACAGACCTCATGCTTTCTCTCCAGAAGCCATAAACTTCCAATAACTTCTAGCTAGAAGTGAGAGTTTATGTTCCTGTCCCCCAGTCATGGTGGTATTTTGTCTGGCTGATCTGGCTTGATCTGGTACATACTTCTGTGAGTTTATGTGTTCCTGGACCTTGTCATTTCTGACAAATAATGCTTCCCTACAGATCTCCTCTCTGTGGCTCTTATGACCACTCTGCCTTCTCTATCATGGCACTCTAATCCCTGAGAGCTATTGGTTGTTATTATGGAAGGTGCCAGGAGACATCTAGGAGAAGCTAAGAACTAGTAGGTGACCTTCAGAGATGTTTTCACTGTGGACTGTAAAGTCAACATGGATTTGCCCTTCTAGGAAAGGCTGAAGGGATTATATAAGAAGAAAACTTTCTGTTATTAATATGTTCTTCCTGTTATTATGCATACAAACAACCACAGAGACACAGAGACTCATGGTCATACATACACACAAACACATAGAGATATGCAGACATAGACAGAAACACACACTAACACAAACACACATCACTCCCAGACCTATATATCACTCACAGCCCCACATATCACTCACAGCCCTGCACATCACTCAGCTCCCCTCATCACTCACAACCCTGCCCATCACTCACAGTTCCACACATCATTCATCCCCTGGGATCTCTCAGTGCTTAGTTATACAGTGGCCTCATGCTGGCTTACCACACCAGGAAATGCATAATGAGAGCTCCCATAAGAATCAAAGTATTTCCAAAGCAAATTCTTAAATCATACAGGAAATACTTCTTTAATCATAAACAAATAAGTATGGAGTTTCTACAATTCACCATAGGAAGTGGTCCCAGGGTCCCAGGGTCCCAGTGTCCCAGGGTTCTAGGAAAGAACTGCTGTATCTGCCATCAATGTCACTCTGATACATTCTTTCTGGCAGTTGCTCTCACTTGACAAGTCTGTATTTTGTCTCAGCTGTCTCTAGGTTTGATGACCTTAACAATTTATATGGTTTCTTGGAAGTATAATTTCCATATAAAAATATTGCTTATATTAATATTTATTGTAAGCATGACATAAGGTCATGCTCTATAAAGCATCTCACAGTTTAGGGTACAGAGGGAACACTAAATGCTTACAGTATACAGAGAGTGTGAAACTTACTCATTAATACTACTATAGCTGTAATAGAACCAGTAGTGAAAAGCAGGGAACAACGAAAAGAATCTTAAACTTAAAGCAGATGTTCAGAAGACAAAGCTGGACCAGATACAGGAGAACACCCCTGTGGTCATAGTCACCCAAGAGGCTCAGCCTGGGGTATTGCTGGAACCCAGGAGTTTGAGATCAATACACACAGCATAGCAAATAAAACAGATAAATAAATATCAGTAACAAAAATGACTGGGTTGAGATCAATGTTTTTGTTTGTTTGTTGTTTTGTTTTTAAAGACAGGGTTTCTCTGTTCAGCCCTGGCTGTCCTGGAACTCATTCTGTGGATCAGGATTGCCTTGAATCAAAGATCCACATACTGAGAGTTGGCATTAAGAATTTTGCCACCTCCACCCAGCATTAACTTGTTTTAAAGTATTGAGAGTCAGTTACATAAATATAACTGGGTCTTCAGGGGTTCTATTATCACCACTATCTAATGGTACAGCATTTCCACATTCAGAACCATTTTTAGAAATATAGACCACTGGAGTCAGACATGTCTTTCTCTGGCCTGAGTGGGGCCAAGGTGCAGGCATTAGTCACAGGAAGTGGTCTGGTCAGTCTGGAACTGTTACTGCTGACTGTACTCTGAGCTCTCGATGAGACACAGTGTGCTGACATATACTCTAGATTAGATTCTCTGCAAGATCACATTGTTTTTCTTCACTAGTTGCCTATCACATCCTGTTTTACTTTTCACTGCCAAACGTTTTACCATATAACAGCTAAGGAGAACCGCATTAAATGAGACTTGATCAGAATCCTGTTTTTCTCAATTTCACGTGCCTCTTGCCCCCTAGGTCCTCACTCCACCCCTCAGAAACCTGTTCGAGAATTCACAGGCGGGTTCACTTGGTGCCCAAATGAGGGACCTGAAGTATGGTGGACTTCATGAAGGATTTCTGAGAAAGCTTTGCCGTGTGGACTAAAATGAATGTAAGTAAAGTAATTGCTAACCCGGCAATTTCTTTTGTGTCATAAGTCATGGGGCAAGAAATAATTCAGTAGGAAACGTACATGAGACAGTTAAAGGAAACTCTTCAGACGGGAGGAGTAAGGGTTAAAATTAAGATTTAAGAAAATTTTTTGATTTTGTTAAGAAAACATGTCCTTGGTCTCCCGATGAAGGTACAATTGATCCAAAACATTGGAAGCAAGTAGGAGATGCTTTTCAAGATTATTATAGAGTTATGGGACCTGATAAAGGTCCTGTAACAGCCTTTTCCTATTGGAGTCTAATTAATGACTTTTTGAAGAATTCGTCTGTTTCAGTCTTGGCGGCGGTCGCAGAAAAAAATTACATTTCTGACTCGAAAAAAGATTTTGATTTAATTAGTTTAGATAGTGAAGATGAGGCTGCCATGAAGAGCCAGTCTAAGTCTGAGGAATCAAAAAAGGAAGCTGAGAAAAAGAAAGCAAAACAAAATATTTACCCTGATTTAAAAGAATTGGAGATTAGTCTTAAGGAAGAGCTCTCACAAATTTCAAAGGGTAAAAATGAATATAATGTTAGAAGGAATGCTGGCACTAGGGAAGCCAAGCAGATTTCCAACATTAATAAGAAAAAGAAGACAGTTGCTGAGGCCATCAAGGACTCTGAAACCTCAGAAGAAAGTGATTTAGACCCAGGAAAAGCAAAGGAGTTAGAACAAGCGGCTTTCAGATATCATAAAGAAAATTGTCTGCCTTTTAATTGGCCACCTCCTTATAGCCCTCTCGGGCCAGTGGTAGGAGCTGTAGATTTTCATGAAGAACTCCATCAACAAAATCAGCAGCTCCATATGCAGATCCAATTAGAAAAGGAGAATCAGGCATTACTTAAAGAATTATATGATCTTTGCAAAGGTAATTCTGCTAGCAAGGACCCAGAGTAGAAGGGTGCAGCTCAAACCACTAAGAATAGACATCAGAATCGGTTAGTTTTCCCAGTCATGGAGACTATTCAGGCAGATGGCACAGCATCCGAGAAGTTCGTCGATTCAATTTTAAATTCATAAAGGAATTAAAAACTGCAGTGTCTCAATATGGTTACAATGCTCCTTTTTCTATGGCCCTTTTAGAGAGTAGCACAGCTGAATGGCTCACACCTCAAGATTGGTATAATTTGGTTAAGGCTGTCTTGAGTGGGGGTAATTTTCTTCTTTGGAAATCAGAATATTATGCATGTAAGAAAAAAGTTAAATGTAACATACAGACTGATAATGGATGGACATTTGATGCTTTAGTCGGAGAAGGTCACTTTGATCAGAACACTCAAGGTCTGAATGATCCAGGACTTTATGCACAAATTCAATTAGGAGCTCTTATGGCATGGAGAAAACTGTCAGTCAAGGAAGAATCTGGCTCTTCTCTCAGTGGTGTTAGGCAAGGTCCTGATGAGCCTTTTCAAGAATTTGTCAATCGACTTTTGACAACAGCATGCTGGATTTTTACCAATCCAGAGGCTGGTATAGATTATGTCAAACAATTGGCTTTGGCTTTGGAGAATGCTAATGCAGCCTGTTAAGCAGCTATTAGTCCTTATTGTAAAAAAAAAAAATTGATCTCAGTGTATACATTGGCCTCTGTGTAGACATTGGTCCATCTTTTCATCAGGGCATTGCTGTAGCTGCTGCTCTCAAGGATATGACTATCCATGAGTGGTTTGAACAAAAACAAAAGAAATCAGGTAAAGGGTCTTTTACATGTGGCGTTGAAGGACATTTTGCTCGTAATTGTCCAGGAAGCAATAATATTCAGAAAGGGCCACATGTGCCTGGGCTTTGTCCTAGGTACCACCATGTAAACACTGGAGAAATGAATGTTACTCAGGAAACGGGAGCAGGGGCCAGCTCCAGGTCCCAAATCCTAGCAAGCAAGTTTAGGGGGCCATTTTGAACAGAAATCCATTAGTGACCTCAAAAGAACAACCCAGGAAGCGCAGGATTGGACCTCTATGCCTCCTCCTACACAGTACTAACCCCAGATATGGGACCTCAGGCTTTGTCTACAGGAATCTTGGGCCCTTTAAAAGAAGGACTTTTTGGTCTTATTTTAGGTAGAAGTAGCTCCACCATGAGGAGATTGCAGGTGTTTCCCAGAGTCATTGATCAAGACTATAAAGGGGAAATTAAAATTATGGCTACTGCTACTTGGTTTTTCTACGCAGGTCCATCTGCCTACTCTGCAGCACAGGTCACCTGTCTGCCCACCGCACAGGCCATGGAAATGCTGTGGAAAAGTGGGCCGTAATGAGATACACCAAGCCAAACAGTTCCACGTGGGGCTTTATTTAAGATGGAGAAAGGGGTAGCTGGCGGGAAGAAGGAAGGGAAGAAAGAGAAAAGAGAGAGCGGAGGAGAAATGCTACCCAGTTATATACATGGTGATGACATAAATTACAGGTAAAGGTGGGTCATTGAATTCTGGGTATATGGCGGCTGTTGCCTTGGCAACAGGCCTATAGTTCTAATTGTCGCCTGTATGACATAACAGGCCTTGCAGGTCTCAGTACCAACACTACTAAAGACATAATAACTATTAATGCTGGTCAGCGGGTTACACAGTTATTACTGTTGCCTTTACTACCCTCAGAACATAAACATGCTAATTCCACTCGAGGCTGTGGAGGATTTGGGTCCTCAGATGTTTATTGGGTTACTCAAATTGGATTGGAAAAGCCTCTACTAAATATCTGGATTAATGGAGAAAGATTTTCTGGGCTCATTGACACTGGAGCTGATGTTACAGTAATAACGGGATCTGAATGGCCCTCTTGGCCTTTGACACCAACTATTACTCACCTTAAAGGTATTGATCATAGTCAAAATCCTCATCAGAGCACAGTTATTGATATGGAGAGATGCTGAGGGAAATCAGGGATCCATTCAACCATATGTACTGCATGGACTGCCCATTAATCTTTGTGGAAGAGATCTATTATCTCAACTGGGATTATTATGAAAAGTCCCAATGATGTAGTTACAGCTCAGATGCTTAAACAGCATTTGTTCCTGGAAAAGGACTTGGCAATCACCAGAAAGGAATTACTGAGCCGATTTTTCCCTCAGGTCAAAGTGATACCAAAGGACTTGGATATTCATTCTAGGGGCCGCTGACATTCCTGTACTTTATGCCGATCCTATAACTTGGCAAAGTGTCTATGCAATGTGGATTGATCAGTGGCCTCTAACTAAAGGAAAACTAGAAACTGTTCATATGTTAGTGCAGGGACAATTGGCAGCTGGTCATCTTGAAGTCAGTAACTCCCCCTGGAATATACCAATTTTTGTCATTAAGAAGAAGTCTGGTAAATGGAGATTGTTTCAGGATCTTCAAGCTGTGAATAGCACCATGGTTCTCATGCATACTTTGCAGCCAGGGTTGCCCACACCTGTTGCATTTCCTGAAAATTTTCACAACATTGTTATACATCTAAAAGATTGCTTCTTTACTATTCCTCTTGCTGAAGAGGATAAGAAGAGATTTGCCTTTTCTTTACCTGCTATAAATTTTAAAGAACTTATACAGAGATTTCAAAGGAAAGTATTGCCTCATGAGATGGCTAGCAGTCCTACTCTCTGTCAAAATTTTGTTGGTGCTGCTATTCAAACAGTTCATGAAAAATGGATAGATGCATATAGTTTATTTTATAGATGACATATTACTAGCTTATCCTAATTATGATGATCTACAAACATGTTTTAAGGACCTGGAATTTCATTTACCCAAATTTGGGTTAGTAGTTGCTCAAGAAAATTTCAGTTACAATATACTTATTCATATTTAAGTTTTCAGCTTTCTCTTCAAAGTATACATTCTCTTAAAATTAAGATTAGAACTGAACATTTACACACTCTAAAAGACTTTCAAAAGTTGTTAGGGGACATTAATTGGTTGAGACCTTACTTAAAATTATCTACAGGACAGTTACAGCCTTTATTTGACAATCTAAAAGGTGATTCTGATACGTTATCTGTTAGAACCCTGATGACAGAAGCTAATCAGGCTTTAGAGCTAGTTAATCAAGCTATTCAAAATCAATGAGTCAAATATGTTAATTATGACCTCCCCATCATATTATTTGCAAGACAGAAATCTTACCCACAGGACTCTTATGGCAGGAGGGACCTTTGCTAAGCCTTCATCTACCTTCATCACCTAAGAGAGTCATATATCCCTATTATTTATCAGTTGCTGACCTTATTATGGGAAGAACTGAGAGTTTAAAATACTTTGGCAATGAACCAGAAAAAAATCATTGTACCCTTTAATAGAGAACAATTACAATAGCTTATAGCTAATGATCAGCAATGGTTGTTATCTTGTATCAGTTTTAATGGTGATATTGATAATCATTATCCTCCAGATAAATTAATTCAATTTGCTAATGAGCATTCCTTTATATTTCTTCTTATCACTTCCTATTCTCCTTTGGAAAATGCATTGACAATATTTACTGATGGCTCTGCTAATGGCAAAGCTGTATATCATTATAAAGATAATACTGTTATTTTAGATGTTCCTACATCTTCTGCTCAAATAACTGAGCTCTATGTAGTGTTGGAAGTTTGCTGATACCACTGTTAATATCTATTCTGATTCTCATTATGTAGTTCATTCTGTTCCCTTTTTGGAGACTTTAGGCAATTTCAAGTCTGATAATCCAGCTGCTCCTATATTTTTGCAGTGTGTAGATGCTATTAAAACATGTAACAAAAGAGTTTTTCTTGGGACATCTTAGAGCTCACACTATTCTCCCAGGTGCTTTATCTCTTGGCAATGCTAAAGCTGATGCTGCCACTAGAAATGCTTTCTTTGTTAAATTACAGGAAGCTCAAGAAGCTCATAAATAACATCATTTAAATTCTAGATCATTACGGCTTTGATTTGGGTTAACTTGAGGTCAAAGTTGTCAAATCGTTAAACAATGCACAAATTGTGCTAAATTGTGCCTGTCCCTCATTTAGGAGTTAAGCCTTGAGGACTAATACCCAGTGCTTTATGGCAAATGGATGTTACACATGTTCCTGGGTTTGGACAATTAAAATTTCTACATGTCTGTGTGGATAACTTTATTGGGTTTGTTTGGCCTCCCTGCATACAGGAGAGGCAGTGAATAATGTCATACCACATCTCATATATTGTTTTCCATAATAGGTCTACCTTCTTGTATTAAGACTGATAATGCATCTGCTTATTACTCTCGTAGTTTAAAGAGGTTTGTAGCAAATTATAGATTACTTTAAAAACAGGCATACCTTCTAACCTACAAGGCCAAGGTATTGTGGAAAGAGCCAGTGGCATTTTAAAACATCTTTTCATTAAATTAAAAGGGGGGATGATACTCCTGAAGAAGACCTCAAAACATATTTCACCATTCTCTTTTCATTTTGAATTTTTTAAATGTGGGCAAGGATAGTACATCTGCAGCAGATATTTTCTGGCATGCAGATTCTAAATCTACGTATGCAAAGATCATGGGGAAGGGCCTGTTTTCTGGAGTTTGGAATAGACCCTCGCCTGTTCTTATATGGGGTCAAAGATCTGCTTGTATTTTTGATCATCAAGCTAACCCTGAAAGATGGCTACCAGAAAGATTGTTGAAACAAATTAATGATTAATCCTGGGCTGAGTCCCTGAGAAAATATCTTTTATATGTTTTCAGATGAAGAGCATCATGCTGATGGTCACAATCCAGATGGTTGTGGAGGCTGCCTGCATACCTGCACTGCATGAACCAATGGAGCTGACATGGATTGTAGAAGATGGAAAGAGAAGAAATCTTACATCAGTGACAAGAACAACTCCTGGAACCTGGTTTCCAGAAATCACTCTTTGCTACATGGACTCAGTCACCCAAAGGACATTTTTACATACGTCCTGCTCATGATTCTGATGAAAATTTTTGTGGTTCTAGTGACTCTTTCTATTATGCATCTTGGGGCTGTGAAACTTCTAGGCACATCTATTGGTAGGCTAAGGGTGGAGACTTAATTACTATTTATCTCAGGGGACAAGATGTAAGCATTTTGTGTCCATGCATAATCCCTATTCTTGTAAAGGAAGCAACACTGTCTATCCCACCTTAGGTATTTCATTCACTGACAGGGGTAAAGGGTTAAATGGTGAAGGGGTTTTGTGTGGGGTATTTGAATCTACATATCAGGAGTTTATGATGTTGGTAATATTTTCAGAATTAGACAGATCAAGAAGGCTGTTCCACCTATGCAGGGCCTTGGTCTGAATGAACTTCTTGTTCCATCTTTACTGCATCCATTTTCTGTGAGACATCCTACCTCAGACACCCCTCAGGCACCTTTGGCCTCTTCCCATGAGGGATTGTTTAAGCTTGTCAGTGGATCCTTTTCAGTATTGAATTTTTCTCAACCTAACTTTACTAAAGACTGTTGACTCTGCCTTTCCTCCAATCCCCAATTTTATGAAGCTGTAGCCTCTAATGGAACTATCAGGTTGACTTCTGATCAGGCTGCTTGTCGATGGCGTCAATCTCGTGAAAAAGTTACCCTTTTGTCTATAGTTAGGACTGGTTTATGCATTGGTCAATTACTCAGGGCCAATGGTCATTTTTGTGCCATCAATTGGGTGATCAATACTACTAAATATTTGGTGCCACCAGAAAACTTCTGGTGGGCTTGCAAAAGTGGCATTACTCCCTGTTTCTTTGGATTTTTTGAAAACTTTGATTTTTGTGTTCTAGTGAAACTTGTTCTACATATTACTGTATATTCTGGTCAGGCCTTTTTAGATGCCTGGGACCCCCATGACACCCTGGTCCTTAGTAGAAAGATCAGAGAACCTGTAACTGCTGTGACTGTGGCTGTTTTGTTGGGGGCTGTGAGTCATTGGAGCTGGCACTGGTATCTCTTCACTTGTTCTGCAAAACAAACATTATAATGAACTTTGAGTAGCCATAGATGAAGATTTAGAGAATTTAGAAGTAGCTATATCTCTCATGAAAGATTCTATATCATCACTATCTGAGGTAGTTCTTCAAAATAGAAGATGTTTAGATTTATTATTTTTGCAGCAAAGGGGTTTATATGCTGCCCTAACGGAAGAATGTTGTTTTTATGCTGATCACACTGGAGTCATAGAAGATTCTCTAGCCAAAGTGCTTGAAGGGTTCGAGGCTCATAAAAGGTTGAGGGAAAGGGATGCAGAATGTTTTCAGACTTGGTTCAGCACTTCCCTGTGGCTGACTACTCTTCAACCTTCTCTGCTTGGGCCATTGTTAGGACTGATTATCCTATTGTCCCTTGGTCCTGTTTTATTCAATAAGCTGATGAGCTTTCTGAAACAACAGATTGATCGAATTCAATCTAAACCTATACAAGTTCGTTATCAGTGTCTAACCTTAGCTGATGAGTAGTCAGTGACGGATAATCCTTGGTGTCAGCTTTACAGGAGGCATCATGTTTTTGAGCTAAGACGGAAGGCATTCCTTTGCTGGATGTTCATTCAAGGACAGCTACAAACATGACCTGAAGCTGCTTGAAATGGGAAACCTAAGACAGGCTCTCATCCATTGGCTTTTATTTTATTTTACAGAAGGGGGGTATATAGGAGACTACTGGAGTCAGACATGTCTTTCTCTGGCCTGAGTAGGGTCAAGGTGGGGGCATTAGTCACAGGAAGTGGTGTGGTCAGTCTGGAACTGTTGCTGCTGACTGAACTCTGAGCTCTTGATGAGACACAGTGTGCTGACATATACTCTAGATTAGATTCTCTGCAAGGTCACGTTGTTTTTCTTCACTGGTCACCTACTACATCCTGTTTTACTTTTTACTGCCAAACATTTTACCATTTAGCATCTAATGTGAACCACATTAAACCAGACTGACAGACAGAATCCTGTCTTTTCTTAATTTCACGTGCCTCTTTCCCCCTAGGTCCTCACTCCACCCCTCAAGAACTTGTTCAAAAATCTGCAGGTTCATAGAAATTTCCACATTCAGAACCATTTTATAAATACCTGTTTCATTTGTAATCTCTCCAGCTGGACATGGGACACAAACGTAACAACAAAATGTGTTCCAATCAACTTGTGTTTTCCTAAATCCAAGTAGACAATTTTTGTGGCAAACAGAAAAAGGAGTCTGTATATGAGACATAAAAGGTGCAAAGGCAGTCAGGTAATGACATTCAGGATTATTATCCAGATGGTAAAATTCAGCAGGACATCTGTGAACTCTAACAACCAAGAAGTACCATGCTTTTAGAGAGTATAAAACCAAAATGACTGTTTTTCCCTTTCCCTAAATCTCTTTTTGAACTCTTACTTTATTTTATTTTATTGTTTGATTTTCTTGTTTTCATTTATTTCATTTGAATTATTTCATATATTTTGATCATGTCCTCTGTCCAGGACTTCAAGGTCTATATTGAATAGTTAGGGAGAGAGTAGGCAGCCTTATCTGGTCCCTGATTTTAGTGGGATTGCCTCAAGTTTCTCTCCATTTAGTTTGATGTTGGCTACGGGTTTGCAGTATATTGCTTTCACTATGTTTAGGTATGGGCCTTGGATTCCCGTTCTCTCCAAGACTTTTATCATGAAGGGATGCTGAATTTTGTCAAAAGCCTTTTCAGCATCTAATGAAATGACTATGTGGTTTTTTTCCTTTAGTTTGTTTATGTAGTGAATTACATTGATGGATTTCAGTGTATTGAACCATACCTGCATCCAAGGGATAAAGCATACCTAATCATGGTGAATTATAGTTCTGATGCATTCTTGGATTCAGTTGGCCAGGATTTTGTTCAGTATTTTTGCATCAATGTTCATGAGGGAGATTATTCTGAAGTTCTCCTTCCTTGTTTGGTTTTTGTTTGGTTTAGGTATAAGCATGATTGTGGCTTCACAGAATAAGTTGGGTAGTGTTCCTTGAGTTTCTATTTCATGGAAAAGTTTGAAGAGTATCAGTATTAACTCTTCTTTGAAGATCTGATAGAATTCCCTGCTAAACCCATCTGGTCCTGGGCTTTTTTTTTTTAAGGGAGATTATTAATGATTGCTTCTATTTCCTCAGGGCTTATGGGAATATTTAGATGGTCTATCTCATCCTGACTTAGCATTGGCACCTGGTATGTATCTAGAAAGCTATCCATTTCATCCAGGTTTTCAAACTTTGTTGAGTATAAACTCTTGTAGTATGATCTGATGATATTTTTTTAATTTCCACAGTTTCTGTTGTTATGTCTCCCTTTTCATTTCTGATTTTATTAATTTGAATACTGTCTCCATGCCCCCTGGTTAGTCTGGCTAAGGATTTAACTATCTTGTTGATTTTTTTCAAAGAACCAGCTCCTTGTTTTGTTGATTCTTTCTATAGCTCTTTTTTTTTCTGTTTGATTGATTTGGGCCCTAAGTTTGATTATTTCCTGCCATCTACTCCTCTTGGGGGGTATTTGCTTCCTTTATTCTAGAGCCTTCAAGTGCACTTTCAAGCTGTTAGTGTAAGCTCTTGCCATTCTCTTTTTTTGGAGGCACTCAGAGCTGTGAGTTTTCCTCTTAGCACTGCTTTTATTGTGTCCCATGAATTTTGGTATGTGTCTTCATTTTCATTGCATTCTAAAAAGTCTTTAATTTCTTTCTTTATTTCTTCCTTGACCAAGCTATCTTTGAGAAGAGCATTGTTCAAAGTCCATGTGTATGTGTGTTTTCCATTGCTTTTGTTTGAGCTTAAGACCAGCCTAAGACTGTGGTGATCTAATAAGATACATGGAATAATTTCAATATTTCTATATCTGTTGAGGCCTGTTTTGTACCAATTATATGGTCAGTTTTGGAGAAGGTGCCATGAGGTGCTGAGAAGAAGGTATATTCTTTTGCTTTAGGGTGAAATGTTCTATAAATATCTGTTAGATCAAGTTGGTCCATAACTTCAGTTAGTTTCACTGTATCTCTGTTTAGTTTCTGGTTCCATGACTTGTCCATTTTTTTTTCAATGGGGTATGGAAGTCTCCCACTATTATTGTGTGGGAGTGCAATGTGTTCTTTGAGCTTTATTAAAGTTTCTTTTATGAATGTGGGTGCCCTTGCTTTCAGAGCATGGATGTTCAGAATTGAGAGTTCACCTTGGTAGAATTTTCCTTTGACCAGTATGAAGTGTCCCTCCTTATCTTTTTTGACAACTTTTGGTTGAAAGTCAATTTTATCTGATAGAAGAATGGCCACTCCAGCTTGTTTCTAGGGACCATTTGCTTGGAAAATTGTTTTCCATCCTTTAACTCTTAAATAGTGCCTGTCTTTGCCACTGAGGTTGCTTTCTTGTATGCAGCAAACCGTTGGGTCCTGTTTACATATCCAGTTCATTATTCTATCTTTATAGGGGAATTGACACCATTGATATTAAGAGATATTAAGGAAAAGTGATTGTTGCTTACTATTATCTTCTTAGTTAAAGGTGACATTCTAGTCGTGTAGCTATCTTCTATTGGGTTTGCTGAAAGATTACCTTATTGGCTTTTCTACAGTGTGGTTTGCTCTCTTGTGTTGGTATTTTCCACCCATTATCCTTTGCAGAGCTGGATTTGTGGAAAGATACAGTGTAAATTTGTTTTTGTCATGGAATGTCTTGTTTTCACCATCTATAGTAATTGAAAGTTTTGCTGAGTTTAGTAGTCTGGGCTGACATATATGTTCTCTTAGAGTCTGTATGATATCTGCTCAGGTTCTTCTGGCTTTCATAGTCTATGGTGAGAAGTCTGGTGTAATTCTGATAGGTCTGCCTTTATATGTTACTTGACCTTTTCCCTCTCACTGTTTTTAATATTCTTTCTTTGTTTAGTGCATTTGGTGTTTTGATTATTATGTGATGGGAGAAATTTCTGCTCTGGTCCAATCTGTCTGGAGTTCTGTAGGCTTCCTGTATGTTCATGAGCATCTCCTTTTTTAGGTTAGGGAAATTTTCTTCAATAATTTTGTTGAAGATATTTATTAGCCCTTTAAGATGTAAATCTTTGCTTTCTTCTATTCCTATAATCCTTAGGTTTAGTCTTCTCATTGTGGCTTGGAATTCCTGGATGTTTTGGGTTACAAGGTTTTTACATTTTACATTTTCTTTGTCTGTTGAGTCAATGTTTTCTGTGGAATCTTCAGCATTGGAGATTCTTTCTTCTATCTCCTGTATTCTGTTGTTGATGCTTGCATCTATGACTCCTGAATTATTTCAAAGGTTTTCTATTTTCAGAGATGTCTCACTTTCTGATTTCTTTATTGATTCTATTTCCAGTTTTAGATCCCAGATAGTTTTGTTTAGTTCCTTTACTTGTTTGTTTGTTTCCTGAAATTCGTTAAGGCATTTTTGCATTTCCTCTTTAAGGTCTTCTACCTGTTGATCCATGTTCTCCTGTGTTTCTTTTAGGGATTTTTGCGTTTCCTATTTAAGGGTTTCTGCATGTTGACCCATGTACTCCTATAATTCTCTATGGGATTTTTGTATTGCCTCTTTAAGGGCTTCAACTTTTGACCCATATTCTCCCATATTTCTTTAAGAGATTTTTGTGTTTCCTTTTTAACATAAAGGCTTCTACATTTTGATCCATATTCTCTTGTATTTCTTTAAGGGATTGTCCCTTCCCCCTCCAGCATTGAGCTAGGCATTTTAGCCTCTTCGGTCAAACACCCCCTCCACCCCACCACCACCCCAATACCACCACCACCCCCATCTCCCCACCTCCCCATCCCGCCACCTCCCCATCCCCCCACCCCCCATCCCCCCACCCCTCACCCCCCACCTGGTGTGATGGAGTATGTAGGATTTGCTGTTGTGGGAGAGATGGGTTCTGATGGTGTCCTGTTGCCTTGGTTTCTGTTGGTAATGATCTTGCTTTTGCCTTTGGCCATCTCGTTAATTCTGGTGTTAACTGGTCTTGCTGACATTATCTTCTCTATACTGCAGGCCTGTGTTTATGTACTCCAGGGATTCTCTTTCTGTCCAATGCCCTGCAAACAGCTGATAATCCTTGAAGTGTCAGGCAAAGGGATCTCCCCTGTGGCAGACTTGGCAAGGGTCAAATGCCCTGCTCCTGCCAATTCTCGAATGCCCTGCTCCTGTAGGGTCTCTAATACTCTGCTCCTGTCAGTTCTCTAGAGAGTATCGCAAACCTTTATTTTTGTTTCAGTTGTTTATAGATTTTTTGTTACTAAATCAATGTAAAAAATTACAACATACATAAAATGTTAATAAGAAAGGTAATTTCAGCAGACAGGATATTATACATTCAATGAAATATTTCATTGTGTCAACTCATTATAAGTTCAAAGCAACAGTTTCATATATCCTTGCTTTTCCAAAGTGAACACCTGTGGGATATTTCTTGGATCTATCATTGAATAAATGTTTTCTCATTAATCATTAATTTTTTCTAGTCCTGGGTTTTTTCCCTAGCCCACTTAGTCCATGAAACATGAAGGTATACATTACTCTATTTGCAACTTTTATTTTATAGGACCCTTGAGAATACTTGTATTAATTTAGGAGCTCTTTAAAATCATGATCAGCAATTAGAAAATCATCAATTCATCAAATAACCTTATTACACGAAAGCACATCTTTATATTGATTCTGAGAGAAATGTACACAATAGAATGTGTTAATAAAAACCCAGCCATCCAGTGTTGCAGAAATAGCCCTAAAGCCTCTCGGGAGGCTCAAACACCAGCCAGAGACAAGACCTACTAACTCCAGAGAACAAGATGACAAAGGGCAAGCGCAGGAACACTACTTACAGAAATCTAGGCAATAATGGCAGCGTCTGAAGCAAACTCTCCAACATCAGCAAGTCCTGGTTATGCCAACACACCAGAGAAACAAGATTTGGATTTAAAATCACTGGTCATGATGCTGCTAGAAGAACACAAAAAGGACATAAATGAATCTCTTAAAGAAATACAGGGGAACATGAATAAGCCATAGATGCAAATATCAACAACAGAATACAAGAGATGCAAGAAAGAATTTCAGATGCCGAAGATACCATATAAACCATTGACTCAACAGTCAAAGAAAATGCAAAATGCAAAAAGCTTGTATCCCAGAACATCCAGGAAATCCAGGATACAATGAGAAGACCAAACCTAAGGATTATAGGTATAGATGAAAGTGAAGATTGAAAACTGAAAGGGCCAGCAAATAGCTTCAACAAAATTATGGAAGAAATCATTCTCAACTTAAATAGAGAGATGCCCATGAATATACAAGAAGCCTACAGAACTCCAAACAGAGTAGACCTGACCAGAAATACCTCCTGTCACATAATAATTAAAACACCAAATGCACTAAACAAAGAAAGAATATTAAAGGCAGTAAGAAAAAAAGGCCAAGTAACATAGAAAGGTAGACTTATCAGAATTACACCGAATTTCTACCAGAGACTATGAGGGCCAGAAAAGCCTGGACATATGTCATGCAGACCCTAAGGGAAAACAAATGCCAACCTGAGCTGCTATATCCATCAAATCTCTCAATTACCATAAATGAAGAAACGAAGGTTTTTCATGACAAAAACAAATTTACACAGTATCTTAGCAGCCCTATTTATAATTGCCAGAAGCTGGAAAGAACCCAGGTACCCATCAATAGAAGAGTGGATGCAAAAATTGTGGTATATATACACAATGGAGTACTATTCAGCCATTAGAAACAATGAATTCATGAAATTCTTAGGCAAATGGAAGGAGCTGGAGAACATCATACTAAGTGAGGTAACCCAGTCTCAAAAGATGAATCATGATATGCACTCACTAATAAGTGGATATTAACCTAGAAAACTGGAATACCCAAAACATAATCCACAGATCAAATGAGGTACAAGAATAAAGGAGGAGTGGCCCCTTGCTCTGGAAAGACTCAGTGAAGTAGTATAGGGCAAAACCAGACAGGGAAGTGGGAAGAGGTGGTTGGGAGAACAGGGGGAAGGAAGGGGGCTTATGGGACTTTTCAGGGAGTGGGGGTCTAGAAAAGGGGAAATCATTTGAAATGTAAATAAAAATATATCGAATTAAAAAAAGAAAAAAAAAGAAAAAATGTGTCAATACAAAGGAAATCATGAAGCTATGTAAAACTGTGAGGAAAGAGGAGCAATACCTAATTCAAAGACTCTGGAGTCTTTGCCTCTCAGAGTGCACCCATTACAACCACTCAAAACTGTGGACTATCTCCAGAAATTTTACACACTTCTCATAGCATTTCCTAGATGGCTTCTGTTAGAAACATAAAGGAATAGTGCATGAGAGTTGGGGGGCAATGAGTTTTACTTGGGCAGTTGTTCGGAGACAGGTTTTAGAGAGCACAAGCTAGACACAGGTAATGACAGAACCAGGAAAACCTGAGAAGGAACCAAAAGATTAGAACATATTGCCAAACTTAGTATGAAGCAAAGCAAAGCAAAGCAAATTCAGTCAGAAATTGAGAGAAGTCATATTGAAACAGTCACCTTGAAGAAGACATTGAGCCAAAATACCAAAGTTGAAACAGCCAGCTAGAACTCAGAAAGAGGTAGAGATGGAGAGCTTCTTCAGCATTAAGCCTCAAAGGCTGTAAATGTTCTAGAACTAAAATAGAATGTAGGAGTCTAGAAGCATTCTGAAATAGAATTAGGTTGCCAGATGGAGGCAGTAAGCCTTAGCAATGACAATTAATTTCACAAAAATCAAAGGTATATTTAGAAATCCTTATTTGGAGAGACTGGTTTCATCCACTTGGCTTTATTTTATTTATGTACCAAAGGCAGTTACTTCCATTAAATCCTTGACTACTATGATCCATCCAAATAGCTGTCCAAGATGTTTGTTTTTTCTTTTTTCTTTTCTCTTTTTCTTTCTAGGTAGGACATGGATATAGCTGATCATTATAAGAATGAAACCATCTGAGGAATTAATCCAAAATGAATCAGTAATCCTTACAGTGATTCTGTAGGCAAAAAGTTCTGGTATTCTGCATTAGAAAGGACAAAATAAGGGCATTCTCAGCCTGATGGCACTCAGCATTCCCTTAACCCTGTTCTCTGAGGAATTCCACTCTGAGCACAGCACACAGTGATGTGTGTAGCTTAGTTGGGCAAGGCCACTCTGGAGACTCAATTCCACAATCCTGTGGCCATCAGTCACCTGTGGCATGCCCCAAGCCTTAGTGTTCCGGCTGGACTCCACCTCTGCAGTCATCTGACTACAGCCAGGCTTTCCCTGCCCCTCGGTTACCTGGAAGCAGCCAAGCAACACAGCTTACTATAAATGCCCCTCCACACTACTTTTATCCTACTCCCTTATTTCTCTCTCAGGCTCTTTGTCGCTGTGTCTCTCTTTCTCCATTTCTCATTTTATTCTTTTAATTATAAAACATAAAAATATGAACTATCTCTTTTATTAAACCTGCCGTGTAATAGCACAGAGCAAGCCTCTGCATTTCCAGCTGCCATGGGAATGGATCTGAGCCAGCCTCCTCTCAGCCAGCTGAGCCCCCTCCCAGCTAAGCAGGTTCACTCATAACAAGTATTCAGGGCTGTGCTAAGAGCCAGGCCCACTAGCCCTGTAGCTCCTGTCCTATGGGCCTTCAGTGTATTTGGTACTGCTCATTTTCCTATCTGCATGCCAGAGCTCTCCTATGAAGGACCTGCTGCCACCATGGCTCACACACTCTCCTTTTTTCCCTACAAGTGCTGACTTTAATGATACTCACCTGATTGTGGTGTTCACCCAAATTTATGAGGTTTTCATTTAGGGAAAGATGCTGAGCACTGTGAAATTCAAAGAAAAACACAAACTTTCACTTGAGCTTTGGTACCACTCTGCAGAGACTGGTAATTATAGATGTCAAGCTTGGTCACTGAAAGTACCTTGTTCACAGTGTTCTCCTCATTGATGCTTCTTCCAAGTTGGTCCTTTTGTAAGAATGGATGGAGCTAAAAGAGAAAATAACTGTCAGAAATTGCAGTATAACTCACCTAAATGCAAATAAACCTGATTACTTCAACTGCTCTCTCTTTCACTCAGTGTATGTTTCTGTGGCTTTGATTTTTGTTTCATTTATCAAACATTTATCATGAGGCTAGTACATGTAGGGCTATAGGTAGACAGTAACATAGTTATATGTTTTTCAATAACTCAATCACCACTACCTAGATTTGATTTCTGAATTTTTCTTACTCACTCAGTGATGAAAGGAGGACTCTGGCAGCCAGATTTTACTTTTTGAAAATTACAATTTGAAAAATTATGAAAAATAAAAACAAATTGAATGAGGTATTTTAAATTTTTGCAGAAGAATTTTTCAGAGAAAACACAATTTTCCACCAGTATAAATAACTCGAAAAATTTCATATAAAATAAAATTTTCAGAATTTAAAATATGAAATTTGTAAATAAGGAAGGAGGCAAAAGAAGAAGACCTGTGGTACAGAAATGTATAGGAACATGTGATGGAGACCTGCAAAGGTGGATGGGAGTCAGAGAGAATAGAGTAGGGTAAGTTAACCAAACCTGAAGATTAGGTAGAAGTCATATAGAGCTAAAACTTAAGCTAGTTCCTAAGAAAAATGCAATTTAAAAGAATGTAAACAGAATAATTAGGGTTTATTATACATAAAATTCACTTGTGGCAGTTAAGAAGCCCCCAAACAACTCTAAGGCACTGCAGGATATGATCATTGCCTTTGGTTACACATATGAATCAGATGGTAAGGCCCTACTGCTGAAGACACCACACACTTTTGCTGCAGGACTCAGCACTGAGGCTAGAACTAATGTGAAAACTTTCTCCCTGTTTTCTATTCTGCTTGTCTGTCTATCTGGCCCTTTTCACTCTGGCAGAAGCTGAACTACAAGCTGCTGAGGAAATAATGTCAGCAGAGGCTTTTCCCAACTGTAGACCTTGCATTCTATAATACCGACTTTTCAGACATGATGTGTATACTGGGGAAATACTGGCACAACTTTTATGGGAATAAACAACTTCTTGCTCATGGTATTTGAGGATGTCCTTACAGGATGGACTCATGCCTATTACTACAAACCTATTTAAGATCAATGTCTTGGGAGATGAGAAGTCCTATGGGTGTACGTAATACTTCTGTTTGGCTAAGAAGACACATTATTGAATTTCCTCCTGAATATTTATATACATAGAATCTTGCTATTGTCAGATTATATCAGAGAATTTCTCTATGCCAAGAATATCAGTGCTTGAGGAAAGAAATGACTATTGATTCTTCATATTGAGATAGGACAGCCATGAGAGCATTCCCAAATCATGGGAACCATTGGGAAAGAGGGGATGGAGAGAATGCACAGATCAGATGCTCATTAGGAGGTCCATGAAATACGGTCTTTTAGGTGTAGCATAGTAACGGCACTCAGGAGCTTATGGTAGCTAAGTTTTCCTATATAGAAACAGAACAAGATTGAACCCATAAAAATGTTTAACCTCAGATGAGGGAGGAAGCTTATGGGGTGAAGCCCATCAAGTGAGCAATATAAGAATTTAAAAGATTCCAAAGGAGAGGAAGTCATTTTAGTCAGAAATACCAACACTTTTGAATTCCTTCTGCCTCATTGGATATCTGCATATTAATGCCCATATTGAAGGCCCTGTGATTCATATATCCATTTGGTCATGAAAGAAAAAACAAACCAAAAGACATGAATATGGAATAGGAAGATAGTGGGATACTGGAGCATCTGTGAGTATGCAGAGAGCTAAGAGACTGAGAGAAATGGATGTGAAGAAAAGCATTATCTATTTGTATGCTTGTTGTAGCTGTCAAAGTATACATTATTTTAATAGACTATATATGGCAGATAAACATACAACTACATCTAACCTTATATTTTAAACTAAAACCTAACAAACAAACAAAAAACCAATTCTCTGAAGAATTAAGTGAAAAAAATATCCCTTCCTTAGAGAGGAAGATGATTTACTTTTAAGGTAGAATCAGAAAATTCTCTCTTCTTAAAGTGAAGGGAAGGCCATCTCCAAGCAGTGCAGGAAGCCAGCTATACACCCAACAGCCAGCTAGGAGGAGGCAGCCTGCACATATGATACCTGCTTTGCAGATCCGAGGATCCAGTCTTAAAGCATCTGACAAGAGCCTTTTGGTTTCACCTCTGCATCAGGAACACCCTTGGCCACAGTGTACCATTTCGAAGCACTGCAGGAAGCCATCTATATACCCAGCAGCCAGTGAGGAGGACACAACCAGCACAACCTGCATCCAGAGCTGATCAGGGCCACAGAAGTACATACCCAAATGCAACTACAAGAGAGTGGGTCTCGGCTGCCATCTTTGCTTCCATGACTGTGCAACAGATTGGTAGGCAGGTTTCACCAGAGTAGAAGATCATTTGGGACACACCCCACCAGGAATCTACCTGCACCCAGGAACTGTCAGGACCACAGCATTTGTGCCAGGGGAAAGCAGCTCATCCAGGGTTGCTGAGATAGGCCCCAGGCACACAGGAGGAGCAAGCTTCATACAGTGACAGCAGGCCCAACTAACACCAGAGATAACCAGATGGCAAAAGGCAAATGTGGGAACATTGCTAACAGAAATCAAGGCAATATAGCACCATGCGAAGCAATTCTCCCACAATAGCAAGTCCTGGATGCCCGCAACACACCAGGAAAGCAAGATTTGGATTTAAAAGCAATAGTTATGATGCTGATGGAGGGCATCATGGAGGGCTTCAAGAAGGACATAAATAACTCCCTTAAAGAAATACAGGAGAATACAAGTAAACATGGAGAAGTCCTTGAAGAATAAGGGACAACACAACAAAACAAAACAGGTGAAGGAATTAAACAAAGCCATCCAGGATCTAAAGCTGGAGGTAGAAACAATAACAAAATCACAAAGGGAGACAACTTGGGACATAGAAAACCTAGGAAAGAAGTCAGGAGCCATGGATACAAGCATCAACAACAGAATAGAAGAGATAGAAGAGAGAATCTCAGATTCAGAAGATCTATAGAAAGCATTGATACAATAGTCAAAGAAAATAAAAAATGGAAAAAGTTACTGACCCAAAATATCCAGGAAATCCACGACAAAATGAGAAGACCAAACCTAAGGATTATAGGCATAGAAGAGAGTGAAGATCTCCAACTGAAAGGGCCAGTAAATGTCTTCAACAAAACTATAGAAGAAAACTTCCCTAACCTAAACAAAGACATGCTCATGAACATACAAGAAGCCCAGAGAACTCCATATAGATTTGAGCAGAAAAGAAATTCATCCCGTCACATAATAATTAAAACACCAAAAGTACTAAAGAAAGAAAGAATATTAAAAGCACTAAGGGAAAAAGGTCAACTAACATAGAAAGGTAGACCTATCAGAATTACACCAAATTTCTCACCAGAAACTATGAGAGCCAGAAAAGCCTGGACAAATGTCATGCAGACCCTAAAGGAACACATATGCCAACCCAAGCTGCTATATCCAGCAAATCTCTCAGTTACCATAAATTGAGAAACCAAGGTTTTTTCATGACAAAAACAAATTTACACAGTATCTTTCCACAAATCCATCCCTTCAAAGGATACTGAATGGAAAAAAGCATCAAAGGGAGGGGAAACTACACACAAGAAAAAAGCAAGAAAATAATCTCCTTTCAACAAACCCAAAAGAAGATAACTACACAAACATAAAAATTACATCAAAAAAAAGGAGGAAGCAAAAATCACTATTCCTTAATATCTCTTTTAACAACAATGGACTCAATTCCCCAATAAAAAGACATAGATTAAGAGACTGGATTCATAAACATTTTGCTCCATACAGGAAACACATCTCAGTATCAAAGACAAACACTACCTAAGAGTAAAAGGCTGGAAAACAGTTCTCCAAGCAAATGGTACCAGGAAACAAGCTGTATTTGCTATTCTAATATCAGACAAAATAGACTTTCAACCAAAATTCATTAAAAAAATACAGAAGACCACTTTATACACATCAAAGGAAAAATCTCCCAGTAAGAACTCTCAATTTTGAACATCTATGCCCCAAATACAAAGACAACTGCATTTGTAAAGGAAAACTTACTAAATCTTAAAGCAGACATTCCTCCCCACACAATAATTGTGGGGGACTTAAACACCCCACTCTCTTCAATGGACAGATCAGAGAAAGAAATACTAAATGGAGTCACAACAAAACCAACAGAAGTTTTGGACCAAATGAATTTAATAGATATCTAACATACATTTCTTCCTAAATCAAAAGAATATACCTTCTCAGCACCTCATGGTACCTTCTCTAAAATTGACCATATAATTGGTCACAAAACAGACCTCAACAGATATAAGAAAATCAAACTAATTTCTTGCCTCCTATTAGATTACTATGGAATAAGGGTGGTCTTCAGTAACAACAAGAAGAACAAAAAGCCCACATACACATTGAAGCTGAACAATTCTCTACTCAATGATACCTTGGTCAAGGAAGAAATAAGGAAAGAAATAAAAGACTTTTTAGAATTTAGTGAAAAAGGAGGCACAACATACCCAAATTTATGGGATACAATGAAAGCAGTGCTAAGAGGAAAACACATAGTTTGGAGTGCCTCCAAAAAGAAGCTGCAGAAAGCATTCACTAGCACTTTAACAGAACATCTAAAAGCCTTAGAACATAAAGAAGCTAATACACCCAAGAGGGCTAGAAGGCAAGCAATCATTAAACTCAGGGCTGAAATCAACCAAGTTGAAACCAAAAGAACTATACAAAGAATCAACAAAAGCAGAAGCTGGTCCTTTGAGAAAATCAACAAGATAGATAAACCTTTAGCCAGATTAACCAGAGGGCACAAAGACAGTACCCAAATTAAGAAAATCAGAAATGAAAAGTGTGAAATAACAACAGAAAGTGAGGAAATCCAAAAAATTATCAGATCCTACTACAAAAGCCTAAACTCAACTAAACTGGAAAATCTAGATGAAATGGACAAGTTCCTAGACAGATACCAACTACCAAAATTTAATCAAGGTTAGATAGACCATCCAAATTGTCCCATAACTCCTAAAGAAATAGAAGTGCTCATTGACAGGTTCCCAACTAAAAAAAGCCACAGGACCAGATGGCTTTAGTGCAGAATTCTATCAGACATTCAAAGGAGACCTAATGCCAATACTCTTCAAACTATTCTACAAGATAGGAACAGAAGGAAGTTTATCCAACTCATTCTATGAAGCCACAATTTTGCTGATACCAAAACCACACAAAGACCCAACAAACAAAGAGAACTTTTTTTTATTTGATATATTTTTTTTTACATTTCAAATGATTTCCCCTTTTCTAGACCCCCACTCCCTGAAAGTCCCATCAGCCCCCTTCCTTCCTCCTGTTTTCCCACCCAACCCTTGCCACTTGCCTGTTCTGGTTTTGCCCTAAACTGCTTCACTGAGTCTTTCCAGAACAAGGGGCCACTCCTCCGTTCTTCTTGTACCTAATTTGATATGTGGATTATGTTTTGGGTATTCCAGTTTTCTAGGTTAATATCCACGTATTAGAGAGTGCTTACCATGATTCATCTTTTGAGTCTGGGTTACCTCACTTAGTATGATGTTCTCCAGCTCCATCCATTTGCCTAAGAATTTCATGAATTCATTGTTTCTAATGACTGAATCGTACTCCATTGTGTATATATACCACATTTTTTTGCATCCAATTTTCTGTTGAGGGATACCTGGGTTCTTTCCAGCTTCTGGCAATTATAAATAGGGCTGCTATGAACATAGTGTATCATGTATCCTTATTACATGCTGGGGAATCTTCTGGGTATATGCCCAGGAGTGGTATAGCAGGATCTTCTGGAAGTGAGGTGCCCAGTTTTCTGAGGAATTGACAGACTGATTTTCTGAGTGGTTGTACCAATTTGCAACCCCACCAGCAGTGGAAGAGTGTTCCTCTTTCTCCACATCCTCGCCAACATCTGCTGTCTCCTGAATTTTTAATCTTAGCCATTCTGATTGGTGTAAGGTGAAATCTCAGGGTTCTTTTGATTTGCATTTCCCTAATGACTAATGAAGTGGAGCATTTAGAACAATTTCCCTTATGAATATCGATGCAGATTTTTGGGCAGCAGCGGCGGCAGCAGCAACGGCAAGAGCAGCAGCGGCTGGTTCAAAGGAAGGGCCATCAGCAGTGGAACCAAGTTGACAGGGTCCAGGGAGACCCTGCGCCCATGACCACTGGCCATCGCTGTCTAGCCAGGCTGTAAGCAACGGCAGATTTACAGCGCCTTTCACCATGCAGAAGCCACTTCAGAAGAATGGGACTTGATCCATCCTTGTCTCCTTGTACTAAGCTCAAATCCAAATGGATCAAGGACATCCACATAAAGCCAGACACTCTGAAGCTAATAGAAAAGAAACAGGGGAAGATACTTGAGGACATCAGTACAGGGGGAAAGTTTCTGAACAGAACACCAATAGCTTATGCTCTAAGATCAAGAATTGGCAAATGGGACCTCATAAAATTACAAAGTTACTGTAAGGCAAAGGACACCATCAAAAGGACGAATCAGCAACCAACAAATTGGGAAAAGATCTTCACCAATCCTACATCAGATAGAGGGCTAATATCCAATATATATAAAGAACTCAAGAAGTTAGACTCCAGAAAACCAAATAATCCTATGAAAAAATGGGGTACAGAGTTAAACAAAGAATTTTCACCTGAAGAACTTCGGATGGGGGAGAAGCATCTTAAAAAATGCTCAACTTCATTAGTCATTAGGGAAATGCAAATCAAAACAACCCTGAGATTTCACCTTACACCAGCCAGAATGGCTAAGATAAAAAATTCAGGAGACAGCAGATGTTGGCAAGGATGTGGAGAAAGAGGAATACTCCTCCACTACTGGTGGGGTTGCAAACTGGTACAACCACTCTAGAAATCTGTCTGGTGGTTCTTCAGAAAACTGGGCACCTCACTTCCAGAAGATCCTGCTATACCACTCCTGGGCATATACCCAGAGGATTCCCCAGCATGTAATAAGGATACATGCTCCACTCTATTCATAGCAGCCCTATTTATAATTGCCAGAAGCAGAAAATAACCCAGGTATCCCTCAACAGAAGAGTGGATGAAAAAATGTGGTATATATACACAATGGATTATGATTCAGCCATTAGAAACAATGAATTCATGAAATTCTTAGGCAAATGGCTGGAGCTAGAGAACATCATGGTATGTACTCACTAATAAGTGAATATTAACCTAGAAAACTGGAATACCCAAAACATAATCCACAACTCAAATGAGGTACAAGAAGAAAGGAGGAGTGGCCCCTTGTTCTGGAAAGACTCAGTGAAGCTGTATAGGGCAAAACCAGAATGGGGAAGTGGGAAGGGGTAAGTGAGAGGACAAGTGGAGAGACGGGGGCTTATGGGACTTTTGGGGAATAGGGGGGCTAGAAAAGGGGAAATCATTTGAAATGTAAATAAAAATATATCGAATAAAAAAATGAAAAAAATGAATATCGGTGCAAAAATGCTCAATAAAATTCTTGCCAACCAAATCCAAGAACACATCAAAATGAACCTTCACCATGATCAAGTAAGCTTCAAAGCTTCATCCCAGGGATTCAGGGATGTTACAATATATGTAAATCCATCAATGTAATCAACTACATAAAAAAAAAAAACTCAAAGAAAAATATCCCCATGGTCGTGTCATTAGATACTAAAAACGCATTTGATAATATTCAGCATCCTTTCATGGTAAAGCTCTTGGAAAGAACAGGAATTCAAGGCCCATACCTAAACAAAACAAAAGCAGTATACAGCAAACCAGTAGCCAATATCAAAGTAAATGGAGAGAAACTTGACACAATCCCACTAAAATCAGGGACTAGACAAGGCTGACCGCTCTCCATATTTATTCAATACAGTACTAGAAGTTCAAGCCAGAGCAATGAGACAACAAAAGGAGGTCAAAGGGATAAAAATTAAAATGGAAGAAACCAAACTATCACTATTTGCAGATGATATGATAGTATAATTAAGTGACCAAAAAAATTCCACCAGAGAACTCCTATAGGTGAAAAACAACATTAGCCAAGTGGCTGGATATAAAATTAACTCAAGCAAATCAGTAGCCTTCCTATACTCAAAGGATAAACAGGTTGAGAAAGAAATTAAAGAAATGATACCCTTCACAATAGCCACAAACAATATAAAGTATCTTAGTATATGACTCTAACCAAACAAGTGAAATATCTATATGACAGAAACTTCACATCTTTGAAGAAAGAAACCAAAGAAGACTTCAGAATATGGAAAAATCTTCCATGCTCTTGGATTGGCGGGATTAATATAGTAAAAATGGCCATCTTGCCAAAAGCAATTTACAAATTCGATGCAATCCCCATCAAAATCCCAACTCAATTCTTTATAGACTTATAAAGAGCAATTCTCTAATTCATCTGGAATAAAAAAAAAAACCTGTATAGCTAAAACTATCCTCAACAGCAATAGAACTGGGGGAATCAGTATCCCCGACCTCAAGCAGTACTACAGAGCAATTGTGTTTAAAACTGCATGGTATTGGTACAGTGAAAGGCAAGTAGGTCAATGGAATAGAGTTGAAGATCTTGAAATGAACCCACAGAATTATGGTCACTTGATCTTTGACAAAGGAGCTACAACCAACCTGTGGAAAAAAGATAGCCTTATCAACAAATGGTGCTGGTTCAACTGGAGATTACCATGCAAAAGAATGCAAATTGATCCATTCTTATCTCCTTGTACTAAGCTCAAGTTCAAGTGGATCAAGAACCTCCACATAAAAGCAGACACACTGAAACTAATAGAAAAGAAACTGTGGAAGACCCTTGAGGATATGGGCGCAGGGAAATTTTCCTTAACAGAACATAAATAGCTTATGTTCAAAGATCAAGAATTTACAAATGGGACCTCATAAAACTACAAAGTTTCTGTAAGGCAAAGGACATTGCCAAAAGGACAAAATGGCAACCAACAAATTGGGAAAAGATCTTTACCAACACTACATCTGACAGAGGGCTTATATCCAAGATATACAAAGAACTCAAGAGGGTAGACTCCAGAGAGGCAAAAATCCCCTTTAAAATGGGGTACAGAGCTAAACAAAGAATTTTCACCTGAGAAATATCAAATGGTTGAGAAGCACCTAAAGAAATGTTCAATATCCTTAGTCATCAGGGAAATGCAAATCAAAACAAACTTAAGATTTGACCTCACACCAGTCAGAATAGCTAAGATCAAAAACTCAGGAAAAAACAGGTGCTGAGGAGGATCTGGTGAAAGAGGAACACTCCTCCACTGCAAATGTTGGGGTTGCAAGCTGGTACTACCACTCTGGAAATCAGTCTGGTGGTTTCTCAGAAAATTGGGAATGATACTTCAGGAGGACCACGCTATACCACTCCTGGTCATATACCCATAGGATTCCCCATCTTGTAATAAGGATACATACTCCACTATGTTCATAGCAGCCCTATTTATAATAGCCAGAAGCTGGAAAGAACCCAGACGTCGCTCAACAGAGGAATGGATACAGAAATGTGGAATATATAGATGATATAGATAGAGATAGAGATAGAGATAGAGATAGAGATAGAGATAGAGATAGAGATAGAGATAGAGATAGAGATAGAGATATAATTAAGTGAAGGGAAAATGAATATGGTCACATTTAAAAATACTTGGGAGTAAAATTTTATTCATGTTCCAGCCTTGTAGAAAAGTTAAAGGAAACTTTAACAGAAAAGGAAAATTGTGTTATCTAGAAAATGAAACTGACATAGACACAAGAACACCAAAGAAGGAGAATAAAACATTTAAATTTAGCATTGTATCTTCTTTATCTTTGTGGTAGGCTACAATTGGCTCAAACCATAAAGTGAATACAATACCACCTGGCTGTATCTTTAGATAAATGAAACACTTGACAACAATGCTACAACAGATAGAAAGGGGGAAGCAGAAGAGTTGCTGAATGTGTCAGCATTAATGATCAGCACTATTTATAAATGTGTCTTGAATATGTTTGAAAACCACCAGAATATTTTAAGTATAACTGATATTCATTAAACACACTCAAAAAAGAAAAAAATCCTAATTCTTAAAAAAAAAAATGTCTACAAAGGTATAAGAAATATATAGAACACAAAATAGATTGAATCAGAAAATAAACTCACTTTGCTGTACAATAATCAGAACACTGAACATATAGAACATGGAAAGATTAATAAACACTTCAAGGAGAAAATGCTGAGTAACAAATACAGGTAGAGGTATTCAAATTGCACAAACATCTCAGTGGAGACACTAAAATCCAGAAAGGTCGAGGCAATTACATTATTACATTGCAGATGCTAAGATACCACAGATGCCCAATTCACTATACCCAGCAAAACTTTCAATCAACATTGGTGGAGAAAACAAGATATTCTGTGATAAACACAAATTTAAATAATATCTGTTCAAAAATTCATTGCCGCAGGCGACACTAAAATGAAAACTCCAACCCTAGGAGGTAAAATACACCAATGAAAACATAGGAAATACATAACCTCACAGCAGAAAAACCAAAAGAGGGAAGTAGGCAAACAAACAAACACACATACACTCATACACATACCACTACTTCAGGCACCCGATTTAAAAAAAAAAAAAAGCGTCATTGATAGCTATCAATATCAATGGAGTCAATTCCTTAATAAAGACATAGGCTAACAGAATGGATCTGAAAACAGGATCTAACCTTTCAAAGCATATATGAAACACATCTAAAAATCAAGATAGTTGTTACCTAAGAGTAAAGGGTTGGGGAAAGGTTTTCTAAGCAAATGGACCTAAAAGTCAAGGTAGAGTAGATATTCTAATATCTGACAAAATATACTTTAAATGAAAATTAATCAAAAGAGATGGGAAAGGACATTCATACTCAACAAAAGACAAATCCACCAAAATAACATCCCAATTCCTAACAACTATGCCCCAAACATCTAAAACCAAGTCTGTTAAAGAAACACCAGGAAATCTCAAGTCACACATGGATCTCATATATTGATAGTGGGAGACAATAATATCCCACTAATCACCAATGCATGAGTCAACCAGACAAAAGTTCAATTAATACCGGAGCTAAGAGATGTTATTATTAAATTGGACTTACACAGTAAGTTAGCCAAATGAGATCAAAGGACGCAAACAAGAACAAAAATTCAAGGTATCATTATTACAGATAATATCATGGAATACATAAGCAAACCCCAAAATTCTACCATGGAACTTGGATGGCTGAGATCACTTTCAGCAGTGTGCCTGGATACAAGATTAACTCAAAGAAATAATTAGTAGCCTTCCTACATACAAGTGACAGACTGAAAAAAAATCAGGGAAACAGCACTCTTCATTTACAGTAACCACAAAAAATATAAAGTACTTTGGGGTTGCTAAATCAAGGATTCAAAAGACTGGAATGAAAAATGTTTAAGTCTTTGAAGGGAAAGGAGGAACATATCAGAAGTGGAAAGAACTCCTGTGCTCATGGATCAGTAGAATAACATAGTAAGCAATAAAAGAACTTCCAGAGGTAACATCATCCCTAATATTAAAGTGTACCACAGTATTATAGTAATGAAAACCACAAACTATTCTCATAAAAACAGACATGGTGAGGGACGGAATTGAATTGTAAACCCAGATAAAATCCACACATGTATGGATACCTTGCTTTTTATAAAGGATCTATATACAGACAATAGAAAAAAGAGCATATTCAATAATGGTGCTGCTGATCTAACTGGCTATCTTCATGTTGAAAAATACTAATAAGGTTGTTTTGATTTATATTTCCCTAATGAATAATGATGTTGAACATTTCTTAAAGTGTTTCTCAGCCATTTGAAATTCTTCAGGTGAAAATTCTTTGTTTAGCTCTGTATCCCATTTTTAATGGGGTTATTTACTTCTCCGGAGTCTAACTTCCTGAGTTCTATGTATATATTGGATATTAGCCCTCTACCGGATGTAGGATCTTTTCCCAATTTGTTGGTTGCCATTTTGTCCTTTTGACTGTCCTTTCCCTTACAGAAACTTTATAAATTTTTGAGTTTCCATTTATAAATTCTTGATCTTAGAGCATAAGCTATTGGTGCTCTATTCAGGAACTTTTCCCCTGTGCCCATGTCCTCAAGGGTCTTCCCCAGTTTCTTTTCTACTAGTTTCAGTGTGTCAGGTTTTATGTGTAGGTCCTTGATCCACTTGGAGTCTTCTTTGAGTTTGTTTATATAGTGGATTTCATTGATGGATTTCCATATATTGAACAATCCCTGTGTACTTGGGATGAAGTACTTGATTCTACTCAGCTATTGATTCTAGTGAATGATCATTTTGATTGTGTTTTTGATTCAGTTAGCAAGAATTATATTGAATATTTTTCCATCAACATTCATAAGAGAAATTGGTCTGATATTCTCTTTCCTTATTGGATGTTTGTATGGTTTTGGTATCAGCATAATTGTGACTTTATAGAATGGGTTGGGTTGGTTTCTTTCTATTTCTATTTTGTGGAATAGATTGAAGAGTATTGATGTTAGGTCTTCTTTGAAGGTCTGATAGAATTCTGCACTAAAACCATCTGTTCCTGTGCTGTTTTTTGATTGGGAGTGTTTCAATGACTGCTTCTGTTTCTTTAAGGGTTATGGGGACTGTTTAGATGGTCTGTCTAATCCTAATTTAATTTTGGTATTTGGTATCTATCCATCCTTTTGTGATGTCCTCGTTTTAAATAGCTGAGTTGTATTCCATTGTGCAAATGTACCACATTTTCTGTAATCAATCTTTTTTTTTTATAACTTGTGGGTTGTGTCCAGCTTCTGTCTATTATAAATATGGCTGCTATGAACTTAGTGGAACATGTGTCCTTGTCATATGTTGAAGCATCTTTTGGGTATATGCTCAGGTGTTATATACCTGGGTCTTCAGGTAGAACTATTTCCAACTTTCTGAGGAACTGCCAGATTGATTTACAAAATGGTTCTACCAGTTTTCAAACCCACAGCAAAGGAGGGTTTGCTCTTTCTGCACATACTCACTAGCATCTGCTGTCAACTGAGTTTTTCATCTTAGCGATTCTGATTGATGTGAAGTGGAATCTCAGAGTTATTTTGATTTGAAATTCCCTGATGACTGAAGGATATTGAACATTTTTTTAGGTGCTACTCAGCCATTCACAATTCATTAGTTGAGAATTTTCTGTTAAGCTCTGTTTCCCATTATTAATTTGGTTATTTGGTTTACTGAAGTCTAACATCTTTGTGTATTTTGGATATTAGCCCTCTATCAGATGTAGGGTTAGTAAAAAAATTCTTGCCCAATCTGTAGATTGTCTTTTTGTCCTATTGAGACTGTCGTTTGCCTTACAGATGCTTTTCAGATTTATAAGGTCCCCTTTGTCAATTATTGATCTTTGAGCCTGAGCCACTGTTGTTCTGTTCAAGAAAGTTTCCCCTGTGGCTGTATGTTTAAGGCTTTTTTTTCCCATTTACTCTTCTATTAGATTTTGTATATCTGGTTTTATGTGGAGGTCCTTGATCCACTAGGACTTGAGCTTTCTACAAGGGAATAAAACTGAATCAATTTTCATTCTTCTGCATGCATACTGCCAGTTAGACCAGCACTATACACTGAAGAGGGGAAGGCTAATATGGAATAAAGGAGGAAGGGAGGAAGAAGGAGAGGAAGGGAGAAAGGGAGGAAGGTGAGGAGGGAAGAAGCAAGGAAGGGTGGAAGGGAGAAAGGGGGGAGAGGAAGGAGAGAGGGAGGGAGGGAAAGAGGGAGCAAGAAACAGAATTTGTTTTAGACACTGATGACCCACAATGTAGAAAGTCATGTCTCTCAGAGGATAGCCTTGCTAGACTCTTGTCTGCCAGCACAAAAGGGTATTATTAACAATATCGGGGACTAGTTTTTGCCCATGGGATGGGTGTAAGGTTGTGCTGGTTACTTTTTGGCCATTCCCTCTGTCTCTGCTTCATCCACCTTGCCTGCATTTCATGAGGACAAGTTAAATTCTGGGTTGAAAGTTTTGTGGGTGGGTTGGTGTCTCTATGGCTCCATTGCAGGTCCTGCCTAGCTACAAGAGGTGGCCTCTTCACTTTCCATATCCCCTTTGTTGTTAATCACATTTAACTTCACTACCATTTTGTGAACACCCTTACTCAGTCTGTAAGCTGTTGCTTTGTACCATTAACTGTGTCTTCTGCCTTACAGAAGCTTTGCAGTTTCAAGATATTCTACTTATCAATTGGTGATTTTTTATTAGATATTTTCTTTATTTACATTTCAAGTATTATCCCAGTCTGGGTCCTCTTTGAAAATGCCCTATCCCATTCTCCCTCCTCCTGCTCACCAACCCACCCACTATTGTTCTCTTTCCTGGAATTCCCTTACACTGGGGCATGGAGCCTTTAAAGCACCAAGAGCCTCTCCTAAATTCATGACCAACAAGGCCATCCTCTGCTAAATATGTGACTCAATCCATGGGTCCCTGCATGTGTATACTTCAGTTCGTGGTTTAGTTCCCTGGAAGCTCAGTGGGTACTATTTGTGTCATATTGTTGTTCTTCCAATTGGGCTGCAAGATCCTTCATCTCCTTGGGTCTTTTCTCTAGCTCCTTCATTGGGGACCTGATATTCAGTCAAATGGTTGGCAGAGAGCACCCACCTGTGTATTTGTCATGTGTGGGCAGAGCCTTTCAGGAGACAGGTTTATAAGTCTCCTGTCATTAAGTGCTTGTTGGCATCCACAATAGTGTGTGGGGTTGGTGACTGTATATGGAATGGATTCCCAGGTAGGGCAGTCTCTGGATGGTGTTTCCTTCAGATTCTGCTCCACAATTTGTCTCTGCATTTCCTCCCATGTGTATTTTGCTCCCCCTTAAAGAAGTACCAACATATCCATACTCTGTTTTTCCTTCTTCTTGAGCTTCATTTGGTCTGTGAATTGTATCTTATTTTATTCTAAGC
Source organism: Apodemus sylvaticus (assembly GCF_947179515.1). Lineage (NCBI taxonomy): Eukaryota > Metazoa > Chordata > Mammalia > Rodentia > Muridae > Apodemus > Apodemus sylvaticus. The sequence goes on from NC_067473.1 coordinate 156,879,070, forward strand.
TTCTGGGCTAATGTCCACTTATCACTGAGTGCATACCATGTGTATTCTTTTGTGATTTGGTTACCAATCACAGGATGATATTTTCTAGTTCTATCCATTTCTCTAAGAATTTCATGAATTCATTGGTTTTAATAGCTGAGTACTATTCCATTGTGTAAATGTACCACATTTTCTGTTACCTTTCCTCTACTGAGGAACATCTGGGTGCTTTCCAGGTTCTGGTTAGTATAAATAACGCTGCTCTGAACATAAAAAGTGTGGAAGAGCCTCAAACACATGGGCACATGGGAAAAAATCCTGAACAGAACACCAATACCTTATGCTCTAAGATCAAGAATTGACAAATGAGACATTGTAAAATTACAAAGCTTCTATAAGACAAAGGATACTGTAAATATGACAAAACAGCAACCAAGAAATTTGGAAAAGATCTTTTATAAACCCTAAATCTGATAGAAGGCTAATATCCAATATATACAAAGAACTAAAGAAGCTAGTCTCCAGAGAACCAAATAACCTTATTAAAAATGAGATACAGAGCTAAAAAAGTATTCTCAAATGAGGAATACTGAATGGCTGAGAAGCACCTAAAGAAATGTTCAACATTCTTAGTAATCTGGGAAATGCAAATCAAAACAACCCTAAGATTCCACCTCACACCAGTCCGACCGGCTAAGATCAAAATCTCAGGTGTACAGCAAATGCTGGCAAGAGTGTGTAAAAAGGGGAATACTTCTCCACTACTGGTAGGATTGCAAGATGGTAAAACTACTCTGGAAATCAGTTTGGTATTTCTTCATAAAATTGGGGATAATCCTACCAGAGGACCCAGCTATACTACTCCTGGACATATACCCAGACCATTTTCCAAAATGTGATAGAGACACATGCTCAATTACTTTGTAGCAGCCTTATTTATAACAGTCAGTTGGTGATCTTAGAGCCAGAGTCATTAGTGTTCTACTCATAAAATTGTCTCCTGTACCAGTTCTTTATGGGTATGTCACACTTTCTTCTATGGAACTTGATGTATCCAGTTTTATTTGGAGATCCTTCACTTATGTGAGCTTGAGTGTTATGAAGGGTGATAAACATGGATCTATTTTTATTCCTTGACATGTACACATAAAATTATAGCAGTGTCATTTTTTGAAGATGCTTTTTTGTCGATTGTATGTTTTTTTTTTTTTTATCAAAATCCACAATCCAGGCTAGCCAAAGATACTTACTATGGCATTACTTTCTGTCAAAAATGTTTTTTCTCCTTTTAAAAGGTACAGTGATGAGCTTTTAAGCAAGCAGTCTCCACACTGGCACTGTCTGCTGTATAGTATGGAATAAACTGAAAAAAAGCTATGAGAAAATATGGGTGATGCCCAAACTCACTATGTAGACCTGGGTGGACACAATTCATAGGGATCTGTGTATCTCTTCTTCCTATGTGCTGGGGAAATAGATGTGCACAAACATGCCTTGATTTATTTTGCTGATTTTAATTCATTTGAAGTCTCTCTCTCTCTCTCTCTCTCTCTCTCTCTCTCTCTCTCTCTCTCTCTCTCTCTCTCTCTCTCTGTGTGTGTGTGTGTGTGTGTGTGTGTGTGTGTATGTATGTTTGTGCATTTTGCTTATCCCTTGGCCAGTTCCCACAGAGGCAAGAAGAGGGTGTCAGATCCCCAGGAACTGGAGTACAAGAACTCAAGAAATCCCATAATCATCTAATTAAATAAAAAGTGTTTCTGATAAAATCCACCACTTCTTCAAGTTAAAATCTCTGAATATAACTCAAAGAGAAAGAAACATTCGCAACAAAATTAAGGTTAAAAATAATAAACACAAAGCTAATCATCTATACATCATATTGAATGGAGGGAACTTCAAGCATTTCTCATAATATCAGGAATAAAAAAGGGTGTCTGTCTTCTCTACTTCCATTGAATATAGAGCTTTACAAATAAGGCAAGAGAAAGCAATAAAAAGAATACAGATAGGGACGTTAGAGAACAGCATGTCCTTACTTGCAGATGACAAGCTTCTCTGAATGTCAGATCCTAAAACTCCACCCCATTTAGATTTTCTAAAAGTCCATCAAAGTATCAAGATACAAATGTAATATTAAAAACTTGATATCCCCTATAACTAATAGCAAATATTCTGAAAAATGAATCAGGAAAATATTCCTTAAAAGTGAATTACTAAAAACACATATCTTTGACTGAACCTAACCAAGAAAGTGAAAGACTTCAATAATAAATAATTTAAAGCATTGAAAGCATAAATTAAAGAAGGCACAAGAATATGGAAAGACCTCTCATATGCATGTATAAGAGGGTATACGATTGTAAAAACTATGACTTATTCAAAATCTACAGGTTCAGTGTAACCCAATACAAAATCCAGTGACATCCTTCACACTGTTAGAACAGGCACCATTAAAATAAAAGTAATATTAAAATATAGGAATTAGTAACGTATATAAATTAATATTTGGGTAATTGTAAGACCTCAGTGGTGAAAGTAGAGTCAAATCTGGCCAGAAAAACTAAAGGGCTGATGGGAGGGGAAGGTAAAATGTTTTCAACATGGAGTAGGTACTTATATGAAGATGTTGTAAAAACACAAGGGATGCAATGGCCCCTGACTCTAATTCAGAGTTGAGGAGCAATGGAAATACAGGACATATGTGCCCAGTACTTAACCTCCAACTGAAAGTCTTAAGACTTCCCACTAAAATAGAAGATGACGTCTGAAAAAAACAACTCATATTTTTCCAAATACTTTTATTAGGAATCAATATAGAACTGTAATAAGAAACTTGGAGGATAAAGTTATTCATAGAGATTATCATATGCTATGTCCCTTAAACAAACTATAAAGTATAATTTAAGAGACATTAAGCATTGAATAATACTGTTTATTTTTACATCCTGTGAGATTGCAGATAGAGAGAAAGTAAAAGAAAATGTTAAAGGATGAAGTCAGAGAACAGCCATGAAAAGAGAACACTGAGATATTGAGAAATCCCAGAAAATCCTGGATATGATGAATAAAGAAAACTATTTTATATAAATGTGCAGGTGTAGAATTTCCCAAAAAGGTATAAATTGTAAGCTGATTATTCACCATGTCAGTGTAAATTAAAACAAAGTGTAATACTATTTCATAATCACAATGTGAAGGAAGTTAACTGGAACATTGACTAAGTAATCTGTACAGATTGCATATTTTAGAGACTGTATTAAGGCCCCAATTATTCAAATAATATTTAGAATATAATTCAGATACTAACAAAGTAATATTTCTCACTACAACAATGATTATTAAGTAAAATTCTAGATAATCTGTATTTGTGTATACCAGTAGACTAGATCAATATAGAAATAGAAGAAATTTCACTTACAATAGGAAAATGATAAAAGTTCCAATTTCTATCATGAAGGGAATCTGGTGCTTATTGAAATAATTTTATGTACAGAGATTTAATATTCCTCAGTGGAAGAGACTGAATATAGCTACATTATCGACCATTACATGTGTAAATACCTAATGCTGACTTAAGGAAGGCACTAAATGAGAGAATACAGAAACGTATGCCACATTTATATAACTGAAAACTGACAATTGTACAATGTTTACTTAGGAATGGAAATAACTACTTAAGACAGAGCAAAGAAATCAATACAAAGCTTAAACTGATGCTTCCCTCTGGAGAATTGCAAGAGGGGAACATGCTTAAAGAAGGGGCAAGGTGGGATTGAATCATTATAATATTTCTTAAGGAAAGTGGTGCAAAATGATTGTTTATAAAATGAAAATTCTCTAAAGAACCTATGAGATGTTAAGACATTATTCCTCCATTACATATAAGTCAAAATAAAGCAGTAAATTTGTAATGGTTTTGAAAATTTCCAGGATAATGAGTAATCTCCATTAACCATACAGTGATTGCCACAATGTAATCACAACACACTTGAATATCTAAAGATTTAGTTAGCAACATATATTTGATGAACAGTTACATGTTCTTTCAGATAACTCCAACCAGGATGTGAAATTCCTGCCAACCACTTGGAACTGCCCCTATGCTGTGCTTGGCTTACAACACTATGGTACACGGCTTCAAGAGAGAAACTGGCTCTAGGAAATGGATTTCTTTATACTTATGGTGTCCCTATGCCTGACGGCTTTTCAGAGTGAGAGGTCTTCCTCTTTCAGGTAGTAACAACACCATGAGTTTCAGACACTTTGAACATAAGGGTTTCTATGTCCAGAAAGTAATATATTTGGAACAAACTTTATTATACCCATATCAAAGAAGAGTCCAATGGGATTTTCTGTGTTGTTTTTGTGGCCAAATAAAAGCAACTCAGTCTAATATGACACAGGTTTACATAAGTGAAAGATAAGCAATAACTGAAATCAAGGTAGAATTGAAATACCCTACATTTTTCTTAATCTTATGATGGTATATAAATGATGTCAGCTTTCACTCTGTGAAGACAATTATTTTACTCTGTGAAACTCTTATTTCTAGTAGAGAAAAGCATTTACCATGAAGGCTGTTTGCTCTCTCAGAAGACTCTATCCTATGACCTGTTGGATATCCTCATGGGAAACCTCTCTGTGTTTCCCATGTGACTCTTCCTAATCTCACATCCATGTTGTTTCACCTGAACACCAATCCTGTTACTTTCTGTTTAAAAAAATGAAAAAAAAACTGTGATTTAAAGAACCATCCAGTAGACACACCTAAAGTCACCTCTACTTGGTAACTAACCTTTGATGGCTGGGTACATTGTGTCTAGTTGACACCAAGGAATGCAGGTAAATGTGATTAAATTGCAGATGCCATTGTTTGGTGAAATGCATTGACATCACCCTCCTTTTTGAACATTCCAAAATAATTCATTTTACACAAATCACAATAAATTCCTTTGTCTTAAAGAGAAAATCATTTAAAGAACTTCTTTCTCAAATGGACACCTGACCTCAGTAGAATCATATGGCATTTGGGAAGAAACATACAACCCAGCAAAACAGCACTGGAGGCCAGAATTGAAAAAATTTCCACAGTCACCATGGTTTTGCCTGTGGAGCTCAGGTAAGTGGGTATAAAAGAAATCCACACACTACAGAAAACCAGCATGCTGAAGGTGATTGTTTTTGCCTCATTGAAGGTGTCAGGTAGCCTTCTAGCCAGAAAAGCAATAAGCAAGCTGAGACTAGCCAGAAAGCCCAAGTAACCCAGAACACAATAGAAAGCAAGGGTGGAACCCTCATTACACAAGAGGATGATTTGTCCATACTCTGACTGCATGTCAACATCAGGGAAGGGAGGATATGTTCCCAGCCAGACTGCACAGATGCACACTTGAATGGTGGAACCACAGCAGACTATAGCATTTGAGAGTCGGGTCACCATCCACATTTGTAAAGTGCTTCCTGGTTTGATGGCTTTGAAGGCCACAACCACAATGAAGGTCTTTGCCAAGATAGCAGAAAGAGCAACAGAAAACACAACCCCAAAAATCATTTGTCTTAGGACACAAGTGACTGTTCTAGGTTGTCCAATGAATATCAATGAGCAAAAGAAACAGAGCATTAGAGAAATGAGGAGGAGATAACTGAGATTTCTGTTATTTGCTCTCACAATGGGTGTGTCACGATAGTGAATAAATAATCCTAAAATTATGGCTGAAAAGGCAGATAAACTAATGGCCACAGAGACCAAAACCACTCCCAGAGTATCTTCATGGGACAAAAATGCCATAATTTTAGGGAGACACTGATTCTTCTGCTTATTTGGATACTGATCTTCAGGACATTTGAAGCATTGATCCATATCTGAAAATGAGACAGATTGTTTTATAACATTCAACCCATAAACCTCCAGATGTACCTATGAGACCTATATCTTGCGTAGAGAATTTGTTGAATTTGCAAGGAAATGTCCGTGGACATATTCAATGAACCATAATATTGAAAAGTGACCAGGTGGTGGTGGCGCCCACCTGTAATCCCAGCACTCTGGGAAGCTGAGGCAGGCAGATTTTTAAATTCAAAGCCGGCCTGGTCTACACAGTGAGTTCCAGGACAGCCAGGGCTTTACAGATAAACCCTGTCTCAAAAAAACCACCACCACCACCACCACTAATAATAATAATAGTAATAATAATAATAATAATATTGAAAAACAATCAATAAACTATTTTTCTGAAAGAAAAATAAGGATACACTCTATTGATAATATGTTCAGAAAGTGAGTGGATTTGAACAATATGAGAGAATCAGAAATGTTGAAATGATGTGGAGGGGAAATCAGACAATATGAAAATTATATTTGATTACTTATGAAAGAAAGAGGAACTTCATTTTGAAGCTTTTACTATTTTTCTTTTTTGTTTATTAAAAATTTTTCATTATTTGAGAACATCATATATGCATGTCATGTATTTTAATCAAGTCTACCACCAATTTCTTCCCCCAGCAACTCCTTCTCTCTGTCCTTCCAACAATTTTTCTCCCAACTTTATTTTTTTGTTTTTTTTTTCCCACTGATTTCACTTCATGCTACCTGCATGCATATCAATATAACGCTATCTGCCATAACATGGGTTGGACCACATATCTGAAACAAGCTGACAGACAGACCTCACTCTTTCACTCCAGCAGCCATCAACTGTCAATAGCTTCTAGCTAGAAGTGAGAGTTTGTGATCCTATACCCAAGCCATGCTGGGATTTTGTCTGGCTTGATCTGGTACATGCCTCTGTGAGTTTATGTGCTCCAGGACCTTGTCATTTCTGATTAATAATGCTTCCCCACAGATCTCTGCTCTGTGGCTCTTATGACCTTTCTGCCTTCTCTATCATGATGCTTTTATCCCTGCAAGCTCTTAGTTGTTATTATGGAAGGTCCCAGGAGATATCTAGAAGAAGCTAAGAACTAGCAGGAATCCTTCTGAGATGGTTTCACTGTGAACTGTAAAGTCACCATGAATTTGCCCTTCTAGGCAAGAACAGAGGAATTACATAAGAGGAAAGGTCTCTGATATTAATATGCTTTTCCTGTTATTATGCATACACACAACCACAGAGACACACAGAAACACACTCATACACACACAGACACTCACACAGACACAAACACTCATAGACACACACAGAAAGACAGACAATCAGACACATACACACACACATTCTGACACACACAAACACACACACACACACAAACACACACAGATATACCACCATACATTAGCCCATTTGGGTAGATTTCTGCAGATTATCAAAGATGTGCTCTCTTGTAGTAATTCTCTATAGACCAATAGATGATTCCTTAATTCATAATGATGACCTGGTAAGAATCCCTAAAATTTTACTAGTAATTATGAAGCCCCATACAATAGAACTGCTATTAAATCCTCTCTGCTATTAAAGCTATGGTGAGAACTCTGCCAGTCTTCAAGAGTCACCGGTAAATTTATTCTGAGATAGAAAGCAGATATCTACAACTTAGAACATATTCTAAGAAATTTTTAAACAATTAAAACCAAAAGTCATGAAAAGGGAACTAATGATTTGGTGCAGGTGCAAGGACAGAAAAAAAATATTGACTGGGTTTATCTATACAAAATTTAAATAATAACAGTCACAAAATTATGGATTTTATTTCAATGAACCCATAGTATTAATGATGGAAAATACTTGCTGCATTTTAATGGATACATATGTAAATAATCTCTGCTGTAAAATTCTTCTTCAAATGATGATTAGAATTTATGTTTGTCCATTTAGTGACCTTTTGTGAGAAGAGGACATGGTTGGAAAAACAATGCGATCTATTCCCCTAGAAACAGTGCAAGCACTAGGAATGAACACCTTGAAGGCCATTATTTCATCAAAGCAGGAGGAGTGAGCAAGACAAGGAGAAGGACAACAGAGTAGAATAACTTAGAAGTTAAAAGGGAACTTAGAAATTGGAAAGAACTTTTTAAAGAGAAAATTTTTTGAGGAGAGAATTTTTGAAGAACTTAGAAATAAAAGTTAAAATCACTTTTCAGAGTGTCCCTGTTTCTTCCTGAGACTTTCCCTAAGAGGCTGGGAGCCCCAGCCTCCAAGTTTCTGCAGAGATAAGAACAAAGGCTACTTTACTCAACCCCCAATTGTTTTCCTGTGAGGAGCTAAATGCCAGAGGCTACAGTTTCTGGCCTTAGGAGGAACTGAGAGAGGCAGGCCACCTTGCCCTGAAAGTAACTTAGACTTAAGACCGCTATCTCTTTATTATTGAAAAGCAACCCTAAATATCTCACAAGACCAAGCCTTACTCTCCCCCTACCACCACCCAAATATTTACCACCTCAGCTACCTCCAAGAGAGAACCAGACTACCAGAGCAGGCATCTTATAGGAAGACCTAGAAACTAAAACTTCCTAACATTTACTGACAAACTGTGATATTTTCTTTTTATTCTTTCATTTTGGTTTTTGTCAAAGGATGTATCATTGTTCTAGAAATAATGCTGAAGGTGAATAGTTTTTCTTAGGGTAAAAAATGCTTGTTTTGGTTGAGTTCCTTAATATCCTGGGTTGAACTCTGATTAGAAGTATTTTAGTGGAAAAATAATTTTGCACCTAATTTTCAATAAATATTTATTACATAGATTTAAGTTACCTGAGTTTCCTGTACTTTTACAGAAAGATTTAGTGAGAACCAACAAAAGCTGAAAGAGTCACATGCAGATATTTGTAACCAACCAATGAACAGAAGCTTCTGACTACTGTGGTTGAATTAGAGAAAAGCTGGAAGAAACTGAGGAGGAAGGCAACTCTGTAGGAGGACCAGCAGTCTCAGCTAACCTGGACCCTTGAGATCCTTCAAACACTGGACCGCTAACCAGGCAGCATACACCAGCTGATAACAGGCCCCCAATACATACAGCACAGGAGTGCCAAGTCTGGGTTTGATCAGAGAAGATGCACTTAATCCTTAAGGGACTGGAGGCCCCAGGGAGTTTAGAGGTGAGTTTGAGTGGGGGTTGTGGGGGTGAGGACATCCTCTTGGAGATAGGAGGAGATATGGGATGTGGAACAAACAGGAGGGTGGACGTGAGATAGGAATAAAATCTGGAGTGCAAAAATATAAATAAATAAATAAATAAATAAATAAATAAATAAATAAATAAATAATAACAAATGAAGACAAAAAGAAATAAAAGCTTTAAAAAATAAACTTCTGAAAGCTCATGGGAGGGGAAAATATTACAAAAAAAAAGTACACAGGTAAAGGTAAGTCTTTGAATATTTAGATTATTTATGATAAATGCAGTGTAATGGGAAGTTATATTCACTAAGCTTATACTTCATTTACTCTAAAAGACACTTGCATCAGACCCATCTTTAACTAGAAAAATAATTACAGCAAGGCACCATACTGTACACTTGTATTTCTAGAACTCAGGATGGTTACCACTTTGGTCTACACACCACATTCCTGGCCAGGCCAGACAGATTTTACAGTGAGGCCATGTCTGAAGAAAAGAGAAGAGAGGAGAGGAGAGGAGAGGAGAGGAGAGGAGAGGAGAGGAGAGGAGAGGAGAGGAGAGGAGAGGAGAGGAGGAAGGAAAGCAATTACATAGTCAATTGTGAGTTTATATGTCCCAAAAATGTTTCTAAAAATACCAGTAAAGTTTTGATCATTCTATGCTGTTAATGCTCTTCCAAAGAGTAATTCAAACCAGCTTTTTCCAGTGGCACAAACAGGGAGTTTTCAGGGATAGTGGTTTCTTCAGGTCATGATCCAAATTCTATGAACTTGGCTATCGGCTCTGTTCATTCTCCCCTTTGATTTTGTAGAATATATCATATGATATAAGTAGCTAGACATTGGTAGTTTGAAGAAAAAAATGATGCACAGGAAATAAAACTGGTTGGACTCCTATAGGAGAATAGATGCAATGTCCTAAGAAGAATATAATGAAGTACTATCAGCCACGAAAAAGCCACTGTGCCATTCAACCCAGACCTGAATCTATTTTAAATTTTATATGATGAGCCTGATTGAATTTAGACCATATAACAAAACATTTTTATCGTGATAATTGCATGATCTGTGGATACAGCTGAGTCCAGAGTACATGCCTAGCATTTATCAGGCTTTAGATACTTTTTCCAGCACAAAAAATGTATTAAATGCATGATGATGATAGAAAGATTTTTCTCAGAGTTATTTAGTAAACTGGAATTATATTGTAAGACCTGAAAAAACCGAGGGCACCCCAGTGCCCCACACCTCGGAAGGTGACAGCCATATCACTCTCGAGAAATGGTCTTGAGGCAATTAACAAGAGGATTTTTTTTTATTCCAGAGCTCTGGGGTCCATAGCCATATATCACACAGGGGTAGAGGACTGTGGGACTCTGAGTACAGGACAGCTTTTTTTTTTGGATTTGGCTTTTTTGAGACAGGGTTTCTCTGTATAGCCCTGGCTTTGCTAGAAATCACTCTGTAGACCAGGCTGGTCTCGAACTCCAAAATCCATCTGCTTTTGCCTCTCAGAGTACTGGGATTACAGGCACCACCACTGACAAGCTGGAACAGCTTTTATAAGTTTACAACAAAGCCCGCAAATCACAAACCAATCATTCCTTACCATCAAGAGCCTGCAAAGTGTGAGTCAATTGATTTGTAGCACTCCATAGTTTTTAGGCTAATCAGTTTAAATTATCGGAGCCCATGCTCTGTGGATCAATTAGTTTCCTATTTTCTTGGAGGTCTATAGCTGTGTGAATTCCTGAATGAGGGTAATGGCATAAGCAGTTTACAGAAGCAAGATAAGCAGATAATTAGCTCATTTCCAGTTACCTTACAGGGCCAGGATCACCTATTCAAAGTGTTTTTGCCTAGCTCTTAACAAAGGGCGGGCTCTGGAATGCATTTTAAAATTCTGACTTATTGGAGTCATTAGAGAGTTAAGCTGTATTTTCTATCCTTTCAATATCACCCAATTAAAATCCTGCCTTTCAGTAAGCATAAACATGCATAATAACAACCTTATTTTTCAAAATTAATATTTTAAGTCATAGCACAAGGACACCATCCAGATGAGGAGGAAGACCAAGGTGACCACTATACTGGTGCCATTGGAGCTGGACAGAGAGGCAATCTGGGGAGTTGCTGTTTAGCTGGTCACAGGACAGGAAACAGGAAAGCTTGTGTGCTACCATATCAAGTAATTTTCAGGCCCAGATTCAGTGCTTTGAATTTTCTCACTCCCACCTCTACCACACTATAAAATGGGGAGTACATGAAGTGGCTGGTACTACTTACTTATCCAAAAGAATAGGAACTCAGGACACTGGACAAGAAGAGGATATCTGAGCCGAGTACCACTGGGGTTACACTATTGATAGAGTACCAGCAGCCAGAGGCTCAGAGCAGACCAACAAGTCATTGTAATGAACATTGGCAAGTAAAAAAGTGTGGACCTAAGAGTTTATCATAGGACTCACTGTGACACATTACAGCTTCCACAACAAGATTTTTTTTTGTTTGTTTGAAACAGGGTAGGTTGCAAGGGTAGACCAAGGACATAAGGGGATGGGAAGATGACAGGGATTGGGGTGTATGATGTGAAATCCACTAAGAACTAATGCAAAATTATTTTTTAAGATATAAACAAAAATGTCTTAGTAGTGATTGTCTGCAAGCCCAGCACTCAGGAAGTAGTCAGTCCTATCACTACTTTGGTTCCAAAACAAGCAAAAGACATAATTTTAGATAGACTTTGGTAAGCGAAGATTTCATTCAGGAGAAAAAAAATTGGGTATGACAAAACAGGTGCTTTGAAATAGGTGTTAGATGTGAAGTAAGGATACAAAAAGAATTGTAGGAAGTATTGCTGCTGTGTCCTGTGGAGGCTTTGGATTTGGAATTATTTTGAGAAAGAAGTGAGAGCAGAGCAGTCAGAGGACAGTGGGCAGAGCATCCCTGCACGTCACTCACAGCCCCACACATCACCAACCTCTGGGATCTCTCAGTGCTTGATTGTACAGTGACATCATGCTAGCCTACCATACCAGGGAATCCATAATGAGAGCTTCCATTAAGAATCAAAGTAATTCAAAAGGAAACTCTTAAATCATACAGGAAATTAGTCATAAACAAATATTTATGGACTTATACTGTTCACCATAGAAAGTGAACATGGGTCCCAGGATCCCATTGTCACAGGTTCCGAGGAAAGGACTGCTGTATCTACCACCAATGTCACTCTGGTTCAATGTTTTTAGCAGTTCTTAATACTTGACAAGTCTGTATTTTGTCTCATTAGTCTCTAGGTTGAATGATCATTGCAATTTACGTAGTTTCTCTGTAGTTTAATTCCATTGTAAAAAATATTGGTATATTAGTATTTCTTTTAAGCATGACATAAGGTCATACTCTATAATGCATCTCATAATTTAGGGTATACAGGGAGCACTAACTGTTTACAGTATACAGGGAAGACTAACCTTACTCACTAATACTGCTATAGCTATGATAGAACCATTGGTGAAAATCAGGGGTACAAAGAAAAGAAAGTAATGCAGATGTGCAGATGTACAGAAGACAAAGCTGGACCAGATGCAGAAGAACAATCCTGTAGTCTTAGTTACCCAGGAAGCTGAGCCTGGAGGATTGCTGGAACCCAGGAGTTTGAGACCAATAAACACAGCACAACAAATAAAACAATATAAAAACAAACATCAATAACAAAAATGACTGGGTTGAGATCAAGGTTTTTATTTGTTTGGTTGGTTTGGTTTGCTTTTGCTTTTCTTTTTTTTCTTTTTTTTTTCTTTTTTTTTCAAATGATTTCCCTTTTCAGGCTCCCCACTCCCCAAATTCCCATAAGTCCTCTTCATTCCCCCTGTTATCCCATCTACCCTTTCCCACTTCCCTGATTTTGCTTTTCAAGAGAGAGTTTCTCTGTGCAGCCCTGGCTGTCATGGAACCCACTCTGTAAATAAGGACTGCTTTGAATTCAAGATCCACATACTGAGAGTTGGGATTAAAACTTTGCCACCTCCATCCAGCAAGCATGTGTTTTAAAATATTAAGAATTAGCTACATAAATACAAATGTGTCTTCAGGTGTTGTGTTACTCACCCCTCTCCCATGTGCATGATTTCCATATTCAGAATCATTTCTAGAAATTTCCATATTCAGAACCATTTCTAGAAATCTCCACATTTGTATTCATTTTATAAATACCTGTTTCATTTGCAATCTCTCCATCTGGGCATAGGACACAATCATAGCAACAGAATGGTTTCCCTTCAACAGGTGTTTTCCTAAATCCAAGTGGACAACTTTGACTGCAAACAGATGAAGGAGTCTGTACAGGAGACATGCGAGGAGGAGAAGCAGTCAACTCATGACACTTAATATTAACATCCAGATGGTAAATTTTAGCTGGACATGTGCATGCATTAACAACCAAGAAGTACCATGCTTTTAAAGAGTGTGAAGCCAAAGTATCTGTTTCTCTCTTTCTCTTTTCTCTCTCTGTGTCTCTCAGTCTCTTTGTCTCTATCTCTCTCTAACTCTCAATCTGTCTGTCTCTGTCTCTGTCTCTCTTTCTCTGGAATTGTTGCTTTATTTTATTTCCTTTATGTGTTACTCATTTTGCTTTTATATAATACAGTTCAATATATTGAATACAATTTTAAAGTTGCAAATGTTTTGATCATGTCCTTCCCCTCCCTCATGTCTGTTCAGGGCATTTCCTGCTCTCTACCCATATAAATTTAAGTTCTTTCTCAAAAAACAAACGGAAATCCCCAAAACACAACAAATCATCCAAAATACAGAAAGTAAAACACAAAAACACAAAAAGCAAAAGAAAGAAGAACAAAATCCACCAAACTGTAACCAAATAAAAGTATGTGTATAATGTGAATTTCCTTCTTGTGCTCCCTCCACTACTCATGAACAGGAAACCTGCCTTTGGATGGTTGATATTCCCAGTTTCTTCCATTGGAGAAAACTTAGCAGGTCTGTTGAAGACCATAAAGGTTCACATTACTACTTATCATCTCTTTTTATCTTATTGCAGAGATGTTCATGGTGAACAGTTCCAACAATAAGGAGATGAATGCACATATAGTTTTACAATCAAATCCACAAATACCTGTCACAGGATAGTTAATCACATTGTGATCCCTGAGATAGTGTCATTTACTGAAAAATCTATTTCTACCTGTGGTATGGCTCAGACCTAGAATACATCCTTAATTACACATAAAGAAGGTAAAGGTCATTTGTAGAACAAAGCACCCATGTTTAAAAGTATCCTTTAGGCCTGACAGCACAAGTAGGACCATCCCTGTTGCTCAGAGGAACCTGCCTGAAACCCTGAGGATACAAGAACACAGGGGGCAGCCTGGTACAGGAGTCTTCCATTTTCTGTCTGTGCCCAGCTCTGGTCCTGGGCCACAGAGATACATACACAAATACATCCACAAGAGAGCTGGGCCCCCATGAGTGCCAATACACCTGTGTGCAGAGGTAAGAACACCGCTTCTGTTCAAATTCCTGGCCCAAGAGGGAGCTGATCAGAGCCATCAGAACACAGGAACCAAGGATCAGCTGGGGATAGGATCCTTCTGGTTTCTGTCTGTACCCCTGAGCTGACCCTGTATCACAGATACCATACCTAAATTCCTCCCAGAGAGAACTCATCTCCCAAGAGTACTAATACACAGGCTTTTAGAACAGATAAGCCACAGTCAGAGACAGCAAGACCGCCTAACACCAGCCATAACCAGATGGTGAAAGGCAAATGCAAGAATATTACCAACTGAAAACAATGCGACTTGGCATCATCTGAACCCAGTTTTCCCACAACAGCAAGTACTGAACACCCCAACACACACAAAAAGCAAGATTTGGATTTTAAATCACATCTCATGTTGCTGATAGAGAACTTCAAAAGGGCATAAGTAAATCCCTTAAAGACATACAGGAAAATACGGGTAAACAGATAGAAGCCCTTAAAGAGGAAATACAAAAATCCCTTACAAAATTACATGAAAACACAAACAAACAAGTGAAGAAACTGAACAAAACTATCCAGGATCTAAAAATGGAAGTAGAAACAATAACGAAATCACAAAACGAGACAATTTTCTAGAAAGAAAACCTAGGAAAGAAATGAGGAGTCATAGATGCAAGCATAAACAAAACAATAGAAGAGATAGTAGAGAGAATCTCAGGTGCAGAAGATACCATAGAAAACATTGACTTAGCAGTCAAGGAAAATGCAAAATGGAAAAGTTTTAACCCAAAACATCCAGGAAATCTAGGACACAATGAAAAGAACAAAACTAAAGATAATAGGACTAGAAAAGAGAAAAGATTTCCAACTTAAAGGGCCAGTAAATATCTTCAACAAAATTATAGAATAAAACTTCCCTAACCTAAAGTAAAAGATGCCCATGAACATACAAGATGGCTACAGAACTTCAACAGATTATAACAAATAAGAAACTCCTGTCACATAATAATCAAAACACCAAATGAACTAAACAAAGAAAGAATATTAAAAGTCGTAAAGTAATAGTTCAAATAACCTATAAAGGAAGACCTATTGGGACTATACCCGAATTCCCACTAGAGACTATAAAAGCTAAAAGATCCTGGGCAGATGTCATACAGACTCTAGAAGAACACAAATGCTAGCCCAGACTACTATACACAGCAAAACTCTCAATTACAAAAGATGGAGAAACCAAGATATTTCATGACAAAACCATATTTGCACAATATTCTTCACTGAATCCAACCCTATCAAGGGTAACAGATGGAAAGCTTCAACACAAGGAGGAAAACTGCACCTTAGAAAAAAGAAAGAAAGTAATATTTTAACAAAACCAAAAGAAGATAACCACACAAATATAAAAATAACATCAAAAAATAACAGGAAGAAACAAACCCAAAACATAATCCACACATCAAATGAGGTACAAGAAGAAACGAGGAGTGGCCCCTTGTTCTGGAAAGACTCAGTGAAGCAGTATTCGGCACAACCAGAACGGGAAAGTGGGAAGGGGTGGGTGGGAGGACAGGGGACAGAAGGGGGCTTACGGGACTTTTGGGGAGTGGGGGGAGAGAAAAGGGGAAATCATTTGAAATGTAAATAAAAAATTATAATAAAAAAATTCCTTAATATCTCTTAAATGGACTCAAATCCCCAATTAAAATAATACAGATTAACAGACTAGATAAGTAAACAGGACCCAGCATTTTGATGCATAGAGGAAACACAGGTCTGTGTCAATGATAAACAATACCTCAGAGTAAAAGGACAGAAAACAATTTTCAAAGCAAATGGTGCCAGAAAATGAGGTGGAGAAGCCATTCTAATATTGGACAAAACTGATTTTCAACCAAAAGTCATCAAAAAAGATGAAGAACTACAACTCACACTCATCAAAGAAAAATCTACAAAGAAGAACTCGCAATTCTGAACATCTATGCTCCAAATGCAAGAGCACCCACATTCCTAAAAGAAACATTATTAAAACTCAAAGCACACATTGCACCTCACACAATAATTGTGGGTGACTTTAACACCACATTCTCATCAAGGGACAGATCAGGGAAACACAAACTAAAGGAGATGCAATGGAACTAACAAAAGATATAGACCAAATGGATTTAACAGATATCTATAGAACATTTCATCCCAAATCAAAAGAAAATATCTGTTATATAGTTATCTCAAACAAATCAGTAGCCTACTCAAAAGATTATAAGGCTAAGAAAAAAAATTGGGGAAATGACACACTTCAAAATAATCACAATGTAAAGTATCTTGGTGTGACTCTAACCAAACAAAGAAAGATCTGTATGAAAAGAACGTCAAGTCTCTGAAGAAAGAAATCTAAGAAGACCTCAGAAGATGGAAAGATCTCCCGTGCTCATGACTGGCAGGATTAATATAGTAAAAAATGTCCATCTTGCCAAAAGCAATATACAGATTCAATGCAATCACCATCTAAATTTCAACTCAATTCTACATAGATTTAGAAAGAGCAATTCTCAAATTCATCTGGAATAACAAAAATCCCAGGATAGCTAAAACTATTCTCAACAATAAAATAACTTCTGGTGGAATCACTATCCCTGACCTCAAGATGTACTATAGAGCAATAGTGATAAAAACTGCATGGTACTGGTACAGAGACAGGCAGGTAGATCAATGGAATAGAACTGAAGACCCAGAAATGAACCCACACATCTATAATCACTTGATATTTGACAACAGAACTAAAACCATCCATTGGAGAAAAGATAGCCTTTTCAACAAATGGTGCTGGTTTAACTGGTGGTTAGCATGCAAAAGAATGCAAATAGATCCTTTCTTATCTCTTTGCACTAAGCTCAAGTCCAAGTAGATCAAGGACCTGCACATAAAACCAGACACACTGAAACTAATATAAAAGAAAGTGGGAAATAACCTCAGCACATGGGCACAGGGGAAAGTTCCTGAACATAATACCAATAGCTTATGCTCTAAGATCAAGAATTCACAAATAGGACCTCATAAAATTAAAATTTTTCTTTAATGCAAAGGGCACAGTCAATAGGACAAAATGGCAACCAACAAATTATGAAAAGATTTTTATCTATTTATAATTGCCAGATGCTGGAAAGAACCCAGGTATCCCTCAACAGAAGAGTGGATGCAAAAAATGTGGTATATCTACACAATGGAGTACTATTCAGCCATTAGAAACAATGAATTCATGAAATTCTTAGGCAAATGGATGGAGCTAGAGAACATCATACTAAGTGAGGTAACCCAGACTCAAAAGGTGAATCATGGTATGCACTCACTAATAAGTGGTTATTAACCTAGAAAACTGGAATACCCAAAACATAATCCACACATCAAATGAGATACAAGAAGAAAGCAGGAGTGGTCCCTGGTTCTGGAAAGACTCAGTGAAACAGTATTTGGCAAAACCAGAACGGGGAACTGGGAAGGGGTGGGAGGGAGGACAGGGGAAGAGAAGGGGGCATACGGGACTTTCGGGGAGTGGGGGGGGGCTAGAAAAGGGGAAATCATTTGAAATGTAAATAAATTATATCGAATAAAAAAAATAACAATAAAAAAAAAAGATTTTTATCAACCCCACATCTGACAGAGGGCTAATATCCAATCTCTACAAAGAAATCAAGAAATTATTCTCCAGAGAACCAAATAACCCTATTTTTAAAATAAGGTAAAGAGCTAAACGGAAAATTCTCAACACTGGAATATTGAATGGCTGAGAAGCACCTACAGAAATGTTCAATATCCTTAGTCATCAAGGGAATGCATATCAAAACAACCCTGAGATTCTCCCTCATACAGGTCAGAATGGCTAAAAAGAGGAGAAAGTGGAGAAAGAGGAACACTCCTCCACAGCTGATAGGATTGCAAGCTGGAACAACCACTCTGGAAATCAGCTCAGTAGTTCCTCAGAAAATTGGACATAGTACTACCTGAGGAACCAGCTTTCCCATTCCTGGGCATATACACAGAAGATTTTCCAACATGTAATGAGGACACATGCTTCACAATGTTGATAGCAGCCTAATTTAAAATAGCCAGAAGCTGGAAAGAACCAAGATGTTCCTCAATAGAGAAATGGATACAGAAAATGTGGTACATTTACACAATGGAATACTAGTCGCCCATTAAAAATAATGAATTCATGAAATTCTTAGGCAAAGCGATGGAACTGGAAAATATTTTCCTGAGTGACGTAACCCAATCACTAAAGAACACTCATGGTATGAACTCACTACTAAGTGGATATTAGCTCTGAAGCTTGGAATACCCAAGATAAAATTCACAGACCAAACAAAGCTCAAGAGGAAGGAAGACCAAAGTATGGACGATTTGGCCCTTCTTAGAAAGGGGAAAACATACACATGGGAGGAGATAGAGAGACAAACTTTGAAGCAGAGATTGAAGGAAAGACTATCCAGAGTCTGACCCACCTGGGGATTCATCCCAATTCAGTCCCCAAACCCAGACAGTATTGTGGAAGCCAACAAGTGCTTGCTGACAGGAGCCTGATATAACTGTCTTCTGAGAGACTCTGCCAGTACCCGACAAATATAGAGGTGGGTGCTCTCATCCAAACATTGTACTGAGCACAAGCTCCCCAAAGGAGGAGCTAGAGAAAGGACCCAAGAGGTAAAGGATTTTGCAGCCCCATAGGAGGAACAACAATATGAACCAAACAGTACACTCAGAGTTTCCAGGGAGTAAACCACCAAGCAAAGAGCACATATAAAGGGACACATGGCTTCAGCTGCATAAATATCAGAGGATGGCCTTCTTGGACATCAAAGAGAGGAGAGATCCTTGGTCCTGAGAAGGTTTAATGCCCCTGAGAAGGGGAATGCCAGGACAAGGAAACATGCAGGGGTGGGGGGGGGCGTGAATTGCATAAGGAAAGGGGATAACATTTGAAATGTAAATTAAAAAATTTCTAATAATAATTAAAAAAAGATAGTAACTTCTAACTGAAGGGCAGAGAAAGGCACAAATCAGAGAAAGATTTAACATAATAAGTAGAGATAGGATATACCAAACTCTCATAAGAATAGACAGGAGAGAGAAGCCATTTGCTAGGGTCCTAGCTTCTACAATCAGATACTGAGGTGGGACACAGTGACAGATGAAGAACAAAGGATGAAGACCTCTGGCCATTAACATTCTCTTAATCTTTTGGAGCCCAGAATCTGATGCCTTCTGGCTATTTAACTCTCTCTTGCTGTTCTGGAGATAGAAAGTGATAACTTTTGGCAATTAAGTTCTTTTGGCATTTCCTAGGCCAAAAGCTTCTTGAAATTGACTCCTGCTGATACCAGGATTGGACTAAGAAAAGAAATTTACTTACTTGGGCTCATTAGTAATTAACTCAGAGACCTCTTTCTAGAAAGGCAAGAGACTCAAATTTGGCTACCTTATACTAAGCCAGAAAGAGAGAAGAAAGGCAGACAGGAGGAGGAGGAGAAAGTGGAGGTGGACAGGGAGAAGAAGCAGAAGAGGAAGAAGAAGGAGGAGGACAGAGAGAGAAAGAGATAACGAAGCAAGGAAGGAATGAAAGAAAAGAAAAGAAAAAAGAAAAGGAAAGGAAAGGAAACAAAAGAAAAGAATAGAAAAGAAAAGAAAAAAGAAAGAAGAGAAGAGAAGAAAGGAAAGTAAAAAGAAAAAAGGAATGAAAGAAAAGAAAAGAAATTAAGAAAGTCAAAGTAAGCAGCACAGACAGACAAACACACATTGGGAGAAGCAGAAAGAGGCTACTCCAAGTCTTTATTTTTGCTTTCAGGTTGTTATAGCTTTTATTTTTTTATTTGATATATTCTTTATTTACATTTCAAGTGATTTTCCCTTTCCTGGATCCCCCTTGTTATAGCTTTTAAGTTAAAAAAAAAAAAAAACGTACTTCTATGTGAAAAGAAGAATACCTCATATATAAAATTTTAGGCAAGAGAGAAGTACAGCACAAAAGACATTATAAATGTAAAGCAGTGTTTCATTGTATCAGCTCATTATACATTCAAAGAACAGTGTCATATGGACTGGCTTTTCCAAAGTGAACACCTGCGACCTATTTCTAGAATCTAACATACACTAAATGTTTTTGTATTGATCATTAATTTCTTCCAATCCTGTTTTTATTTTCCCTAGCAAAATTAATCCAGGACACATGAAGGTATACAGAGTTCTATTTGCAACTTTTATTCTATAGAGTGCTTTAGAACACTTGTACCAATTTAGGAGTTCTATATAATTGTTATCAACAATTAGGAAATCATCAATTCATCAACACAGCATTTCTTCATGACAGTACACCTTCATACTGATTATGCACGAAATCTACCCAATAAGGTGGGTAAATAACCAAGAAATCTTTAAGCTATGTAATAGTGAGAAGAGGAGCAATATCTGAGTCAAAGTCTCTGGGGTCTTTGCCTCTCAGAGTGCACCCACTGCAACCATGAAAAACTGTGGAATATTGACAGAAATCTTACTTGCTTCTCATAGCCTTTCCTAGAAGGCTTCTGTCAACAACTTAAGGGAGCAGTTCATGAGGCTTGGGGGACAATGAGTTTTACTTATACTGTTGTACAGTGACAGGATGCAGAGAGAACAAGCTAAACACAGGTAAAGACAGAACCAGTCAGAATTTGAAAAGGAACCAAAAGATTAGAAAATATTGCCAAAGTTAGCATGTGGCCAAGCAGAGCAAATTTTGTCACAAACTGAGAGAAGTCATATTGTACCAGTCAGTGTGGAGAAGAGTTTGAGCCGGGACAGCTGAGTTGAATCGGCCAGTCAGAACTCAGAAAGAGGTAGAGAAATGAGGTTATTCAGCACTGTCTCAAAGGATGTAAACATTCTAGAACTAGAATAGACTGTTGGACTCTAGAAGCATCCAGAAATAGGCTTAGGATAGCAGATGGAGGCAGTAAGCCTCAGAGATGACAATTTCATAAAATTAAAAGTTATATTTATAAATCCTTATTTGAAGAGACTGGATTCATCCACATATCTTTATTTTATTTATTTACTGAAAGCAGTTACTTCCACTTAAGCCTTGACTCTATAATCCATCCAAAAATCTGCCCAAGATATTATTTGGTTTTTCTTTTCTCTTTCTAGGTAGGCCATGGATGTATCTGATCATTACAAAAATGAAACCATTTGAAGAATTAATCCAAACTGATTCAGTAATTTTTACAGTGATTCATAGGCAGAAAGTTGTGGTATTCAGCATTAGAAAGGACAAAATAAGGGTACTCTCAGCTTCATGGCACTTAACCCCTAACCCTTAACCCTTAACCCTTAACCCTGTTTTCTTGGAAATTTCATGCTGAGCACAGCACACAGTGCTAACTTTAACGTTATTCACCTGATTGTGGTGCTCACCCCAAGTTATGAGTTTGTCATTTAGGGAAAGATGCTGAACACTGTGAGATTCAAACACAAACTGGCCAACTTTCACTTGAGCTTTGGTACCACTCTTCAGAGACTGGTAATTAAAGATGTCAAGCTTGGTTGCTGAAACCTCCTTGTTCCCAGTGTTCACCCCATTGATGCTTCTTCGAAGTTGGCCCTTTTGCAAGAATGGATGGAGCTAAAAGGAGAAAATAACTGTCAGAATTTGCAGTAAAACTCACTGAGATGCAAATAAACCTGGTTACTATAACTGCTCTCTCTTTCACTCACTGTATGTTCCTGTAGCTTTGATTTTTTTGTTTCATTTATCAAACATTTATCCTAAGGCCAGTACATGTAAAGCTATAGGTAGACATTAGCCTACTCAAGTGTTATTTGCCACATCTATACAACTATTCAGATTTGATTTCTGAACTTTTCCCAGAAATTAAGATTTGAAAAATTGTGAAAATTAGGAGCAAGTTGAATAAGGTGTCTTAAACTTTTGCCTAATAGTTTTTCAGAAAAAATAATTTTATTACAGCTATAATTTACTTCAGAACGTTCTAATAAAATAAAAATTACAAGTTTTAAAATATGATTGTTGTAAATTAGGGAGGAGGGGAAAGTAGAACACACGTGGTATAGAAATGTAGAGAATAATGTGATAGCTGTAAAGGACAAGAGTCAGAGAGAATACAGTGGGGTAAGTTAACAGAACTGAAGATAAATGAAGAAGTTACATATATAGCCACAACTTAATCTATTTAGAAAGAAAAAAATATATAGTTTAAAAATAATTTGAACAGAGGTATTACAGTTTATTATACATGAAATATCCTTGTGGCAGAAAGAAGCCACCAAAAGGCCCCAAGACTGTGCAGGTTGTGGTCATTGCCTTTGATTACACATAAGAGCTAGATAGTAAGAGCCTATTGCTGAAGACACCACACACCATGCCAGAATGATGCAACAGTGAGGCTGGACCTAAGGTGAAACCTTTCTCCCTGCTGTCCGTTCTGCTTGTCTGTCTGTCTGATACATTTCACTCCAGCAGAAGCTGAACTGCAAGCTGCTGGGGAATTAATGTCAGCAGAGGCTTTTCCCAACTGTGGACCTTGCATTCTATAGTATTGACTGTATATATCAGAGAAATACTGGCACAATTATTATGGGAATAAACAACTGCATACGATTTTATTTGAGAATGTCCTTACAAGAGGGACTTACCCCTATTACTGCAAACATAATCATGCCTGAGGAGATCAGAAGTCCTATGGGTATGCCTACTACTTCTGTTTGGCTAAGAAGACACATTTGAATTTCCTCCTGAATATGTACATACATAGAATAGTGTTATTATCAGATTATATCAGAGAATCTTCTCTATGCTGAGAATATCAGCACTTGAGGAAAAATGACTACGGAGTGCTTATATATAGGACAGCCATGTGAGTATTCCCAAAGCACAGGAAACATTGTAAAAGAGAGGATGGAGAGAATGAACGAGTCAGACACTGTGTGCTCCTGAAATGCTGAAATTCTCAATCCATGAAATGCTGTCTTTAGGTGTGACATGGTCACCTAAGATTGCCTGGATAGCAACAGAACTAGATCAAGCACATAAAACTATATAATTACAGATGAGAGAGGAGTTTATGGAGTCCAGTCCCTCACATGAGCAATGTTGGAAACCAAAGGACTCTAAAGGAGAGGAAGTCATCATTGTCCGAAATATCAATACTTTTAAATTCCTTCTGCCTCATTGGATAGTTACATACTCATGCCCATATAGACGGCCCTGTGGGTCATAAATCCAGTGGGTCATGAAAGAAAACCAAACAAAAGACATGAACATAGTGGGAGACTGGAAGATCTATGAGTATGGAGACACAAGGGAGTGAGGAAAATGGGTGTGAAGAGAAGGCATAATCTACTTGTATGCTTGTATGTCACTGCCAAAGAACACATTATTTTAATAGGTCATATAGGGTGGATATAAATACAACTATATCAAACCTTATAATTTATATTTAATAAAGAAAAAAAAACAATTCTCTGAAAAGATAAGTGAAAAATATCCCTTCCTTTGAGAGGAGGATGACTGACTTATAAGATAGAATCACCAAAATTCTCCTTTTAAAGTGAAGGGAAAATGAATATGATCTGAGATAAAGAAATATGCAAGAGTAAAAGTTTGTTCATGTTCCAGCCTTGAAAATATGTTAAAGAAAATCAAAATTGTGTAAGCTAGAAAATGAAACTGCCATAGAGACAGGAATAGCAAAGAAGCAGAATAACACAGTTAAACTGAGCATTCTCTTTTCTTTATCTTTCCAGTTGACTATTATCTGCTCAAAACCCCAAAGTGAATGCAATACCCCTGGCTACACATTTAATAAATGAAATGTTTGAGAGCACTGTTACAACGAAGAGGACAAAGAAAGGGAAGGATTGCCAAATGTGTCAGTATTGCTGACAATCAGTATTTTTAAGTAAGTCTTGAACATATTAGAAAATCACCAGAAATTTTTAAGTATTACTGATATTCTTAGGGAAAAAGTTGAATGGAAAATATTCAATTGAATCTAAAAAAGTTATATAAAGAGGTAAAAAACGGGGTCAACTGCCCCCCAAAAGAAAATTCTCATGGGATTTTCATTATTATAAATTTCAATTGTGAATTTCAGGTGAGTTCACTAAGTGCATGTATCCAAACCTATTGGAGTAAAACACTACCTCCAAACAAATAAAAAATCTGCCAAGACTTGACTGTGTGCTAGTTAACATGAAATGCAGTGGGAGAGTCAGTGTCTCTGACATAAAACATACAGGAAATTGGGAAAGAACAAATTTGATAGAAATAAAAATAGGGATAATAGGAATAGAACAAGAAGATCCTGCTCACAGGCCCATATTTTACATACTCCAAAAAAGAAAATTTTCCTAACTCCTAAAAAAAATACCTATAAGGGTACAAGAAGTATACAGAACACCAAATAGATTGGGTCAAAAATAAAATCAATTTGCTCTATAATAATCAGAACACTAAACTTCTAAACATATAGAACATAGAAAGAATAATAAATGCTTTAAGGGGAAAAGGCTAAGTAGCATATACAGAGAGACCTATTCATATTGCTCAAACATCTCAGTGGAGACACTAAAAGCCAGAAAGGTCAAGGCAATAGCATTGTAGGTTGTAAAATACCAGAGATGCCGAGATCACTATACCCAGCAAAATTTTCAATCACTATTGATGGAAAAATCAAGATATTGTGTGATAAAGTCAAACTTAAATAATAATATCTATCCACAAATCACTAAAATGATGGCACTAAAATGAAAATTCCAGCCCTAGGAGGTGAACTATATCCATGAAAATAGAGGAAATACATAATGTGTTGGTAGAAAAACCAAAAAAGGGAAATAAGCACACACATACACACACACACACACACACACACACACACATACACACACGAGAGCATACTACCACTTCCAGCACCCCATAAAAATTGTCATTGATATCTCTCAATATCAATGGACTCAATTCCTCAATAAAAGGACACAGGCTACCAGAATGGATCTGAAAACAGGACCAACCTTAAAAAGCATACATGAAACGTCTCAAAATCATAGTTAGTTGTTACCTCCTACTAAAGGTTTGAGGAAAGGGTTTCTAAGCAAATGGACCTAATAGTGAAGATAGAGTAGATGTTCTAAAAAGAGAATTCAAATGAAAATTAATCAAAAGAGATGGGAAAGAACATTCATACTCATCAAAGGACAAATCCACCAAGATGGCACCTCAATTCTTAACATCTGTGCCGCAATCATCGATATTAAAGAAACATCAGTAAACTTCATATCACACATCTATCTCATTGATTGATAGTGGGAGACTATAATACCCCATTCTCACCAATAGATGAGTTATCCAGACAAATGCTCAATAAATACTGGAGCTAAGAGATGTTATAAACAAATTGGACCTTACACAGAAGTTAGCTAATGGAGATCAAAGGATATAAACAAGAAAAAATTCAAGATATCATTATTACAGATAATATGATAGTATACATAAGCAAACCCCAAAATTCTTCCAGGGAACTCATACGGCTAAAGATCGCTTACAATGATGTGCCTGAATACAAGACGTCCTCAAAGAAATAATTAGTAGCCTTCCTATATACAAATAACATACTGAGAAAAAAAAAAACTGGAAAACAATACTCTTCACAATAACCACAAAAGGAAAAAAAAGTATTTTGGGGTAGCTAAATCAAGGAAGCAAAACACTAGCATAAAAAATGTTTAGGTCTTTGAAGAAATAAAAGGAACATATCAAAAGATGGAAAGATCTCCTATGCTCATGGATCTGTAGAATTAACATAATAATCAGTAAAAGAACTTCTACAGGTATCCCAATCCCTAATTTTAAAGTGTACCAAAATGCTATAGTAAAATAAATGTGACAAAGTATTCTCATAAAAAACAGGCATGTTGAGCAATGGAATCAAATTGAAGACCCAGACATAAATCCACACATATAAGGACACCTTAATTTTAATAAAAGAGTCATAAATACACAATAGAAAAAAGAAAGCATCTTCAAAAATGGTGCTGGTCTGACTGGATATCTTCATGTTGAAGAATGCAACTAGACCATATAGCCCTGTACAAAACTCAAGGCAAAATGATGATCAGAACATCAAAACAGACTTGATTGAACACTGAACTTAATGAGAGGAAAATAGTGAATTGCCTTGAAAATATTTATAACTTCCTGTATTATGAATGCTAATTATGTTCCACAAAAAACTCATTACAGAAAGGCAGGAAGATCAATGGAATAGAATTTAAGACCCAGAAAAGAACCCACACATGTACAGTCACTTGATATTTGACAAGGGAGCTAAAAAAAATCTAGTGGACAAAAGACAGCATTTTTAACAAATGGTCCTGGATCAACTGGAGGTCTGCATGCAGAAAAATGCAAATCGACCCATATTTACCTCCTTGTACAAAGCTCAAGTCCATGTGGATCAAAGATCTACACATAAAATCAGACACACTGAAGCTTATAGAGGAGAAAGGGGGGACAAACCTTGAACACATGAGCACAGGGGAAAAGATTCTGAACAGAACACCAATGACTTATGCTCTAAGAACAAGAATCAACAAATGGGACCTCATAAAACTGCAAAGCTTCTGTAAGGCAAAGGACATAGTTGATAGGACAAAAGAGCAACCAACAAATTGGGAAAAGATCTTTACTAACCCTGCATCCAATAGAGGGCTAATATCTAACGTATACAAAGAACTCAAGAAGTTAGTCTCCAGAGAATCAAATAATATTTAAAATGGGGTCCAGGGTAAACAGAGAATTCTGAACTGAGGAAACTGAAATGGCTCTAAAGCATCTAAACAAATGTTCAGCATCCTTAGTTATCAGGGAATTACAAATCAAAACAACATTGAGATTCTACCTTACACTGGTCAGAATGGCTAAGATGAAAAACTCAGGGAACAACAGATGCTGGAGAGGATGTGGGGAAAGAGGAACAAGTCAGAATTACACCAGGCTTCTCACCAGAGACCATGAAATCTAGAAGATGCTGGGCAGAACTCATGCAGACTCTAAGAGAACAGAAATGCCAGCCTAGACTACTATACCCATCAAAAATCTCAATCACTATAGATGGAGAAACCAAGATATTCCATGATAAAACCAAATGTACATAGTATCTTCCCACAAACCCAGCCCTACAAAGGATAATAGGGGGAAAACACCAATTCAAGGAGGGAAATTATACCCTGGAAAAGGCAAGATAATAAACTTCTTTCATCAACCCAAAAGAAGATAACCACTCAAATATAAAATTAACATAAAAATGATAGGAAGCAATAATCACTATTCCTTAATATCTCTTAACATCAATGGACTCAATTCCCCAATACAAAGACATAGACAAACAGACTGGATATGTAAACAGGACCCTACATTTTGCTGCATACAGGAAACGCACCTCAGTGTCAAAGAGAAAAACTACTCTAGAGTAAAATGCTGGGAGACAATTCTACAAGCAAATGGTCTCAGGAAACAAGCCGGAGTTGCCATTCTAATATCAGATAAAACTGACTTTCAACTAAATGGATGGAACTAGAAAGTGTCATCCTGAGTAAGATAACCCAGTCACAAAAGAACATACATGGTATGCACTCATTAATAAGAAGATGCTAGTCCAAAAGCTCAAAATAAACAATTTACAATTCACCCAGCACAGGAAGCTCAAGAAGAAGGACTTAAGTGAGGGTGCTATGGTTTCTCTGAGAAAGGGAACAAAATATTCACAGGAGCAACAAGGGAGGCAATGTGTGGAACAGAGTCTGAAGTAAAGGACACCCAGCGACTGCCCTACCTGGGGATTCATCCTATAAACAGTCACCAAACCCTGACACTATGAAGAGAAGTGTGTACCAAAGGGAGCATGCCATGGCTGTCTCCAGAGGGGCCCTGCCAGAACTTTACAAATGCAGAGTCAGAAACTAGCAACCAACTATTGGACTGAGCTTGGGGTCTCCAACAGAGGATCTGGAGGGTGGTCTGTAGGAGCTGAAGGGATATATAGCCCCATGGGAAGAACAATGACTTTGGACATCCAGACACCCCAAGACTCCCAGGGACTAAACCATCAACCAAGGGGTACACATAGTTCCAGCCAAAAATGTGTCAGAGGAATGTCATGATGGGGATCAGTGAGAGGAGTGGTCCTTGATCAGGTAAAGGCTCAATAGAGGCCCCAACAAAGGGAAAAAGACAAGGGGCATGGGATTTGGGAAGGAGGAGGTAGTGTGTAGGGTAGAGGGGCATATACATGGAGGCAGGGGGTGAGAGTAGGGCTAGGGAATGATTGGGGAGGGGGAATTTTGGGAGGGGTGAAATTGGGAAGAGTTTTACCTTTGTCAATGTAAATGAAGAAGATACTCAATAAAAAATATTTGAAAAAAAAAACTCTTTACACAAGAAACATCTTCTTTACATAGCTTCTGGGAACCTGCTCTTGATGGAAGAAAAACTAGGGAATAGCCTTGAATGTATTTATAGCTTCCTGTATTGTGAATGGTAATTACATTCACCAAAAAAACTGTTTATACAAGAATATCTACATGCAAATGGCTTCTGGGGACCTGCCCTCAGTTACTTCTGATTGGTAGATAAAGATACTGACAGGCAATGTCTAATCAAGGAAGACACAGTTGAGACCTTTAGGATTTCCTGACTTGGGTCAGGGAGGAAGGTAAAGGAGAAAGAGATCCACAATGCCAGGAGAGGTAGAGAAGAAGAGATGTAATGTCTAAGAAGGTTAAGGAGAGGGAGACAGAACTGCCATGTAGGAGCTGAGAGATTGCAGTTCAAGAGAGCTGCACAACTGGATCCAGAGCCGATAAGGTAAAACACAAAATGTAATAAATGATAACTTGGGATTATCAGAGGGAGCTGGATTAGCCAAACAGAGATTTGGAAGTGGCCCAACCATTGAATTGTTTAAGGCATATTAAATTATAAAGGATGACTGTGTGTCTTTTATTTGAGAACCCAGAGATTTGGAGAAGGTAGTGTGGAATGTGCTGCCAAATTTTATTTAATTATTTAATTCTACACATACTAGCATGGGAGACAACTTCCTAAACAGAACAACAATAGGTCAATGAGTAAATAGAACCTCATGACACCAAAAAGCTTCTTCAAGGCAAAGGACAATATCAATAGTAAAATAGCAGTCAACAGCATGGAAAAGGATATTTTCTCAAACTCTAAATCTGACAGAGATAAACTACACAAAATAAATAAATAACTGAAGACACAAGGCCTCACAAAGCACCAATCTAATTTTTAAAATTAGGTACAGAGTTAAACAGACTTCTCAATAGAGGAATGTCAAAGGGATGAAAAACAATTAAAACTCATACTTGAGGGCGGCAGCAGCAACAGCAGCAGCAGCTGGTCCAGAGGAAGGGCTATCATCAGTAGAACCAAGCTGATAGGGTCCAGTCAGACCCTGTGCCCATGACCACTGGCCATAGCTGGCCAGCCGGGCTGCAAACAGCGGAGGATTTACGGCGCCTTTCACCACACAGAAGCCACAACAGAACTCTCCCTTCCGCCAGTCAGTTACGAGGCCTCCATATTGGTTCTCGGATGCCAGAGAGATCAGACAGACTGAGGTACTCAAAAATAACCCGAGACCAACATTGCGGGGGGTCTAAGCCCCACGGGCTTTGGCCTGCACCCAGGCCCTGGGCTGGTCGGGGGCCACAAGTGTGCAGGCCAGGAGGTTGTTTGCCTGGGCCAGTGCGCATGCTGCCACCATTTTGCCTACAGGAAGCCAGAGAGTCCTAGCAGGCAAAACCAAACCAGCTAACAGGCATAGCCCGAGGCTGACATAGCAGGGGTCTAAGACCTTCAGGCCCTGGACTGCCCCCAGGCGCTGGGCTGCTCGGTGGGCCATCTGTATGCCGACCGGCCAGGGGGTTGTTAGCCCACCAGACTCTCCCAGCACTCTCAGGGAGCACGCTCACTCCGCCATCCTGGCCACCTGACAGACCCAATTAACACTCACAGCTGAGGGGAACTTTGCTCGGACATTGGCCTGCCAGGCTTTTGCCTAGACTCAGGGCCTGAGCAGCTAGGCTAGCCTTGTGTGCACCAACCCGGTTGGGAGTTCCGCTGCCAAGCAGAGTGATCAGCATGCAGAAAAGGTCTCTGCAGCATACACCTTTAGCACTCCCTGAAGGAGCAAACGGGCACCATCTGGTTCACAGACACAATCTGGGGCAAAGAACACTAGGGCTGCAAGGGCACCCAAAAGGAGGACAGCACATCAGCAATCTGCAACAGGGGAAAACCTGCCATCCAGTGTTGCAGAAATATCCCTAGAGCCTCTCAGGAGGCTGAAACACCAGCCAGAGACAAGACCAACTAGCTCCAGAGAAAAAGATGCCAAAGGGCAAATGCAGGAACGCTACTAACAGAAATCTAGGCAATATGGCAGCATCTGAACCAAACTCTCCAACATCAGCAAGTCCTGGTTATGCCAACACACCAGAGAAACAAGATATGGATTTAAAATCACTGTTCATGATGCTGCTAGAAGAACACAAAAGGGACATGAATGAATCTCTTAAAGAAATACAGGGGAATATGAATAAGCTAGAAACCCGTATAATGGAAACAAAAAAATCACTTAAAGTAATGCAGGAGAAGAAGGCCCAAGAGATAGAAGCCAATAAAGAAGAAAGGCAAAAAAAAAAAAAAAAAAAAAAAAAAAAAGAAAGAAAAAGAAAACTTAAAGAAATGCAGGAGAACTTGCGTCAACAGGCAGAAGTCATGAAAGAGGAAACATAAAAATCTCTTAAAGAATTACAGGAAAACACAAACAAACAAATGATGGAACTGAGCAAAACCATCCTGGATCTAAAAACAGAAGTAGAAACAACTAAGAAATCACAAAGGGAGACAACTTTGGAGATAGAAGACCTTGAGAAGAAATCAGGGGCCATAGATGCAAATATAAACAACAGAATACAAGAGATGGAAGAAAGAATCTCAGATGCTGAGGATACCATAGAAACCATTGACTCAACTGTCAAAGAAAATGCAAAATGCATCCCAGAACATCCAGAAAATCGAGGATACAATGAGAAGAACAAACCTTAGGATTATAGGTATAGATGAGAGCGAAGATTTACAACAGAAAGGGCCAGCAAATATCTTCAACAAAATTATGGAAGAAAACTTTCCTAACTTAAAGAGAGAGATGTCTATGAATATACAAGAAGCCTACAGAACTCCAGACAGACTGGACCTGAGCAGAAATACCCCCCCCCCCATCTCATAATAATCAAAACCCCAAATGCACTAAACAATGAAAGAATATTAAAGGCAGTAAGAGAAAAAGGCCAAGTAACATATAAAGGAAGACCTATCAGAATCACACCAGACTTCTCACCAGAGACCATGAAAGCTAGAAGATCCTGGGCAGATCTCATGCAGACTCTAAGAGAACACAAATGTCAGCCAAGACTACTATACCCAGCAAAACTCTCATTCACCGTAGATGGAGAAACCAAGATATTCCATGACAAAACCAAATTTACACAGTATCTTTCCACAAACCCAGCTCTGCAAAGAATAATAGGAGGAAAAGTCCAATACAAGGAGGGAAACTACACCCTGGAAAAATCAAGACAGTTACCTTCCTTCATCAAACCCAAAAGAAGATAATCACTCAAATATAAAAAGAACATCAAAAATGACAGGAAGTAATAATCACTATTCCTTAATATCTCTTAACATCAATGGTCTCAATTCCCCAATAAAAAGACATAGACTAACAGACTGGATAAGGAAACAGGACCCTACAATTTGCTGCATACAGGAGACACACCTCAGTGTCAAAGATTAAAAATACCTTAGAGTAAAAGGCTGGAAGACAATCTTACAAGCCAATGGTCACAGGAAACGAGCAGTAGTAGCCATTCTAATATCAGATAAAATTGAATTTCAACCTAAAGTCATCAAAAGATACACAGAAGGACACTTCTTGCTGGTCGAAGAAAAAATCCACCAAGAACTTTCAGTTCTGAACATCTATGTGCCAAATGCAAGGGCACCCTCATTTGTAAAAGAAACTTTACTAAAGCTCAAAGCACACATTGCACCTAACACAATAATTGTGGGGGACTTCAACACTCCACTCTCCTCAATGAACCGATCAGGAAAACAGAAACTAAACAGGGACACAGTAAAACTAATTGAAGCTTTGGACAAATTGGATTTGACTGATATTTATAGAACATTTCACCCTAAAGCAAAAGAATATACCTTTTTCGCAGCACCTCATGGAACCTTCTCCAAAATTGACCATATAATTGGTCACAAGGCAGACATCAACAAATACAAGATGATCGAACTAATTCCATGCCTCCTATCAGATCACTATGGTGTAAGAGTGGTTTTCAATAGCAACAAAAACAACAGAAAGCCCACATACACATGGAGGCTGAATAATACTCTATTCAATGACACCATGGCCAAAGAAGAAATAAAGAAAGAAATCAGAGACTTTTTATAATTTAATGAAAATGAAGGCACAACATACCCAAATCTTTGGGACTCAATGAAAGCAGTGCTAAGAGGAAAACTCATAGCCCTGAGTGCCTCCAAAAAGAAAATGGAGAGAGTATACACTAGCAGCTTAACGACACACCTGAAAGTCCTGGAACAAAAAGAAGTCAATTCACCCAGGAGGAGTAGAAGACAGGAAATCCTCAAACTCAGTGCTGAAATCAATCAATTGGAAACAAAGAGAACCTTACAAAGAATCAACGAATCCAGGATCTGGTTCTTTGAGAAAATCAACAAGATAGATAAACCCTTAGACAGACTGACAAAAGGGTACAGAGAAAGTATCCAAATTAACAAACTTAGAAATGAAAAGGGGATATAATAACAGAAACTGTGGAAATCCAAAAAATCATCAGATCCTACTACAAGAGCCTATACTCAACAAAAATGGAGAATCAGGAGGAAATGGACAATTTCCTTGACAGATACCAAATACCAAAATTAAAGCAGGACCAAATAGATCATCTAAACAGTCCCATAATGCCCAAAGAAATAGAAGGAGCCATAGAAAGTCTTCCAACCCAAAAAAGCACAGGACCAGATGGTTTCAGTGCAGAATTCTATCAGACCTTCAAAGAAGAGTTAACACCAATACTCTTCAAACTAGTCCACAAAATAGGAACAGAAGGAACACTGCCCAATTCCTTCTACGAAGCCACAATTACGCTGATACCAAAACCACACAAAGATCCAACCAAGAAAGAGAACTTCAGACCAATTTCCCTTATGAATATCGATGCAAAAATACTCAATAAAATTCTTGCCAACCGAATCCAAGAACACATCAAAACGATCATCCACCATGATCAAGTAGGCTTTATCCCAGGGATGCAGGGTTGGTTCAATATACATAAATCCATCAATGCAATCCACTACATAAAAAAACTCAAAGAAAAAAACCACATGGTCATTTCTTTGGATGCTGAAAAAGCATTTGACAAAATTCAGCATCCTTTCATGCTTAAAGTCTTGGAAAGAACAGGAATTCAAGGCCCATACCTAAACATAGTAAAAGCAATATACAGCAAACCGGTAGCCAGCATCAAACTAAATGGAGAGAAACTTGAAGCAATCCCACTAAAATCAGGGACTAGAGAGGGCTGCCCCCTTTCTCCTAATCTTTTCAATATTGTACTTGAGGTACTAGCTCAGGCAATTCGACAACCTAAGGAGGTCAAAGGGATACAAATTGGAAAGGATGAAGTCAAACTATCATTATTTGCAGATGACATGATAGTCTACCTAAGTGACCCCAAAAACTCCACTAGAGAACTCCTACAGCTGATAAACAACTTCAACAAAGTAGCAGGTTATAAAATCAACTCAAGCAAATCAGTGGCCTTCCTATACTCAAAGGATAAGCAGGCTGAGAAAGAAATTCGGGAAATGACCCCCTTCACTATAGCCACAAACAGTATAAAGTATCTTGGGGTGACTCTTACCAAACATGTAAAAGATCTGTATGACAAGAACTTCAAGACTCTGAAGAAGTAAATGGAAGAAGGCCTCAAAAAATGGGAAAACCTCCCATGCTCATGGATCGGCAGAATCAATATAGTGAAAATGGCCATTTTGCCAAAAGCAATATACAGATCCATTGCAATACCCATCAAAATCCCAACTCAATTCTTCACAGAGTTAGAAAGAGCAATCCTCAAATTCATCTGGAATAACAAAAGACCCAGGATAGCTAAAACTATTCTCAACAACAAAAGAAATTCTGGGGGAATCAGTATCCCTGACCTCAAGCAATACTACAGAGCAATAGTGTTAAAAACTGCATGGTATTTGTACAGTGACAGGCAGGCGGATCAATGGAACAGGATTGAAGATCCAGAAATGAACACCTATGTCCACTTGACCCTCGAC
The DNA here is from genome assembly GCF_947179515.1 of Apodemus sylvaticus. Classification (NCBI taxonomy): domain Eukaryota; kingdom Metazoa; phylum Chordata; class Mammalia; order Rodentia; family Muridae; genus Apodemus; species Apodemus sylvaticus. The sequence continues at coordinate 156,914,117 of NC_067473.1, forward strand.
AAAGGGGCTGAAAACACCCAGTGGAAGAAAGATAGCCTTTTCAACAAATGGTGCTGGTTCAACTGGAGGTCAGCATGCAGAAGAATGCGAATTGATCCATCCTTGTCTCCTTGTACTAAGCTCAACTCCAAATGGATCAAGAACCTCCACATAAAGCCAGACACTCTGAAGCTAGTAGAAAAGAAACTGGGGAAGACCCTTGAGGACATCGGTGCAGGGAGAAAGTTTCTGAACAGAACACCAATAGCGTATGCTCTAAGATCCAGAATTGACAAATGGGACCTCATAAAATTACAAAGTTTCTGTAAGGCAAAGGACACCATCAAAAGGACAAATCGGCAACCAACAAATTGGGAAAAGATCTTCACCAATCCTACATCAGATAGAGGGCTAATATCCAATATATATAAAGAACTCAAGAAGTTAGACTCCAGAAAACCAAACAACACTATTAAAAATGGGGTACAGAGTTAAACAAAGAATTCTCACCTGAAGAACTTCAGATGGTGGAGAAGCATCTTAAAAAATGCTCAACTTCATTAGTCATTAGGGAAATGCAAATCAAAACAACCCTGAGATTTCATCTTACACCAGTCAGAATGGCTAAGATTAAAAACTCAGGAGACAGCAGGTTTTGGTGAGTATGTGGAGAAAGAGGAACACTTCTCCACTGCTGGTGGGGTTGCAAATTTGTACAACCATTCCCCAGCCACAGCACACCATCTCCAAGCAGTGAAGGAAGCCAGCTATACACCCAACAGCCACAGAGGATGAGACAGCCAGCACAGCCTGCATCTAGAGCTGATTGGGGACACAGAGGTACATACCCAAATACAACTACAAGAGAGTGGGCCTCGGCTGTCATCTTTGCTTCTGTGACTCTGCAACAGATCGGTAGGCAGGCTTCACCAGAATAGAGGATCACTTGGGACACACCACACCAGGACTCTACCTTCACCCAGGAACTCTGTAGCACCACAGCAATTTGAGCCTGGAGAAAGCAGCTCACTCAAGATTGCTTAGATAGGTCTACAGGCACACATACACAGGAGGGGCAAGGTACAGCCAATGACAGCAGGCCCATCTAACACCAGAGATAACCAGATGGCAAAAGGCAAAGATGGGAACATTGCTAGCAGAAATCAAGGCAATATAGCACCGTCCAAACCCAAATCTCCCACAAGAGCAAGTTTTGGATATCCCAACACACCAGGAAAGCAAGATTTGGATGTAAAATCACAGGTCATGATACTGAGGAAGGGCATCATGGAGGGCTTCAAGAAGGACATAATTAACTCCCTTAAAGAAAGACAAGAGAACACAATTAAACAGTGAGAAGCCCTTGAAGAACAAAGGGAAAACACAACAAAATAGGTGAAGGAATTAAGCAAAGTAATCCAGGATCTGAAGAAAGAGGTAGAAACAATAACAAAATCACAAAGGGAGACAACATGAGACATTGAAAACCTAGGAAAGAAGTCAGGAGTCATGTATCCAAGCATCAACAATAGAATACAATAGATGGAAGAGAGAATATCACATGCAGAAGATACCATAGAAAGCATTGATACAATAGCCAAAGAAAATGGAAAATGCAAAAAGCTCCTGACCCAAAATATCCAAGAAATCCAGGACAAACTGAGAAGACCAAACCTAAGCATTATAGGCATAGAAGAGAGTGAAGATCTCTAACTGAAAGGGCCAGTAAATGTCTTCTACAAAATTATGGAAGAAAACCTCCCTAACCTAATGAAAGAGATGCCCATGAACATACAAGAAGCCTAGAGAACTCCAAATAGATTTAACCACAAAAGAAATTCATCTTGTCATATAATAATTAGAACTCCAAATGTACTAAGCAAAGAATATTAAAAGCAGTAAGGGACAAAAGCCAAGTAACATAAGGTAGACCTATCAGAATTATACCGGATTTCTCACCAGAGACTATGAAAGCCAGAAGAGCCTGGGTAGACATCATACAGAAACTAAGGGAACACAAATGCCGACCAAAACTGCTATATCCAGCAAATCTTTCAATTACCGTAAATGGAGAAACCAAGGTATTTCATGACAAAAACAAATTTACACAGTATCTTTCCACAAATCCAGCCCTTCAAAGGATAATGAATGGAAAATAGCAACAAAGGGAGGGAAACTACACATAAGAAAAAGCAAGAAAGTAATTTTTCAATAAACCCAAAAGAAGATAACACAAACATAAAAATTACATCAAAACCAGCAGGAAGCAGCAATCTCTATTCCTTAATATCTCTTAACATCAATGGACTCAATTCCCCAATAAAAAGACATAGGCTAACAGACTGGATTCGTAAACAAGACTCAACATTTTGCTGCATACAGGAAAGCATCTCAGTGTCAAAGACAAATACTTCCTAAGAGTAAAAGGCTGGAAAACAGTTCTCCAAGCAAATGGTTTCAGAAAACAAGTTGGAGTAGCCATTCTAATATTAGATAAAATAGACTTTCAACCAAAAGTCATCAAAAAAGATACAACAGACCACTTTATGCTCATCAAAGGAAAAATCTCCTAGGAAGAACTCTCAATATTGAACATCTATGCCCCAAATACAAGGGCACCTGCATTCATAAAGAAAACCTTACTGAAGCTTAAAGCATACATTGCACCCCACACAATAATTGTGGGGGACTTAAACATCCCACTTTCTTCAATGAACAGAACAGGGAAACACAAACTAAATGGAGTCACAGTGAAACTAACAAGATTTGGGCCAAATGGACTTAATAGATATCTAAAGAACATTTCATCCTAAATCAAAAGAATATACCTTCTCAGCACCTCATGGTACCTTCTCCAAAATTGACCATATAATTGGTCACAAAACAGACCTCAACAGATATAAGATGATCAAACTAATCCCATGTCTCCTATCAGATCACTTTGGAATAAGGGTCATCTTCAATAGCAACAAACACAACAAAAAGCACACATACACATGGAAGCTGAGCAATTCTCCTCTCAATAATACCTTGATCAAGGAAGAAATAAGGAAAGAAATCAAAGACTTTTTAGAATTTAATGAAAATGAAGGCAAAACATACCCAAATTTATGGGACACAATGAAAGCAGTGCTAAGAGGAAAACTCATAGCACGGAGTGCCTACAAAAAGAAGCTGGAGAGAGCATACACTACCAGTTTAACAGAGCACCTGAAAGCTTTAGAACAAAAAGAAGCTAATGCACCCAAGAGGAGTAGAAGGCAGGAAATCATGAAACCCAAGGCTGAAAACAACCAACAAGATAGATAAAACTTTAGTCATACTAACCAGATGACACAGAGACAGTACCCAAATTAACAAAATCAGAAATGAAAAGGGGGATATAACAACAGAAACTGAAGAAAGGCAAAAAAGTATCATTTCCTACTTTGTTGAGAAGCCTTACTCAACAAAACTGGAAAATCTGGAGGAAATGGACAATTTCCTAGACAGATACCAATTACCAAAATTTAATCAGGATCAGATAGACCATCAAAATGGACCCATAACCCCTAAAGAAATAGAAGTTGTCATTGACAGTCTCCCAACCAAAAAAAGGACAGGACCAGATGGCTTTAGTGCAGAATTCCATCATATATTCAAAGGAGACATAATGCCAATGTTCTTCAAACTATTCCACAAAATAGAAACGGAAGGAACATTACCCAACTCATGCTATGAAGCCACAATTTTGCTGATAGCAAAACCACACAATGATGCAATAAAAAAAAGAGAACCTTAGACCAATTTCCCTTATGAATGTCGATGCAAAAATACTCAATAAAATTGTTGCCAACTGAATACAAGAATACATCAAAACAATCATTCACCATGGTCAAGTAGGCTTCATCCCAGAGATGCTTAACATCCTTAGTCATCAGGGAAATGTAAGTCAAAACAGCCTTGAGATTTTATCTCACACCAGTCATAATGGCTAAGGTCAAAACCTCAGGAGAAAACAGGAGCTGGCAAGGATGTAGAGAAAGAGGAACACTCCCTGACTGCTGGTGGGGTTGCAAGCTGGTACTACCACTCTGGAATTCAGTCTGGCGGTTCCTCAGAAAACTGTGAATGATACTTCCAGAGGACTCTCCTCTACCACTCCTAGGCATACACCCAGAGGATTGCCCAGCATGTAATAAGGACACATGTTCCACTATGTTCATAGCAAAGTTATTTGTAATAGCCAGAAGCTGGAAAGAACCCAGATGTCCCTCAACGGAGGAATGGATACAGAAAATGTGGTATATATTCACAATGGAGTACTATTCAGCCATTAGAAACAATGAATTAATGAAATTCTTAGACAAATGGATGGAACTGGAGGACATCATCCTAAGTGAGGTAATCCAGTCTCAAAAGAACACTCATGGTATGCACTCACTGATAAATGGATATTGGCCTAGAACCTTGGAATACCCAAGACACAATGCACATATCAAATGATGCTCAAGAAGAAGGAAGGATGGCCCCTGGTCCTGGAAAAGCTCAGTGCAGCAGTGTTGGGTAATACCAGTACAGCGAAATGGGAAGGGGTGCATTGAGTAATATGGGGAAGAAAAAGGGCATATGGTACTTTTGGGGAGGGGGGGTCCAGGAAAGGGAAAATCATTTGAAATGTAAATAAAGAATATATCAGAAAAAACATCCAACTTGTATAAAAAAATAAATAAATAAAATAAAATGTAAACTGCATGGAGATTAAAATGTAAAAAAAAGGAAAATGCAAATAAAACTACTTTGAGCTTCTATTGTACACATGTTAAAATGGCTAAGATCAATTAAACAAGTGACAGCTCATGACTGCAAGGAAATGGAGCAAGGGGAACACTCTCGCATTGATGGAGGGAGTACAAACTTGTACAGCCACTATAGAAATAATTATGATGGGTCCTCAGAAAATTGAGAATCAATATACCTCAATACCCACCTATACCACTCTTGAGCATATACCAAAAGGACACTACATCTTACCACAAGGATTATTGCTCAATTAGTTCATAGTGGCTTTATTTAAAATAGCTAGAAACTGGAAGCAAAATAGATGTTTCTCAATGGAAGAATGGATAAATAAAATGTGGTACATTTGCATTATGGAGTACTATTCCAGAGAGGGTAAGTAACAAGGAGGTTTTCTGGGGTTAGGGGGTGGACATGTAACATGGATCTCCCTGAAATAGAAAAGAGAATAGATTTTGTGGTTAGACTAGAGGGTGTGTGGAGATGGGAACAAGAAGGAAAAAGATTGGGGAGGGAGATACAAGGAAAGAGGGTATGGACAGAGAGACAACGGGAGACATGGAATAGCATTTAGAGGCAATGTCAAAACCTAGTGAAATGGAATTTCCTAAAACCTATGATGGTAACTGTAGTGAGAACTTAGTAGTGGAGGATATGGAACCTGAACTGCCCATTTTTGTAACCAGGCAAGCCTATCAGTGGAGCACCAGGGATACCAACCGATTTACCAAATCTTGGACTCAGAATTTGTCCTGATGTTCTGGGGCAATGATTGCTCAGAATTGGAGGGAGTGACCAAGCAATGACTGGTCTAACTTAAGACACAACCCTTGAGAGGCAATCCATGAAAGACACTGTGTGGATGGCCAGGAACAAGAAGCTGGGTGATCAGAGACCTAAGGTAAAACCAAGTACAATAGACCACCACAACAGCAACAAGTCAAAGAATAGATTCCTAAGGATATTCTGCTCTAGTCATAGAGCAGTGCCAAGTCCAGTTTTCATCAGAGAGGCATAATCTTGCAACCAAGGGGAGCCTGTAAAGCTCAGGCTGGTTTCAAACATATGATCCTTTTGTCTCAGCCTCACATAGGCTGGATAACAGTCATGGATGATATTGTCTAGCTTCATAAAATATATGTTCTTTTAGGATCTGTTTACCAAAACAAGCTATTGACACCAAATACACCTAAAATCCTTAGGCCATATTTGTAGTTGCATAAGTCTTTAGTGATATGTGCTATCATTACTTCATAGAAAATTAAAAACAATAATAAAAAGATGTAACAATTAAATAACATAAATATTACTGTATGGATTTGCTTAAACTAGGAAAACTGTTTTCTCAACATCATGCACATATTGTTTTCTAATAGAAATGTTAGCTCAACTTTAAATCCTATGATGTGTTTTTTTCTAACTCTATTTCCTTATGCTACTTTATGCACCAGAATAAACATGAATACATTGAGAAAGAGATAGTAGCAAAAATAATTATGCTAGCATAAGAAGTACTTTTCTAACACTAACTATGACAGATTACAAATCAAAATGCAGAACTTACAAGGCAGGGCTAAATACTCTAGGAAAATTTAAGAACAGCTATTGCTACCTTCCATGGGAGTGGAGCCTGGAGTATACTTTTATCCAGTGAGCCTTCTTCCACTCTGAGTGACAGCTCTTCATGAAGTGCCTGGGCAATGGCATACACAGCTGCATGGACTTTGGAGCTATAGGGAGAGGTATTCATATCCCAAACATGCGGAGGTCGTGTGCTCAGGCTACCATTTTGCTCACATTGACTTAGTTCCCTGACTCTGTGCTGATAGAAAATTGGACATTCAAATAAAATCGACCACACTTCCTGGATAAAGATATCATGAGGGTATTTTTTAGGTTGAACACTTCTGAGAAAATCCTTGAATCCCAGAATTTCATCCATGTGAAGAGAAAATGATAATCCTCCACCAAAATATGTATAAACTTCATTTTGTTCAAGGGCTACTGGGGTGGTATACCAATTAGAATTTGTGATCCAAATATTACCAAAAGCAGGATGGCAAGTGATTAGAGGGACAATCATCAGAAAATCATGAGTGTCACCAAATGCAACAACAACACGTGTAAATGTTATTCTTTCCATTAAAATGTGCCAGTCTAATGTATCATGAGAAGGAAATGCTGGACCCTTTTCTGCAAATGCAACACAAAGTCCATGGCTCTTCATCTCCTCTGTGATGTCCCTAAGGAAGAGTTCTCCCATCATATCATCTGGGATGACTAGACCAACCCAGACCCAAGTGAAGTATAGCAGTAGTTGAATAATTCCCTGGTACAGAGCTGCAGTGTGCTCAGGAAACTGGTAAGGAGATTGGAGCTCGACTCTGGTCCCAAGACTTGGGTCAAAAGGAGCATAGCTGATCTGAACAGAAAGAAAGTTACTACTTAAGACAATTAGATTTATTCTCAAATAATTCGGTTTACTTTTTCTGTTTATTCATTCTAGGAGACATTAAACAGTGAAATAACTTTGCTAAGAAATGCCAATTTGTTCCTTATGTCACTAACTTCTTACTTTGTACATGAAATGTATTTTTTTCTTTGCACTTTTATAGAACATACCAAACAGGGCTACAGAGTGTCTATCAGTTGATCTCAGTTCAGGTAATACAAGTAAAACATGAGCATTTGCAACTCTCTCACTTATCATACCAAAACTTTCATCTTCCTGATAATAGAAGTGGAGAAACATTAACACTAAAGACCTTTTACTTGATGTCACTAATCCATAACTATCTAATAAAGAGGAATCAATGGAGCATTTGTAAAATCCAGTAGTGAAGTTCCTATGTCTTATGTATTTTTAAATCTGTACTTAACTAACCTAAAATATGTTTGCTTAGGGTAGAAGGCTAACTATCTACCTCAATCTTTATTGTAAATTCTCTGTTAAGAGGACACTCTGGTCACCCACATCTCAATGCTATCCTTCTTACCAAAACACTTCAGTTGAGTTGTCTACACTGTCATTACTTTGGACTTTATCACATCCCCTGGGAGATAGTGAGTGGGCTAGATCATTATTTACCTAATTTGCTATATCAAATGACCGATTATCAAAATTTACTTCACTTAATCTAATATTGGCCTGAAGCATTCCTTTTCCTAAATATGTGCTCTTTAATGAGTTGCAGGATTCTTTTAGTCAAGGAACATATTTCCATGGTTTGACCAACATTATCAGTCTGCCTTACTGAATCTTCTATCTCTCATTACACTGGTGGTATCAGAATATCCTGATGTCTATGGCTCAGATTGAAACTCGATCTCCTTTCTATACAAATTCCCTAAATAAAATCACCTAAAATCAGATGCCAACTAGGTCATGCCCCAAACCACAGTTCTGTGCACTGACTTCTCCCCAGGTATCTGAGTTTAGACATTTAGGGAACATTTCTCTTATTGGATCCAAAATCATGAAAACTGAATACAAACACTCAATATATGTTAATTAATTGGGATAAAGGGCTGGATGGGGAGAAGAAAATGTAATACAAAACAAGAAATCACAAAATTAAGTAAACATGAATGCTTTGAGGAGAAACAGTAGCTTAAAGAAATATTCAATTTTTAATAAATGCACAAAAGTAAGAAACTTAAATAGATGTCACATGACAATACACTTTTATATTAATAAACTCTGATAACTGGTTCATGAGTCACAAAAAAATGATTAATAAAACAAAATTAACATAAATATGTTAATTCAGCATATATCTAAAAATCTGAATGAACTACTTTTAAACTATAAATTAAAAAAAAATGTCTCAAGTGTGGCAAATCATATCCAAAATATAAGGTAAAATCTGTGGTAGAGAGACCTGTTGACTCTGCTGACAGGACAAGCCCAGGATTCTTTCTAGCCTCCAATCCAGGTGTTATTCTCTGGAAGAGGCTGTTCCTCAAGGGAGATGGGCTGAAAACACAGAAGAGCTATAGTTTGTCACTCCCTATGCCTAAAAGGTCTATGGCAGGCTGCCCTCTCAGAAGAGAACTGATCATTTAACACTGACCTACTGTAGGTGCTGAGAATGTGGAGTGACAGCACCTCACAGTGTCTGCAGGAAAGTGAACATACCTGGATGAGTCTGCCTCAGGACAAAGGGGTCAAAATGGGAGGTCACAATGGAGACAAATTGAATAGTTAGATTAGAGGAAGCTTGGCTTAGGCAGTTTATGAAGGGAGGATTTAGTTCGCTGTCTTCCAGACTAGGAGCTGACCTCAACATCAGATGCTAACTGTGGAATCTGATATATATTTAATCATGAGGCAGAGGAGGAGGCTCTGTGCATTGGAAGTGCATGTTTGGTAAGCATAAGGGCCACCATTAGAATCCTCAGCATCCTCATAAAAAGTCAGACATAACTGAGTATGTGCTTGTACCCTAACACAGCATGATAGAGACAGGTAAATGTCTAGAGCCTGCTGAGTAGTCAGCTCAAAAGCTCAAGCTTCCAGTTCTGTAAAAGACCCTGATTCAAAGCAGCAGTGTAGAAAGTGATGGAGGAAGAATGTCTGGCATCCAGATGTACTGACATGCCTACCTACAGAGTCCTGACAGATACCGTATGTGCCACACATTACACACAAACACACATACACTCATGCACACCCATATTCACATGCACTCTCTCTCTCTCTCTCTCTCTCTCTCACACACACACACACACACACAAACACACACATACACACATGGTCAAACACAAGCACACACTCATGTACACATACACACACTAAAGAGAGACAGAGAGGGGGAGAGAGAGACTCAGAGAGATAGAAAAGGAACAAACAACTATGGCACCTCTATGAGGCCATAATTGCTCAATACTAGAACTCAAAGAGAGTAAGAAAAATGGCATGAGTTACTCTGTTGTATAGATTAACCAATATTCACAAACAATCACAAACATGGCTCACATAAGCAGGTACATGCAATAAGAGAATCAATTCTGAAACTAAATATAACTTAGCAAACAGGCATTTGGTGGAGAAACTTTAAAATATGGAGGAAAATAACTGAAAACAAAAGATAACCAAATAAACCTCCTGAAAATTACTATTCAAGTAATTAAAATGAAAATCTACGATTGAACAACCTTTGTAAATTGTCTTCAACTCAAGGATGTGCTCTGAAAATGTGAAAATGAATCAAGAAAGAAAGATGTAGGACTCAGCATATAGAGGACCCCACATACAGAAGTGGTTGAGAACAGACATAAAGCACTCATGCTGGAGAAGATAAGAAATGGAAAGAAAGGAGTATCTGTCATCAGTAAAGTTGGTATGATTTGCATATACTAGGATTCATTTAAATACACTAGAGATTGTTACTTATTCTACACAGAAAAATCCCAAACAAAAATGTCAACATGGTAGAGGAAAGGAAACATGTATATAATACAGTCTGTCCATAGTAGTTACTGTGACGATATGTGAATAGAATTGTTATAGTCCTAGTGCTTTCTGATGCTCTAAAATTGGATACAAAAGAAAGGCAGTATTAACAATGGTAAGTGGAAAAGGAAACTTTATTGGAGTTGTAAGAATACAGGCTGTCATTACTGTTATTTATATTTTTTCAATGTCAAATGTTTTGAAATTAAATTAATTTTACAAACATTATTTCATCTTAAGAAAAAATTATTCTTCAGAGTTAAAATGATAACAAAATAGTAAATTATTAAACAGTCTTATACCTCATCAATAAACAATAACTGGAATAATTGTCATTTATTATTGTGTTACTATGTTTTAACCTAAAGAACCAATATTTTTTATGTACCTGTGGGACATTGTAGAGACTTAAAACTCGGGAAATCTGAGTTGATATCGCTGTTGAAATGCCTCCTATTACTGCAACCAGCTTATCAGTCTTCTTGGGCCTGCAGGTATAGTTAGGAATTGGGGGGCTCTCTCCTGAGAGCAAAGCTATAGAACTTTCCAAGGCTCTCTTCTCATTAAAGTCAACATTGAAGAGAAAGAATCCCAGTGACATATTGAATAGAATTATTGGGTCCTTGTTGATTTTTTCTATAGCAAAAACCATTGCCAACATGTGCTGATAATGGTTAGTTAGATCCCTAGTAGGAAAAATCAGAAAGATCATTTTTGTGTTTTTTATATTAATTTTTAACTAAAATATAATTATATCCTTTACTTCATTCTCCTTTCTGAATAAAATTCCTCCCATGCTACCTCTCAAATTCTGGATTTTGTTTATAACAATTCCAAGAAACAAGCAGGATATTCTATATTTAAAATGTCGAGAAAATAGTCATAAAAAAAGAAGACTCATAGTAAAACATTATCAAATTTACAATTTTTGACTTTTTTTTGAGACAGAGTCGTGCTTATTCGTCCCAGGTTAAATTTGAACTCACTATGTTGACTAGGTTAAACTCAGGCTCACAGAAATCCACCTGGCTCTTCTTCTCAAGTTCTAAAATTAAAGGTTTGCATCACCACATACTTTCAAATGTACAATTTTCAATTTTTACTGTGCAATTTATGTCTGAGAAATTAAAATGGAGGAATAAAGCATGTGGGAAATAGCAAACATTGAAACTTAGCATTTCAGGTGGCCGTTAAATATAGGATGAACCTCAGGAAAATGCACAGTGCTTTATCAACCACAGTAATTTAAAAGTAATCCTGTCAAGTAAACTTAAACAGGAAAAATAAAATGTTCTCAGTACAATATAGTAAATTCCTGCAAAGAAAATTGTTTTCAACTGCAAAGGGCTTTCAAAACCTTCCTACATAGTTAAGAGAATTCAGTATGAATAGGAGAGAGATACACAGAGAGTGAGTCATGGCTGAGTAGGTATTGGCATTTGGTGGCTACCGGGGAAGGGAGAGCCAGTGTCCTTACAGGTTTGCCCTAGTAGATTTCTTATACTCTAGACGATGGCCTATATTCCTGTAGAAATTGCAAGCCTAAATGAATGCAGATTACAAATTGAGAGAGAGAGAGAGAGAGAGAGAGAGAGAGAGAGAGAGAGAGAGAGAGAGAAAGAGAGAGAGAGAGAGATCCCATGAATTTGGAGATAGGAGACATTGGAGGGAAAGCACTGGAGGTGGGTAAGATCAATATATATTTTATACATGTATGAAATTTTGAAGCAATAATTTTTTAAAAGAGAGAAGCTAAACACTTACACAATAACAGAATCTGGTATATTTGTTGTATCATTAAGGCCAAATATAATTCTACTGTCTCCAGCAGTCACTCTGAGGGAAAAGAATCCTCCAATAACAAAATCCCCATCTTGAAAGTAGCCAGGAGAAGCAGGTATACTTAAGGAGAAACAAGAAATTTGTCCCTGAGATACAATTAGAAAAATAAGGAAAAAGAAAGCAATGAATAATTTCATATTAACATTGATAAATAATTGATAAAACCCAGATGTCTGTTCAGTTGAGAATCTTGGACTAATCAGCCCTCATAGCACATCGACAAACTGTTAAAACCTGTGTCTGTCTGGTCCATGTGGATCAAGGTTATAAAGCATTGTTTTGTCCTGACACAGACCCACCAGTATCCAAACACTCCCTCAGTTCTTGGAAATATAATCTGCTTTGCACCTACTTAGTCCTAGATTATGTCCACTTTATAGAGTGACTTTGAGTCCCCAATGGCTCAAGAACATCTCACTTGGCACCTGTGGATCCTAATTCCCAAAAGGAAAACATAATTAAAAACAATAGTGAAGTCCTCTAAAACACCCGAAGGGTTTGTATACTCACTGAGCTGAGACTTCTCAAGTTCTCAAGGTAAAGAGAGAGTAACCAGTGGAAACGTAATCAAGTTATGGACGGTCATTTAAAGGAGGCATCAAAGAGCTCAGTGTGTGTGAGCAGAAGGGCTGGACACTTAATTATTTAACATCAGGGTCATTTTAGAATATTTCTGTAAGGAAAAGAAAAAGCCACAGCTATATTGGGCCAAATGTAAACTTGTGTATTTTTATTGAATATTTTATGTATTTACATTTTAAATGTTATCCCCTTTACCTGTTTCCCTGCCAGAACCCTTTAAACCACCCCCTGGCTTCTGTGAGTGTGCTCTCCCACCCACTCACCCAATCCTACCTCACTGAACTGTCATTCCCCTACATTGAGAAATAAAGCCTTAACAAAAGCAAGGAACTCTTCTCCCATTGATGCCAGACAATGCCATCCGCTGCTGCATATGCAGTTGGAGCCATGGGTCCCTCTATGCTTGCTCTTCGGTTGCTATTTTGGTCCCCTGAAGCTCTGGGGAGTCTAGTTGGTTGATATTGTTGTTCTTGCTATGGGGTGGCAAACGACTACAGCTACTTCAGTCCTTTCTCTAACTCTTCCGTTGAGGTTCCCATGCTCAGGTCAATGGTTGGCTGTGAATACCCATTTCTGTATTTGTCAGACAAATACAGAGTCTCTCAGGAGGCAGCTGTATCAGACTCCTGTCAACAAGGACTTCTTGGCATCTGCAATCATGACTGTGTTTGGTGGCTTCATATGGGATGGATCCCCAGGTGGAGCAGTTTCTGGATGGCTTTTCCTTCAGTATATGCTCCACTATTTGTCCCAGTATTTCCTTTAGACCAATTTTAACCAAATTCTGGGTTAAAATTTTTGAGAAGGGTCAGTGGCCCCATCCCTCAACTGAGGGCTGTGCCTATCCTGATCCTGCACCCCTTTTTAACTCTACCCCTCCTCTTTTCCTCCCAAGTCCCTCATGGCCTCCATCTCTCAGGATTACTTTGTTTACCCTCCTAAGAAGGAATAGAACATCTACTCTTTGGTATTCCTTCTTCTTGACCTTCATGTTGTCTGAAAATTTTTATTATGGGTATTCTGAGCATTTTTTTCTAATATCCTCTTATAAATAAGTCTATACCATAGCTGTTCTTTTGTGACTGTGTTACATCATTCGGGATAATATTTTTTAGTTTTGTCCATTTGCCTAGGAATTTTATGATGATATTGTTTTTAACAGCTGAGTAGTAGTCGTAAGTGTACTACATTTTCTGTTCCCATTCCTCTGCTGAGGGACATCTGGATTCTTTAGAGCTACTGGCTATTATAAACAAGGTTGCTATGAACATAATGGAACATGTGTCCTAGGTATATGATGGAGCATCTTTTGGGCATATGCCCAAGATTTGTATAGCTGGGTCCACTATGTTCAATTTTCTGAGGAATCCACAGACTGATTTCCAGAGTGGTTGTACCACCTTGCAATCCCACCAAAAATGGAGGAGTGCTCATCCTTCTCCACATCTTCGTCAGCATCTGCTGTCACCTAAGTTTTGATCTTAGCCTTTCTGACTGATGTGAGGTAGAATCTCATGGTTATATTGATTTCCATTTCTGTGATAACTAAGAATGTTGAACATTTCTTTAGGTACTCCTCATCCATTCCATATTCCACAGTTGAGATAAAACTGAGAAAATTCAAAAAATCATCAAATCATAATAAAGCAATATAGAGCAAATCCATATCCAACATCAAACTAAATGGAGAGAAACTTGAAGCAATCCCACTAAAATCGGGCACTAGACAAGGTTGTCCACTGTCTCCATACCTATGCAATATAGTACTGGAAGTTCTAGCGAGAGCATTTAGACAACAAAAGGAGGCCAAATGGATAAAAAATGGAAAGGCAGAAGTCAAAATATCAGTATTTGCAGATGATATGATAGTATACTTAAGCAACCCATAAAACTCCACCAGAGAACTCCTACAGCTGATAAACAAGTTCAGCAAAGAGGCTGCATATAAAATTAACTCGAACAAATCAGTAGCCTTCCAGTACTCAAAGTATAAACAGGCTGAGAAAGAAATTAGGGAAAAGACACCATTCAGAATAGTCACAAATACTATAAAATGCCTTGGTGCGACTCTAACCAAGCAAGCGAAAGGTACCTACAACAAGAACTTCCAGTGCCTGAAGAAAGAAATCGAACTTAGGTGTTTTTGACATATTACATTATGTATGCTTATGAATACAATGTTTTGAAACATGGAAAATCAACTCTCACAGAGCTTTTAATAAGGTAAGAACCTATAGGTCAGAATGTGTACAGAGACTTTGTTGCTTAGAACATGAAGATCCTCAGCTTATCTCTTTGGATCTGCTGACTTCAGGATGGTTATCTTTGACATTACAGGTAGTATCCACATATAAGTGATATAATACTACATTTGTCCTTTTGGGTCTGGGTTACCTCACTCAAAATGAGATTTTCAACTTCCATCTATTTGCCTGCAAATTTTATGCCATTTTTTTTTAGCAGATAAGTAATATTCCATTGTGTAAATATACCACATTTGCTATATCCATTCTTCAGCTGAGGGACATTTATGTTGTTTCTAGTTATTGCCTATTATGAGTAAAGCTGCTATGAACATAGCTGAGCAAGTGTCTTTGCTTTACAGTGGAGAATTCTTTGGGTAAATGCCTAAGAATTGTACAGCTGGGTCCTGATGAAGACCCATTTTATTCCAAGTTTATTGTATCTGTTCTGACTTGCTTTTTGACTTCTCAATTTTGACGAAGTTTCCATAATGTCCTGAGAAGGTATTTCCTTTGTGTTTCACTGAAATATTCTGTACATTTGAGTTAGGTCCATCTGAATCAAAACATCTGTTAGTTCCATTATTTCTCTGTTAAGTTTCTTTCTGGATGACCTTTCCATTAGTGAGTCTGGGGTATTGAAATATCTCACTATCAATGTGTGAGGGTGGGTGAGTGGTTTGAGCTTTAGCTATGTTTCAATTATGAATGTGGAAGTCCTTCCAATAGGGGAATAGATGCTGAGAATATAAATAGCATCTTGGTGGATATTTCATTTAATGAATATGAAGTGCCATTCCCCATATCTTTTGATTAATTTTGTGTGAAATTCTATTCTGTGAGAAAATACAACAGCTACACCAGCTTGTATTCAGTGTCTGATGTTTAGAAAATTGATTTTCTGCCATTTATACTGAGGAAATACCTATGTTTGATATTGAGGGGTGTTTCTTGTATGCAGCATAGTGAGGAATACAGTTTCCATATCCATTCTGTTAGCCTGTGTCTTTTTATAAGGAAATCAAGTCCATTGATGTTGACATATATTAATGAACAATGTTTGATAATTCTGGTTTTGATGTTGGTAGTGGTAGTATGTGCCTGTTTGTGTCTGTGTCTATGTGTGATGTGTGTGTTTGTGTGTACATGCATGTGAATGATTTATTTGTTCTGACATAAATAATTGTCATGCAATTATTTATTTCCTGTATGTTCTTGCAGGTAGGTAATGTCCTTGGATTTTGGAGTTTTCCTTATTGTACATTTGATAGGTACAATATTTTTGAATAGATGTTTAAATTTAGTTTTCTCATGGCATTTTTTGATTTCTCTATCTGTAGTGATGAATGTTTTGCTGGGTACAGGAATCTTGGCTAATATCTGTGCTCTCCTAGAGTCTGGAAAACATCTATCCAAGCCCGTTTGGTTTCTGGAGTATCTGTTAAAAAGTCAAGTGTAATTCTAATAGCTCTGCCTTTATAAGTGACTTGGCAATTATTCTTTGCAACTTTTAATATTCTTTCTTTGTTCTGTATATTTGGTGTTATGATTATTATGTGATAGGGAGACTTTCCTTTCTAGACCAAACTATGTAATGTTCAGTAAGCTTACCTTTATGGACATATCTTTCTTTAGGTAAGGGGAATTTACTTCCATGATTTTGTTAAAAATGTTTTCTGGGCCATTGATCTGGAAATCTTTCCATGTTCTATCACTATCGTTCGTAGGTTTGGTCTTTCCATACCATTCCTGAAATCCTGGAAATTTTGTATCAGGAATGTATTATGTTCATCATTTTCTTTGACCAATACATCAGTTTATTCTATGATTTCTTCTGTGCGTCAGATTCTCTCTTCAGTCTCTTGACCTCTGTTGGTGATGCTTTCATCTGTAATTCATGTTCGCTTATCTAGAATTTCCATTTCCAGGATTTCTCCAGTTTGTAGTTTTCCTTATTAGTTTAATTTCCATTTTCAGGCTTTCAACAAATTTAGTAATTTCCTTCACCTATTGGTTTGTATTTTGCTGGATATATTTATGGCATTTAATAATTTCCTGTTTAAGGGAAATAGGAGGGATCATGTGTAGAGAGAGCAGAGAGAGAGTGTAAAAGGAAGAGTAAAAGGGTATAAGAAGCCAGTCAGTGGTGGTGCATGCCTGTAATCCCAGCACTCTGGGAGGCAGAGGCAGGTGGATTTCTGAGGTCGAGGCCAGCCTGGTCTACAGAGTGAGTTCTAGGACAGCCAAGGCTATAGAAAGAAGCACTGTCTCGAAAAAAAAATCCAAAAAAGGGGAATAAGAGGAGTGTCTTTAATAGAAGCTAGCAACCAAGGGAAATGGAAAATCCCAGGATTCAATGAGGGTGACCTGAGCTAAGACTGCTAGCAATGGGACCTATTGAATGTGAACTGGGCATCTCCTATAACTAAGCAAGAATTCCAGGTAGAGGGATTGGGACACCAACACAGACACAAGATTTTAAGCCTACAATTTATCCTGCCTATAAGATGGGCTGGGGTAGGGTGGTACAGAAATTGTGGGAGGGGCCAACCAATGACTGCTCTAGATTAAGACATACACCATGAGAGGGAGCCATTCATGACACTTCCTAGAAGGCCAGTATCTAGAGACTGTATAGCCCAGACACCCACAATAGAAACAAATATAAATGGCAAAACAAATAAACCCCAACAGCAAAAACAAACATAAAACAAAAAACCCCAAAGTCAATAAAATGATTCCTAATCATATTCTGCTATATTCATAGATTGGTGTCTATCCCAGTTGTCATGAGAGAGGCTTCACCTTGCTATTAAAGGGAAATACATGGAGAGATTCATATCCAATGACTAGAAGGATCTTGGTGAATCCTGCAAAATAAGTGAAGGAAGAATTGTAAATCAGAGGGAACAAGTATACCATAAGAAAAAACTCACAGAATCAACTCACAGAGACTGAGCCAGAAACCAGGGAACATGCGTGGAACTGACCTAGAGTCTCTGTACATGCTACACTTGTGTAGCTTGGATGTTATCTGTACTCTTAACAGCAGAAACAGGAGCTATCTCTGATTCTGTTGTCTGCCTCTGTGATCCTTTCACCCTCCAGAATTGCCTTGTGTAGCCTTAGTAGAAGAGTAGTGCCTAGTCATGCTGCACTTGATATGACATGGCTGGTTGATACCAATGGGAAGCCTGACATTTCCTGAAAGAGGTGGAGGAGGAGTGGGTAGAGCTAGGAGTGGGATGAGCTGGGAGAAGAAGAGAAAGGGAAAATTGATGTAAAATGATTAAATAATTGATCGACCAAAACACCAAATTCACAATAATTTCTTATTGCTTCTAGTGCTTTCATAACAAAATTTTTAGCATGTTTTTTGGAAACAGTTTTGAGTAGGGTTGTTAAACTTATTTCTCTCTCAAATATTCCTGTGATTGGCATATGATCAAAATACTGATGTGCATGTTGACTTTCAACCTGGAACTTTGCCTAACAGGATATCAGATCTAATGAAATCTTAGGGTCTTTTTGATATGAGATGTAGTCCTCAGCACATAAGGATAGTTTAAGCTCCCTTCCTAATATTTTCCCTTTCCTTTATTCTTAAAATCTATAGCTCTCTTTGTAGAACATTGCAAATGTTGATACAAGAACATAAAGGATAACCAAAAATGGACATAACCAGGTTTATGAATCACAATGCAAAAGCATGAGTAAAATGACAATAACTTAGACAAAATGCTAGACCAGGACTTCAGTGGAAAGATTATAAATATATTCAAAGAAATTAAGGGCACCTATACAAAACTGAAATAAATAAGGATATCAAAACAGGATAAGAAATGGAACACAATAAAGATAGCAGCTGGAGAGGAAGATGGAATGTACCAAAAGCTATGAGATACAATGAGCACAGTTCTAAGAGGAAATTTTCTGATTACAAGTGTCTATACCAAAAAATCATGAAGGAATGAAAAATGATGTAGGACAAGGTGTTCATGGTTTCGGTATCCAACTCTGGGGAAAAGCTACAGACGCCGGGAAAAGGCCAGAGACCATTAAGAGCAAAGACTTTGGAGCGAGTGTTCCACAACTCAGAGTGTTCAGAGCTGACATGAGAAAAAGCATCCATGTGAAAGAAACTCCATAGTATGAGGCAGAAGTTAAAGTTCTAAGTAAGAAAATAGTGCTGACCTAAGACGAAGGGAACAGCTGTCAGAGTTGGGGGATCCTATAACAAATGACAGAAGTTGCAGGCCTAGGAAAGAGGGGGGAACTAACCACAGAGTAAGCTATCTAGGCATGATGAGTTCAAAATTTGTAAAAGATTTCATGTACCCAGAAGAAAATCAGTAGACCAAGAGTGAGGTCTTCAGAGGTGTGAGAAGGTCCACAATTCACACCTGACTACAGATCCAGAAAAGAAGCTGAGGCTGAATTAGGCAATTGCATACAGGGCTAGGGAGGTTTATAACTCAGAGTGCAAATTCTAAACCCAGGGGGAAGAGAAAAGTTGACCCAGGTATCGGCACACATATTCATAGAGTTTCACAATTCAGAGGAGACGCTGTAGACCAATGTGTGAGATAAGATCTAGAGCAGGCAAGGTATCCAGATACTGGAAGGTCCACAACTAATGCCAGAAACTATGAACCAGGAACGTGGGTAGAAATGACACAAGACAGTAGCTGAATTCAGAGAGAAACTAGGGCTATAACTAAATATCATCCCCTCAGGTGGAGCTTAGGAGCCTCCTACATCCCTGCCAGACTTCTGACTTGGAACACTTGCCATGCTTCTCTTCTCAGATAGAAGAAACATGTCCTGTGCTCACCTAGGTTTAAGACAGAGTTCTCCATGCTAATAAGGTACATAAAAGCCTGGCCATCTTAGCCAATAACTCCCTTTACAGACATTCCTCCCTTAAGTAAAAAGTATTTAATCTCAGGCCAACTTGAGAAGTCGGGTATGGTTTTATGTATCTATGTTCTACCATGACAATTAACCATTTAGAACTGTGGATTGTCTATTTTTACCTAGATCCTCTGTTGAGAGCCAAGCAGAATCCTAATCTCTGGTACAAGGCCTCTCTGTGCTTCCAACTACATTAGACACCAATCTTGCCTTTGCTAAGCTAAGGGCAATCCCTGTAGGGACAATTCAGAGCCCCCCTTTTCCGGGAACTGGGCTAGACACTGGCCTTGAGGCCCCTTCTCCATTCTCTGCTCTTCTTTGATTCCAGAAGCATCTGGATGTCCAAGGGTCTGAGAACCCCACAGTCCCAGCTTCTTCACACACATAGGACCCTTAAGCCAGTCAAGACTTTCCCACATCTCAGACTGAGAATTCCTACCACTGAAGAAGTAGCACTGGGCTTTCCTTTGGCTCATCTCAGACTGAGCATTCCTACTACTGGAGAAGTGTCTCAGTGCTTTCCTATGATGCAACACATGCCCCAGTTGGTGGAGTAGACTATGAACTGTCAAAAACATGCATTCTAACCTGGCAGTTACTCTGAAAATTGAACCTGAGGACCAAGCTTTTCCACTCCTTGGAATATACCTAAAAGATATTCCAACATACAACAAGTACACATGTTTCACTATGTTCATAACAGCCTTATTTATAATAGCTAGAAGCTGTAAAGAACACAGTTGTCCCTCAACAGATGAATAGGTACAGAAAATGTGGTACATTTACCTAATGGAGTACTAGCCAGCTATTAAAACAATGACTTTATGAAATTCACAGGCAAATGAATGAAACTACAAAGTATCATCCTGAGTAAGATAATACAGTCACAAAAGAACAGACATCTTATGTACTCACTTATAAGTGGCTATTAGGAGAAACAGTCAGGATACTGATGATACAACTTACAGACAATCTGAAACTCAAAATGTGGGAAGACCAAAGTGTGGTTGCTTCAGTCCTTCTTAGAAGGGGGCACGAAATAATCATGGGAGGTAGAAAGTGGGAAGGACTTGGGAGGAAGAGAGGAGGAGAAGAGGAAAATAGAGGGACAACATCAGGTGTGAAGGATCACAAAATTGAACAAAGGTATGTAGCAATGGTAGATGGGGAACTAGGGTTAGCCACCAGAATGTCCCAGATGCCAAGAAAGCACCAGGTTCCCAGGACACAACAGGGATGATATTAGATGAAATATGCTAAGTTCACACATGGGAGAGAGAACCTTTAGAGACCATATCCACAGGTTAGGCATTACCCCCAGTTGCTGGATAGGGCCAACAACCCTTCTCAAAAATTTTAACACAGAATTACTACGGCCTAAAAAAAAATAAAAGGACATTTATCTTATTTCTTTTTCGGTCTGTTTATCCTTTGAGTATAGGAAGGGTACTGATTTGCTCGAGTTGATTTTATAACGAGCCACTTTGGTGAAGTTATCAGCTGTAGGAGTTCTCTGATAGAGGTTTTTGGGTCACTTAATTATACTATCATATGATCTGCAAATAGTAATAGTTGGACTTCTTCCTTTCCAATTGTATCACTTTGACCTCCTTATGTTGTCTAATTGCTCTAGCTAAGACCTCAAAAACTATATTGAAAAGATATGGAGAGAGGGGGTAGCCTTGTCTAGTCCCTGATTTTAGTGGGATTGCTTCAAGTTTCTCTCCATTTAGTTTGATGTTGGCTACCGGTTTGCTCTATATTGCTTTTACTATGCTTAGGGCCTTGAATTCCTGTTCCTTCCAAGACTTTTAGTATGAAAGGATGCTGAATTTTGTCAAATGGGTTTTTAGTATCTTTAATAAATCTGAAATAACAACATCTGAAATAACAACCTTCACAATAGCCACAAACAACATAAAGTATATTGGTTTGACTCTAACCAAACAAGTGAAAGATCTATATGACAAGAACTTCAGGTCTCTAAAGAAGGCAATCGAAGAAGACCTCAGAAAATGGAAAAATCTACCATGCTCATGGATTGGCAGGATTAATATAGTTAAAATGGCCATCTTTCCAAAAGCAATATACAGTTTCAATGCAACACCATCAAAATCCCAACTCAGTTCTTCATAGAGTTAGAAAAAGCAATTCTCAAATTCATCTGGAATAGAAAAAAAAACCCAGGATAGCTAAAACTATTCTCAACAATAAAAGAACTTCTGGGGAATCAGTATCCCAGACTTCAAGCAATACTACAGAGCAATAGTTTTAAAAACTGCATGGTATTGGTACAATGACAGGCAAGTGGATCAATGGAATAAGATTGAAGAGCCAGAAATTAACCCATATGCCTATGACCACTTGATCTTTGACAAAGGAGCTTAAAACATCCAGTGGAAAAAACATAGCCTTTTCAAGAAATGGTGCTGGTTCAATGGGAGGTCAGCATGCTGAAGAATGTGAATTGATCCATTCTTATCTCCTTGTACTAAGCTCAACTCCAAGTGGATCAAGGACCTCCACACAAAACCAGACACACTGAAACTAATAGAAAAGAACCTGGAGAAGACCCTTGAGGACATGGGCACAGGAGCAAAGTTCCTGAATAGATGACCAATAACTTAATCTCTAAGATCAAGAATTGACAAATGGGACCTCATAAAATTACTGTTTCTGTAATGCAAAGGACACTATCAAAAGGACAAAACAGCAACCAAAAGATTGGGAAAGGATCTTCACCAACCCTAAATCCAATTCAAGAAGTTAAATCCCAGAGAACCAAATAACCCTATATAAATGGGGTACAGAGCTAAACAAAGAATTTTAACCTGAAGAACTTCAGATGGCTGAGAAGCACCTTAAATATTTCACATCATTAATCATTAGGGAAATGCAAATCAAAACAACCCTGAGATTTCACCTCACACCAGTCAGAATGGCTAAGGTCAAAAACTCAGGAGATAGTAGGTGTGGGAAAAGATGTGGAGAAAGAGGAATACTCCTCCACTGCTGGTGGGATTGAAAGATGGTGCAACAACTTTGGAAATCAGTCTGGCGTTTCCTCAGAAAACTGGACATGACACTTCTGGAGGACCCTGCTATACCTCTCCTGGGCATATATATACCCAGAGGATTCTCCGGCATGCAATAAGGACACATGTTCCACTATGTTCATAGCAGCCTTATTTATTATAGCCAGAAGTTGGAAAGAACCCAGATGTCCCTCAATGGAGTAATGGATACAGAAATTGTGGTATTTATACAATGGAATACTACTCAGCAATTAAAAACAATGAATTAATGAAATTCTTATGCAAATGGTTGGAACTGGAAAATATCATCCTTATGTGGAAACCCAATCAGAAAAGAATACACATGGAATGCAATCACTGATAAGTGGATATTAATTAGCCTAGAAGCTCTGAATTCTCAAGACACAATTAGCATATCAAATGATACCCAAGAAGAAGGAAAGAGAGGGCCCTGGTTCTGAAAGGACTTGATCCACAATTGTAGGGGAGTACCAGGACAGAGAAATGGAAAGGGGTGATAGGGAAATGTATGGAGGGAAGAGGGCATATGAGACCAATGTGGAGAGGGGAACTGGGAAAGGGGAGAGCATTCAGAATGTAAACAAAGAATACAGAAAATTAAGAGAACACAAATGCCAACCAAAACTACTATATCCAGCAAAACTCTCAATCACCGTAGATGGAGAAACTAAGATATTTGATGACAAAACCAAGTTTACCCAATATCTATCCACAAACCCAGCCCTACAAAGGATAATAGGAGGAAAACACCAAAACAAGGAGGGAAACTTCACCCTGGAAAAAGCAAGATAGTAAACTTTCATCAAACCCAAAAGAAGTTAAGCAATCAAATTTTAAAAATAACATCAAAAATGATAGGAAGTAACAATCACTATTTCTTAATATCTCTTAACATCAATGGACTTAATGCCCCAATAAAAAGACACAGACTAACTGACTGGATATGTAAACAGAACCCTACATTTTGCTGCTTACAGGAAACACACCTCAGGGTCAAAGACAAACACTACCTTAGAGTAAAAGGCTGGAAGACAATTTTACAAGCAAATGGTTTCAGGAAACAAGCTGGAGTAGCCATTTTAATATCAGATAAAATTGACTTTCAACCCAACGTCATCAAAAGAGACTCTGAGGGACACTTCTTGCTGGTCAAAGGAAAAGTACAACATGAAGAACTCTCAATCCTGAACATCTATGCTCCAAATGCAAGGGCACCCTCTTTCATAAAAGAAACTTTATTAAAACTCAAAGCACACATTTCACCTAACCCAATAATTGTGTGTGACTTCAACACTGCACTTTCCTCAATGGACCGATCAGGAAAACAGAAACTAAACAGGGACACAATGAAACTAATTGAAGCTTTGGACCAATTAGATTTAACAGATATATATAGAACATTCAATCCTAAAACAAAAGAATATACATTTTCTCAGCACCTCATGGCACCTTCTCCAAAATCGACCATATAATTGGTCACAAGACAGACCTCAACAAATATAAGAAAATTAAAAATAAATAATTAAAAAAATAAAAATAAAATTAGGAATAATAACAATAATAATAATCTTACTGTAAAAAAAAAAGAAAAGAAAAGAAAAGAAATACAAGGACAAAGAGTGGAGCCGGTACTGAAGGAAAGGCCCTCCAGAGACTGCCCCACCTGAGGATCCATCCTATATGTAGCCACCAAACACAATCACTATTGCTAATGCCAGGAAGTTCTTCCCTGACCAGAGCCTGATATGAATGTCTCCTGAGGCTCAGTTAAAGCCTTACTGATACAGATGCAGATCGTTGCAGGCAACCATCAGACTGAGAACAGGGATGACAATGAAGGAGTTAGAGGAAGGACTGAAAGCTAAAGGGGTATGCCACCCTGGTGGAAGAACAACAATGTCAACCAACCAGACCCCCGGATTTCCCAGGAACTGAACCACTAACCAATGAATACATATAGAGGGTCAAATGTCTCCAGCTCCAAACAAAGCAAAGAATGGTATTGTCTGGCATAACTGAGGGAGGGGGAAGTCAAGGATTGATGCCCCAGTGTAGGTGAATACTACAGCAGGAAGGTAAGAGTAGGTAGGTAGGTAGGTTGAGGTTCACCTTCATAGAAGCAGGGGGAATAGGGTGGGATCGGAGATTTGCAGAGAGGAAACTAGGAACTCAGGAAGGTAGACTCCAGGGAACCAAATCATCCTATTAAACATTGGGTACAGAGCTAAAAAGAGAATTTTTGACTGAGGAATACCTGATGTCTGAGAAACACCTAAAGAAATGATCAATATCCTTATTCATCAGGGAAATGCAAATCAAAACAACTTTGAGATTCCACCTCATACCAGTCAGAATGCCCAATATAAAAAACTCAGGGGATTGAAAATGCTGGAGAGGATATAGAGAAAGAGAAACACTCTTTCAATGCTGGTGGGATTGCAAGCTGGAAAAACAACTCTGGAAATCAGTTTGGCACTTCCTCAGAAAATTGGGCACACCACTACCTGAGGACCTAGCTATACCACTCATGTGCATATACCCAGAAGATGCTCTAACATGTAATAAGGACACATTCCACTATGTTCATATCAACCTAATTCATAATAGCCAGAAACTGGAAAAAAACCCACATGTCCCTCCACAGACAGATGGATACAGAAAATGTGGTACATTTACACAATGGACTACTACTCAGTTATTAAAAACAATGAATTCATGAAATTCCTAGGCAAATGGAGCAAGAAAATATCATCCTGAGTGAGTTAAAGCAATCACAAAAGAACACACACAGTATGCACTCACTGATAAGTGGATATTAGCCCAATTGCTCCCAATACCCAAGACACAATTTAGAGACCACAAGAAGGGCAAGATGATGGAAGACCAAGTATGGGTACCTTGATCCTTATTGGAAGGAGGATCAAAACACTCATGGCTCACAGCCAACCAATAGAATGAGCATAGGTTCCCCAATGGATCAGCTAGAGAGAGGATCAAGGAGCTGAAGAGGTTTGCAGCCCTGCAAGAGAAACAATAATATGTACCAACCAGCCCCCCCCCCCCCAGAGTTCCCAGGAACTAAACCACCAACCAAAGAATACAGATAGAGATACCCACAGCTCCAGCTACATATGTAGCAGAAGATTACCATTTCAAACATCAATGAGCAGAGAAGCCATTGTTCCTGTGAAGGCTAGATTCCCTAGAATAGGTGAATGCAAGTCAGAAAATTGGGTGAGGGTGTGTGAACAGGAATGTGGGGTGGGATAGAGGTTTTTTGCAGGGTAATGCTGAAGGGGGAAACAATATCAAATGTAAACAAAGCAAATATCTAATAATTTATAAAAAGAAATAAAGTCCATTTATTTTGAGAGATATTAATGACCAATGATTATTTCCTGTTCTTTTGATGTTGGTGGTTTGGCTGTGTGTGTGTGTGTGTGTGTGTGTGTGTGTGTGCATGTGTTGTGTGTCTGTGTATCTGTGTGTATGACTGTGTGTGTACGTGTGTCTGTTTATACATGTATGTGTTGTGTGTGTGAATCTGTGTGTGTGTGTGTGTGTGTCTGTGTGTGTATGTATGTGTCTGTTTATGTATGTACTTGTGTTTTCTCCTCTCTCTCTCTCTCTCTCTCTCTCTCTCTCTCTCTCTCTCTCTCTCTCTCTCTCTCTCTCCCTCTCTCTCTCTCTCTCACACACACACACACACACACACATTCTCCATGTGTAGTTAATTCTATGACTTAATTGTAGGTAGTTGTCCTTAGTATTTAGGAATTCTTCTTTGCCTGCTATTTTGTTGTAATGTTCATCATCTCTATGGATCATTTGTAGATACTTTAGGGTTTACGTGTAAAGTTATTTCAAAAATAAACATACTTTGACCTCTTTTCATCTATATATATATATATATTCTTTTATTATTACTCTAGATAAGACTCAATCCATATATTGAACAGGAATGGAAAGAATAACAATTCTTTCTTTGCTTCTAATCTCAGTGAGAATGCTTTAGCTTTAGAGTGTTGGGGATGGGTTTGTCATAGCCTTTATCATGCCTAGGCATAAACCTTCCATTCTTATACCCTTTTGGGTTTTTACATGAAGAACTGTTGGGTTTTGTCAGAAGCCCTTCCTACATATAATAAAATGATCATCTACACTGAGTCTTTCCAGAACCAGGGGCCACTCCTCTGTTCTTGTACATCATTTGATGTGTGGATTATGGTTTGGGTATTCCAATTTTCTAGGATAATATCCACTTATTAGTGAGTGCATACCATGATTAATCTTTTGAGACTGGGTTACCTCACATAGTAAGATGTTTTCCAGCTCCATCCATTTGTCTAAGAATTTCATGAATTCATTTTTTCTAATGGCTGAAAAGTACTCCATTGTGTATATATACCACATTTTTTGCATCCATTCTTCTGTTTAGGGATACCTGGGTTCTTTCCAGGTTCTGGCTATTAGAAATAGGGCTGCTATGAACATAGTGGAGCACGTATCCTTATTACCTGCTGGGAAATCTTCTGGGCATATGCCCAGGAGTGATATAGCAGAGTCCTCTGGAAATGAAGTTCCATTTTCTGAGGAATGACCAGACTGATTTCCAGAGTGGTTGTACCAATTTGCAACCCCACTAACAGTGGAGGAGTATTCTTCTTTCTCCACATCCTCGCCAACACCTGCTGTTCTCCTGAATTTTTAATCTTAGTCATTCTGACTAGTCTAAGGTGAAATTTCAGCATTGTTTTGATTTGCATTTCCCTTATGACTAATGAAGTTGAGCATTTTTTAAGATGCTTCTCAGCCATCCAAAGTTCTTCGGGTGAAAATTCTTTGGTTAGCTCTGTACCGCATTTTTAATAGGGTTATTTGGTTTTCTGGGATCTAACTTCTTGAGTTCTTTGTATATATTGGATATTAGCCCTCTCTCTGATGTATGGTTGGTAAAGATCTTTTCCCAATTTGTTGCTTGCCAATTTGTACTTTTGAAGGTGTGCTTTGCCTTACGGAAAATTTGTAATTTTATAAGGTCCCATTTGTCAATTATTTATCTTAGAGCATATTCTATTGGTGTTCTGGTCAGGAATGTTCCCCCTATACAGATGTCCTAAACGGTCTTCCCCAGTTCCATTTCTATTAGCTTCAGAGTGTCTGGCTTTATGTGGAGATCCTTGATCCATTTGGAGTTGAGTTTAGTACAAGGAAATAAGGATGGATCAATTCAAATTCTTCTGCATGCTGACCTCCAGTTGAACCAGCACCATTTGTTGAAAAGGCTGTCTTTTCTCCATTGGATGTTTTCCAGCTCCTTTGTCGAGGATCAAGTGGCGATAGGTGTGTGGGTTTTTTTTAGGTATGTCTTTTTATTGGGGAATTGAGCCCCCCATTGATATTAAGAGATATTAAGTAATAGTGATTATTACTTCCTATTATTTTTATGTTATTTTTATATTTGAGTGGTTATCTTCTTTTGGGCTTGATGAAAGAAGTTTACTGTCTTGCGTTTTCCAGAGTGTAGTTTCCCTCCTTGTATTGGTGTTTTCAAACTTTTATCATTTGGAGGGCTGGGTTTGTAGAAAAATATTGTGTAAATTGGTTTTAACAAGGAATATCTTGTTTTCTCTATCTATGGTGATTGAGAGTTTTGCTGAGTATAGTAATCTTGGCTGACATTTGTGTTCTCTTAGAGTCTGCATGAGATCTGCCCAGGATCTTCTAGCTTTCATGGTCTCTGGTGAAAAGTCCAGTGTAATTCTAATAAATCTTCCTTTATATGTTACTTGCCTTTTTCTCTTATTGCTTTCAATATTCTTTCTTTGTTTAGTACATTTGGGGTTTTGATTATTATGTGACAGGAGGTATTTATGTTCTGGTCCATTGTGTTTGGAGTTTATGTTCATGGGCAATTCTCTCTTTAGGTTAGGGAAGTTTACTTCCATAATTTTGTTGAGGATAGTTGCTGGCCCTATTATTTGTAAATCTTCACTCTCATCTATACCTATAATCCTTAGGTTTGGCCTTTTCATTGTGTCCTGGATTTCCTGGATGTTTTGGGTTACAAGCTTTTTGCTTTTTGCATTTTCGTTCACTGTTGACTCAATGGTTTCTATGGTATCTTCCACATCTGAGATTCTTCCATCTCTTGTATTCTGTTGTTGATATTTTTGTCTATGGCCCCTGATTTCTTCTCAAGGTTTTCTATCTCCAAAGTTGTCTCCCTTTGTGATTTCTTAGTTGTTTCTGCTTGTGTTTTTAGATCCTACATGGTTTCACTCAGTTCTTTCACTTGTTTGTTTGTGTTTTCCTATAATTCTTTAATATATATATTAGTATTTCCCCTTTCATGACTTCTGCCTGTTGACTCAATTTCTCCTGCATTTCTTTAAGTGATTTTTGTGTTTCCTCTATATTGGCTTCTGTCTGTTGTCCTATATTCTCCTGAATTTCCTTAACTGATTTTTGTGTTTCCATTGTAATGGCTTCTAACTTATTCATGTTCCCCTGTATTTCTTTAAGAGATTTATTTTGTGTTAAGAGACTCTTGTGTTCCTCTAACAGCATCATGACGATTGGTTTTAAATCAAATCTTGTTTTTTCTGGTGTGTTGGGGTATCTAGGACTTGTTGTTGTTGGAGAATTGGGTTCAGATGCTACCATATTGCCGTGATTTCTCTTAGTAACATTCCTGCATTTGTCTTTTGCTATCTGGTTAATCTGGTGTTAGTCCTGTTGTCATTGGCTGGTGCTTGAACCTTCTGTGGGCCTGGTTGAGCTGCCTGCCCCAAGATGGTAGCTCGAGACCTCAGAATGCAGGGCTCTGTCTAACCACAGGAGTCCCTGCACATCAGGTGCTTCCCTGGCTGAGCTCCCGCAGCCAAGATGGTGCCTAGTGTCCTTGGAACATGGGGCTCCATATAACCACAGGACTTCCTGCAGGTCAGACGCTCTCCACAGGATATGTG
Source organism: Apodemus sylvaticus (assembly GCF_947179515.1). Lineage (NCBI taxonomy): Eukaryota > Metazoa > Chordata > Mammalia > Rodentia > Muridae > Apodemus > Apodemus sylvaticus. Next base: position 156,943,938 of record NC_067473.1, read on the forward strand.
TCCAGAAAGCTGTAGAGCTACCCTCCTCCCTGATGGGGAAGCAACCCAGCAGGCCTGTGCAGTTCTTCACTCTGGTGACATCTGCATACCTGATGAGCTGTCTGTGCCAAGATGGTGGCTGGCAACCTCAGACCAGGAGGGCTTCTTCTAACCTCAGGACTCCCTGCAGGTCAGGCGCTTTCCTGGCTGAGCTCTGGAGCCAAGATGGTGGCAGGCAACCTGTGGGTTTATTTCCTGAACTTTCATTCAATTCTATTTATCAAGGTGTGTTTTTCCATCCCAATTCCATGCAGTTTTTGCCACTATTGTTCTGTAGTACAACTTGAGATGACAGTTTGTAATTTCTCCTGAAATTCTTTTCTTCCTTGGGATTGCTCAGATTTAGTGGGTTTTTGTTTGTTTGTTTTACTTTCTCTCTTTCTTTGTATTGTTTTTGCATAAGAAATTGAGAATTCCTCCTTAAAGTTCTATAAAAAATTGTATTGGAATTTTAATAGGAGTTGTACTGAATCATTAGATGGCTTTGGTAAGATGGCCATTTCCACTGTTATCCAACCTATCCAGATGCACAACAGATCTTTAAATCTTCTGATATATTCTCTGATTTCCTTCTAAAGGGGTTGGGAGTTCTTGTCATACATAACTTTCACTTGTTGGTTAGAGTTACAGAAGATATTTTATGTTATTTTTGACTGTTACAAATTGTGTTGTATCCTAAATTTCTTCTCAACCAATTTATCATTTGTATAAAAAAATGGCCAGCTATCTCTTAGACTTAACTTGGTTTCCACCCACTTTGATGGAACTGTTTATCAGCTATAACTGTTCTCTTAGAGAATATTTCAAAACCCCATTTTATACTACTATATCATATGGAACTAGAGATAGTTGACTTCTTTCACAATTTGTATTCCATTGTTGATTTTATTGCCACAGTTTATATTGGATTTTCCAGATGAATATTTATATAATTTAATAACAGACATAATTCTGGATCTTCTTTCACAATTATTAGGCTTTTAGGTATTTTATGATATTTTCATTTAATTTTTTTGTATTAGATATTTAAAGCACTATTTAAAAATTCTAGGCATTTTCTTTCTTCATAATCAATGCCTTCAATCTGAACACTTAGCAGGCAGTGCAGGAAGGTATCTGTGAGTTTAAGGCGAGCTTGGTCTACATAGTGAGTTCCAGGATAGCCAACGATACTCACTATCTCAATACATTGTCTGAAAAATATTTTTTATCCTTTTAAAACTACACTGATGAGCTTTAAAGCAAGCAGTCTCCACATTGGAATTGTTTGCAATGTAGCAGGGAATAAAATCTATGAAAAATGTAGGTGATTTCCAAATATAACACATTGACTCATATGCAGCTTTGGCTGTCCTAGAACTCACTATGTAGACTAGGCTGGATATGAATTCATAGAGATCCATGTATATCTTCTTCCCAGGTGCTGGGGTAAAACATATGCACCACTATGCCTTGCTTTTATTTTCTTGATGATCTTAATTCAGTGTGTGTGTGCGTGTGTGTGTGTGTGTGTGTGTGTGTGTGTGTTTTGCCTATCCCTTGTTCAGTTCCCACAGAGGTGAGAAGAGGGTGTCAGATCCCAAGGAACTGGTATATATGAACTCAAGCACAGAAATCCCACAATCAAATAACTAGATCAAAAAAGGTTCTGATAAAAATACAAAATCCTTCAATCTAAAACCTATGAAGACACTCAAAAAAGAAGGAAAAATTCTCCACAAAGTAAAGGCTAAGAATAATGAACCCAAAGCTAATCATCTGTACATCGTACTGAATGGGGAGAACTTCAAGCATTTCTTATAAAATCAGGAATAAAAAAAAAAGGGGTGTCTGTCTTCTCTACTCCCACTGAATGCAGAGCTTCATGAATAAGACAAGAGAAAGCAATAAAAATAATACAGATACATAAGTTAGAGGCCAGTATGTCTTTACAATGTCAGATCCTAAAACTCCACCTCATACATATTTTCTAAAAGTCTAGCAAAATAGAAGCAGAAAGAACACTAAGCAACTCATTGAGGCCACAAGTATGATGATAGAAAAACCACCCAAACATCCAACAAAGAAATAGAATTCCAGATCAATTTCCCTAATGAATATCGATGCAAAAATAATCAATAAAATTCTTGCCAACCAAGCCAAAGAACACATTAAAACGATCATCCACCATGATCAAGTAGGATTCTCCCCAGGGATGCAGGGATGGTTTTATATATATGGAAATCCAACAATGCAATCTACTACATAAATAAATTCAAAGAAAAAAACCCACATGGTCATTTCATTAGATGTTGAAAAAGCTTTTGACAAAATTTGGCATCCTTTTATGCTAAAAGTCTTGAAAAGAACAGGAATTCAAAGCCCATATCTAAACATAGTAAAAGCAATATACATCAAACTGATAGCCAACATCAAACTAAATGGAGAGAAACTTGAAGCTATCTCACTAAAATCAGGGACTAGACAAGGTTGCAATGTCTTTTCAATAAAGTACTTCAAGTTCTAGCTAGAGCAATTAGACAAGAGAAGGAGGTCAAAGGGATACAAATTGGAAAGGAAGAAGTCAAATATCACTATTCGCAGATGATATGATAGTATACTTAAGTGACCAAAATGATTAAGCATTTAATATGTTAGGCTATGGAGGGGGCTTTCTTTGTGTTTGTTGTTGATTTTTTGTTTGTCTTTTGAGAAAGTGTTTCTCTGTGTAGTCTTGGCTGTCCTGGAATTCATTCCATAGACCAGGCTGTCCTTAAACTCACAGAGATTCACTTGCCTCTGCCTTACAAGTGCTGAGATTAAAGGGGTTTGCCAACTCAGGCCAGCCAGACATTCTTATTTAAACTACCACAAGCCACTCCTTGACTCCTACAGGCTTGTAGCTATATCTATATCATAAGGAAAAAGTACATTCAGTCCAACTTCACAATATTGCATAGGCTGTCCGCCAGAGAATTCCACGGGAGAACTCCTACAGCTGATGAACAACTTCAGCAAAGTGGCTGGTTATAAAATGAACTCAAGCAAATCAGTAGCCTTTCTATAATCAAAGGATAAGCAGGCTGAGAATGAAATTAGAGAAATGACACATTTCACAATATCCAAGAACAATATAAAGTAACTTGGTGCTATTCTAACAAAACAAATGAAAGATCTGTATGAAGAGAACTTCAGGTCTCAGAAGAAGGAAATCGGAGAAGAACTCAGAAAATGGAAAAATCTTCCATGATCATAGATTGGCAGGTTTTATATAGTAAAAATGGCCTTCTTGTCAAAAGCTATATACAGAATCAATGCAATCCCCATCAAAATCCCAACTCATTTCTTTATAGAGTTAGAAAGAGAAATTCTCTAATTCATCTAGAATAATAAAAACCCAGGAGAGCTAAAACTATTCTCAATGGTAAAAGAACTTCTGGGGGAATCAGTATACAGGACCTCAAGCAGTACAACAGAGCAATAGTGTTAAAAATCTGCATGGTATTGTTACAGTGACAGGCACATTGATCAATGGAATAAAATTGAAGAACCAGAAATGAACCCACATACATATGGTCACTTGAGCTTCAACAAAGAAGATACAACCATCCAGTGGAAAAAAGATAGCCTTTTCAACAAATGGTGCTGGTTTAACTGGAGATCACCATGCAGAAGAATGCAAATCAATCCATTCTTATCTCCTTGTACTAAGCTCAACTCAAAGTGGATCAAGGACCTCCACATAAAACCAGACACACTGAAACCAATAGAAAAGGAACTGTGGAAGACCCTTGAGGACATGGGCACAGGAGGAAAGTTCCTGAACAGAACACCAATAACTTATGCTCTAAGATCAAGAAGTGACAAATGGGACCTCATAAAATTACAAAGTTTCTATAAGGCAAGGGACACTGTCAAGCAGACAAAACAGGGACCAACAAATTGGAAAAAGATCCTCACCAACCCTACATCCGACAGAGGGCTAATATCCAACATATACAAGGAAATCAAGAAGCTGGATTCCAGAGAGTCAATTAACCCTATTAAAAATTGGGTACAGAGCTACACAGAGGGTTATCACCTGAAGAATTTTGAATGGCTGAGAAGCACCTTAAGAAATGTTCAACATCATTAGTCATTAGGAAAATGCAAATCAAAACAACCCTGAGATATCACCTCACATCAGTCAGAATAGCTAAGATTACAAACTCAGGAGACAGCAGGTGTTGGAGAGGATGTGGTGAAAGAGGAAAACTCCTCCACTACTGGTGGGATTGCAAGCTGGTATATCCACTCTGGAAATCAGTGTGGTGGTTCCTCAGAAAACTGGGCATGACACTTCTGGAGGACCCTGTTATACCACCCCTGGGCATATATCCATAGGATTCCCAGCATGCAAAAATATAAATGCTATTATAAATAAGGCTGCTATGAACACATGCTTTACTGTGTTCATAGCAGCCTTATTTATAATCGCTAGAAGCTGGAGAAGGAATGGATATAGAAAATGTGGTATATTTACACAATGGAATACTACTTAACAATTAAAAACAATGAATTCATGAAATTTTTAGGCAAATGGTTTGAACTGGAAAATATCATCCTAAGTGATGTAACCCAATCACAAAATAATACACATGGATTGCAGTCACTGATAAGTGAATATTAGTTAGCCCATAAGATCTAAATACTCAAGACACTATTAATATATCAAATGATTCCCAAGAATAAGGATGGAGAAGGCCCTCGTCCTGGAAAGGCTTGATGTAGCATTTTATGGGAGTACCAGGACAGAGAAATGTGAGGGGGGTGATTGGGGAATGGGCAGAGGGAAGAGGGCCTATGGGAGCTATGGGGGCTGGGGCGAACCAGGAAAGGGGAAATCATTTGGAATGTAAACAAAGATTATAGAAAAGTAAATCTAGCAAAAAGTCAAGATACAAACTGATTATTATAAAAATTGATATCACCTATAACCAATAACAAATATACTAAAATGTAAATCAGGAAAACATTCTTTAAAAATAAACTCCTAAAACCACATTTCTTGGACTGTACCTAGCCAAGAAAGTGGAAGAGTTCAATAATAAATACTTTAAAACATTGAAAGAAATGAAATTAAAGAAGGTACCACAATATGAAAGACCTCTTATACTCATGTATTCAAGGAAATACTGTTGTAAAAAAATCTATTGTAGCAAAAGCAATCTACAGGTTCAGTGTAACTCCATACAAATTTCAGTGGCATCCTTCTTACCATTAGAATAAATAACATTAAAATAAATGTAATATTAAAATACAGAAAATAGTATTGTATATAAATTAATAGCTTGGTAATTGTAAAACCTTAATGGTGAAAGTAGAGTCATATCTGGCCCCCCACAAAAACAAAAGACTGATGGGAGGAGAATGTAAGATATGTTCAACAGGGAGTAGGTACTTATATGTTGATGTTGTAAAAACCTAAGGGATGCAGTGTACCCTGTCTCTAATTCGGTGTTAAAATGCAATGGAAATACAGAGTATACATGCCCAGTACTTGAACTCCAACTGAAATTCACATGGCTTCCCACTAACTGGGAAAGCGGAAAGCATTTTGGAATGTAAACAAAGAATTTAGAAAATAAAACCAAAAAAAAAAAAAAAAAAAAGAAACTTGGAGGTTAATGTTATTCATAGAGATGCTCTTTCCCTCAAATACAATATAAAATATGATTTAAGAAATATTAAGCATTGAATAATACTGTTTATTGTTATATCCTGTGAGGTAGAAGATAGAGAGAAAGGAAAAGAAAACAGTGAAGGATGAAGTCAGAGAACCGTCATGAAAGAGAACACTATTTGAGATATTAAGGAAGCCCTGAAAATCATAGATGGGATGAATAAAGAAAACTATTTTTATATCATTGTGCACCTGTAGAATTTCCCAAAATGTTATAAATTGCAATCTGATTATTCACCGGTTCAGTATAAATTAAAATGAAATGTAACACCATTTTATAATTGCAATGTGAAGGAAGTTAACTGTAACAATGACTAAGTAAGGATTTCACTTTTTAAAGACTTTATTGAGGACCGAATTATTCAAATAAAATTTAGAAAATAAATTGGTAGTTGATGACAAATTAATATTTCTTACTACAACAATGATTATAAAGTAAAATTCTAGATAATCTGTATGGGTATATACCAATAGACTAATCTAGAAATAGAATAAACTTACTTGTGATGGGAAAATGATAAAAGTTCTAATTTCTATCATGAAGAGTATCTGGTGCTTATTGAAATAATTTTATGTACAGAGATTTAATACTCCTCAGTGAAAAAGACTGAATATAGCTACATTATAGTTGACGACATGTGTAAACTCCTAAAGCTGTCTTAAGAAAAGCTGTAAATCAGAATATATAACATATATCATATTTACTGAAAATTGACAATTGTACAATGTATAACGTAGACATTAAATAACTGCTTAAGGCATAACAAATGAATCAACACAAAGCTTACACTGAGGCTTCCCTTTAGAGAACTGCAAACAAGGGAACATGCTTGAAGAAGGGAAAATGTTGGCTGAAATACATCTAATATTTCTTAAGGGAAGTGGTGCAAAATGATTGTTCATATAATGAAAATTCTCTAAAGAATTTATGAGATTTTAATACATTATTCCTCAATGTACTTTAAAGTCAAAATCAAACAGTAAATTTATATTGGTTTTAAGAAATTACTGGATGATGAGTAGTCTCCATTAACCTTACAGTGATTGACACAATGTAATAATTTACAACATACTTTAATGTCTAAAGATTTAGTTAGCAACATATATTTGATGAACAGTTTCATATTCTTTGAGATAACTTCAACCAGGATGTGAGATTCCTGCCATCCACTTGGAAATGCCCCTGGGCTGTGATTGGCTTACAATGCTAAGGTATGGCTTAAAGAGAGGAAGTGGATCTAAGCAAAAGGGAATTCTTTATTATTATGGTGTCCATATGCCTGGCAGCTGTTCAGAGTGGGATGTCTTCCTCTTTAAGGTAGTAAAACCCCATGAATGGACAGTTTCAATCACTTTGAATCCAAGTATCTATGTCCATCAAGTAATATCTTTGGAACAAACTTTACTATACCACTATCAAACAAGATTCCCATGGAATCTTCTGTGCTGCTTTTATGGCCAAATAAAAGTAACTCAGTCTAGTATGATATAAATTTATGTAAGTGAAAGATAAGCAATAACTCAGAAAAAAGGTAGACTTGAATTATGCTAAATGTTTCTTGATCTTAAGATGGTAATGTATCCAAAATTACAGAGGGCAAAGACACTCATGATTTAAAAACTAAGGAAAAGATTTCCCCTTTTCTAGACCCCCACTCCCTGAAAAGTCCCATAAGCCCCCTTCCCTCCCCCTGTTTTCCCACCCAACCCTTCCCACTTCCCTGTTCTGGTTTTGCCCTATACTGCTTCACTGAGTCTTTCCAGAACAAGGGGCCACTCCTCCGTTCTTCTTGTACCTCATTTGATGTGTGGATTGTGTTTTTGGTATTCCAGTTTTCTAGGTTAATATCCACTTATTAGTGAGTGTATACCATGATTCATCTTTTGAGTCTGGGTTACCTCACTTAGTATGATGTTCTCCAGCTCCATTCATTTGCCTAAGAATTTCATGAATTCATTGTTTCTAATGGCTGAATAGTACTCCATTGTGTATATATACCACATTTTTTGCATCCACTCTTCTGTTGATGGATACCTGGGTTCTTTCCAACTTCTGGCAATTATAAATAGGGCTGCTATGAACATAGTGGAACATGTATCCTTATTACATGCTGGGGAATATTTTGGGTATATGCCCAGGAGTGGTATAGCAGGCTATGCGTTTTCCTCTTAGCACTGCTTTCATTGTGTCCCAAAGATTTGGGTATGTTGTGCCTTCATTTTCATTTAATTATAAAAAATCTCTGAATTCTTTATTTCTTCTTTGGCCATGGTGTCATCGAGTAGAGTATTGTTCAGCCTCCATGTGTATGTGGGCTTTCTGTTGTTTTTGTTGCTATTGAAAACCACTCTTACACCATAGTGATCTGTTAGGAGGCACGGGATTAGTTCGATCGTCTCATATTTGTTGAGGTCTCTCTTGTGACCAGTTAATTCTATGGTAGATTTTGGAGAAGGTACCATGAGGTGCTGAGAAAAAGTATATTCTTTTGCTTTAAGGTGAAATGCTCTATAAATATCAGTCAAATCCAATTGGTCCAAAACTTCAATTAGTTTTACTGTTTTCCTGTTTAGTTTCTGTTTTCCTGATCGGTCCATTGAGGAGAGTGGAGTGTTGAAGTCCCCCACAATTATTTTGTTAGGTGCAATGTGTGCTTTGAGCTTTAGTAAAGTTTCTTTTACGAATGAGGGTACCCTTGTATTTGGAGCATAGATATTCAGAACTGAAAGTTTTTCTTGGTGGATTTTTCCTTTGACCAGCAAGAAGTGTCCCTCCTTGTCTCTTTTGATGACTTTAGGTTGAAAGTCAATTTTATCTGATAATAGAATGGCTACTCCGGCTCATTTCCCGAGACCATTGGCTTGTAAAATTGTCTTCCAGCCTTTTACTCTAAGGTAGTTTTTTGTCTTTGACATTTAGGTGTGTTTCCTGTATGCAGAAAAATGTAGGGTCCTCTTTCCTTGTCCAGTCTGTTAGTCTATATCTTTTTATTCGGGAATTGAGGCCAATGATGTTAAGAATTATTAAGGAATAGAGATTATTACTTCCTGTCATTTTTGATGTTATTTCTATATTTGAGTGATTATCGTCTTTTGGGTTTGATGAAGGAAGGTTACTATTTTACTTTTTCCAGGGTGTAGTTTCCCTCCTTGTATTGGGGTTTTCCTCCTATTATTCTTTGTAGAGCTGGGTTTGTGGAACAATATTGTGTAAATTTGGTTTTGTCATGGAATGTCTTGGTTTCTCCATCTATTGTGAATGAGAGTTTTGCTGGGTATAGTAGTCTTGGCTGACATTTGTGTTCTCTTAGAGTCTGCATGAGATCTGCCCAGGATCTTCTAGCTTTCATGGTCTCTGGTGAGAAGTCTGGTGTGATTCTGATAGGTCTTCCTTTATATGTTACTTGGCCTTTTTCTCTTACTTCCTTTAATATTCTTTCTTTGTTTAGTTCATTTGGGGTTTTAATTATTATGTGACGAGAGGTATTTCTGCTAAGATCCAGTCTGTTTGGAGTTCAGCAGGCTTCTTGTATATTCATACGTATCTCGGTATCTCTCTCTTTAAGTTGGGAAAGTTTTCTTCCATAATTTTTTCTGGGATACAAGCTCTTTGCATTTTGCATTTTCTTTGACAGTTGAGTCAATGGTTTCTATGGTATCTTCGGCATCTGAAATTCTTTCTTCCATCTCTTGTATTCTGTTGTTTATATTTGCATCTATGGCCCCTGATTTCTTCTCAAGGTTTTCTATCTCCAAAGTTGTCTCCCTTTGTGATTTCTTAGTTGTTTCTACTTCTGTTTTTAGATCCAGGATGGTTTTGCTCAATTCCATCATTTGTTTGTTTGTGTTTTCCTGTAATTCTTTAAGAGATGTTTGTGTTCCCTCTTTCATGACTTCTGCCTCTTGACTCAAGTTCTCCTGCATTTCTTTAAGTTTTTTATTTATTTATTTATTTATTTATTTATTTATTTGTGCTTCTTCTTTATTGGCTTCTATCTCTTGAGCCTTATTCTCTTGCATTTCTTTAAGTGATTTTTCTGTTTCCATTATACGGGTTTCTAGCTTATTCATGTTCCCCTGTATTTCTTTAAGAGATTCATTTATGTCCTTTTTGTGTTCTTCTAGCAGCATCATGATCAGTGATTTTAAATCCAAATCTTGTTTCTCTGGTGTGTTGGCATAACCAGGACTTGCTGATGTTGGAGAGTTTGGTTCAGATCCTGCCATATTGCCTAGATTTCTGTTAGTAGCATTCCTGTGTTTGCCCTTTGCCATCTTGTTCTCTGGAGTTAGTTGGTCTTGTCCCTGGCTGGTGTTTGGGCCACCTGTGGGGCTCTGGGGATATTACTGCAACACTATATGGCTGGGTTTCCCCTGTAGCTGATTGCTGATATACTGTCTTCCACTTGGGTGCCCTTGCAGCTCTAGTGTGCTCTGCCCCAGATTGTGTCTGTGAACCAGATGGAGCCCGTTTGCACTTTCAGGGAGTGCTGATGGTGTATGCTGCCTGGACCTTTTCCACGTGCTGATCACTCTGCTGGGCAGCCGATCTCCCAACCGGGTTGGTGCACACAAGGCTAGCATGGCTGCTCAGGCCCTGGGTCCAGGTAAAAGCCTGGGAGGCCAAGGTCAGAGCAAAGTTCCCCTCGGGCTATGACTGTTAATTGGGTCTGTCAGGTGGCCAGGATGGCGGGCGAGTGAGCTCGCGCTCCCTGAAAGTGTCAGGTGAGTCTGCTGGGCTAACAATCTCCTGGGCGGGTTGACACACAGATGGCCCACCAAGCCGCCCAGTTCTTGGGGTCAGTCCAGGGGATGTTGGGGCCTAGACCCACGCTTTGTTAGCCTCAGGCTATGCCTGTTACCGGCTTTGCCTGCTAGAGCTCTCTGGTGTACTGTAGGCAAAATGGTGGCACGTGCAGGCGTGGGCAAAAAAACCTCCTGGCTGGGTTGGCACCCTTATGGCCCCCCGAACAGCCCAGGGCCTGGGTGCAGGCCAACGCCCGTTGGGCTTAGAACCCCGCGATGTTGGCCTCGGGTTATGTTTGTGTACCTCAGTCTGTCCTATCTCTCTGGAGTCCGAAACCAAGATGGAGGCGAGTTTCTCGTGAGTGGCGGGAGGCAGAGTTCTGATGTGGCTTCTGTGCAGTGAAGGCACTGTAAATCCGCAGGCGCTTGCAGCCCGGCTGGCCAGCGAAGGTCAGTGGTCGTGGGCGCAGGGCCTAACTAGACCCTGTGTCGCCTTGGTTCCGCTGCTGATGGCCCTTCAGCTAGACCAGCCACTGCTGCACTGCCGCCACTGCCACCACCGCCGATGGCCCTCTGTGCTGGTTTTTGAGGATGGTTGAGCAATAACCCCTCCCAGTGTTTCAAGGTCTAACTTTAGTTTGAACTGGGCTTGGTCTGGTGATCATGTTTAAAACAAGTCCTTTGCTAGATAAAAGAAAATACCTGAAAATTACATGGTCTAGGATCTAAAATTCTATGATTTTCCAAGTCCTGTTGAATGCCTGGCCTTATACCTCTTGTCCATGCCCACACTTACCATAATATAGTCTCTCCTTGAGAGTAGAGTCCAATTATTATAAATAATATCAGCTTTCACTCTGTGAAGACAATCTGAAACTCCTAACTCTGAAAGAGAAAAGCAATTCCCATGGTGACTGTTTACTCTCTCAAGAGACTCTATCCACTGATCTTTTGGATATCCTCAGGATAAAACTCTCTGTGTTTCCCATGGGGCTCATATTAATCTTGTATCCATGTTGTTTCACCTGAGCATAGAGAAGTCCACAAAAACATCCCAAGACTGTGAAACTTACATGATAAACTCTGTTCTTTGTCAGGCCCATCAGAAGTGAGAAACAGCAACCATGAAATTTCTGTTACAGAACTCATGATTTCATTGAAACTAACCTGTATTGAATATAAAGAGTAAGGCTGCATATGACTAACAGAGAAAAATCACATTTTAAAACATCTGTTACTGTTATTCCACACAACTGATGTGCTCTCATTCTTAAAATTAACATTCCCAGTCCTGTTACATTGTTTAAAAAAAAAAAAAAAAAAAAAAAAAAAACTGTGATTTAAAGAAACATCTAGTAAGCATACCTAAAGTCACCACTAGTAGGCAAGTATATAAACTTGATGGCTGGCTTCATGGTGTCTAGTTGGCTCAAAGGATTGCAGGGACAGGTTATTAAATTACAGATGCCATAGTTTAACAAAATGCATTGGCTTCACAAAACTCTTTTGAATATTCTGACATCATTCGTTTAACACAAATCACAATAAATTTCTTTGTCTTAAAGAATCCATTTAAAGACCTTCTTTCTGAAATGGCCACCTGACCTCAGTAGGATCATATAGCATTTGGGAAGAAACATACATCCTAGTAAAACAGCACTGGAGGCAAGAATTGAAAAGATTTCCACAGCTACCATGGTTTTGCCTGTGAAACTCAGGTAAGTGGGTATAAAAGAAATCCACACACTACAGAAAACCATCATGCTGAATGTGATTGGTTTTGCCTCATTGAAGGTGTCAGGTAGCCTTCTAGCCAGAAAAGCAGTAAGCAAGCTGAGACTGGAAAGAAAGCCCAAGTACCCCAAAACACAATAGAAAGCGAGGGTGGACCCCTCATTACATAAGAGGATGATTTGCCCATACTCTGACTGCATGTCAACATCAGGGAAGGGAGGATATGTTCCCAACCAGACTGCACAGATGAACACTTGAATGGTGGAACCACAGCAGACTATAACATTTGAAAGTCGGGTCACCATCCACATTTGTAAGGTGCTTCCTGGTTTGATGGCTTTGAAGGCCATGACCACAATGAAGGTCTTTGCCAAGATAGCAGACACAGCAACAGAAAATACAACCCCAAAAATCATTTGTCTCAAGACACAAGTGACTGTTCTGGGTTGCCCAATGAATGTCAATGAGCAAAAGGAACAGAGCATTAAAGAAACAAGGAGGACATAGGTGAGATTTCTGTTATTTGCTCTGACAATAGGTGTGTCCCGATAGCAAATGAATAATCCTAAAATCATGGCTGAAAAGGCAGATAAACTAATGGCCATAGAGACCAAAACCACTCCCAGAGTATCTTCATGGGACAAAAATGCTGTAATTTTAAGGAGACATTGATTCCTCTGCTTATTTGGAAACTGATTTTGAGGACATTTGATGCATTGATCCATACCTGAAAATGAGACAGATTGTTTTATTACATTCAACCCATAAATTTCCATATGTACCTATAAGACCAATATCTTGCACAGAGAAATTGTTGAATTCTCTAGAAAATGTCTGTGGATATATTCACTGAAACATGATATTGAAAAACAATTAATGAATAAGTTATTTTTTCTGAGAGAAAAATACAGATACACTGTACACATAATATATTCAGAACATGAGTGGTCTTGAACAATATGAGAGTATGAGAAATGTGGAAATGATGTTGAGGGGAAATCAGACAATATGAAAATTATATTTGATTATTTATAAAAGAAAGTAAAAGTTGACTTTGAGAGTTTAATATTTTTCTTTTTGTTCCATTTGTTTAGCAAATATTGTTTATTACTTGAGAACATCATATATGCATATCATGTATTTTAATCAAATCTATGCCTATTCCTTCCCCCTGAAACTCCTTCTCTATGTCCCTCCAATAATTCTTTCTCCCAACTTTTTTCTATTTTGTTTTGTTTTCCCACTGAGTTCACTTCATGCTAACTGTAAGCATATCAATACAGATCCATCAACTATAGTGTGAGCAGGACCACATATTTGAAACAAACAAACAGATGATGCTGATAGAGGATTTCAAGAAGGACATAAATAACTCCATTAAAGAAGTACAGGATAACATGAGTCAAATAACCCTATTAAAAATGGGGTACATATCTAAACAAAGAATTTTCACCTGAAGAAATTCAGATGGCTGAGAAGCACCTTAAGAAATGTTCAACATCATTAGTTGTCAGGGAAATGCAAATCAAAACAATTCTGAGATTTCCCCTCACACCAGTCAGAATGGCTAAGGTTAAAAACTCAGGAGACAGCAGGTGTTGGCGAGGATGTGGAGAGAGAGGAACATTCCTACAGTGCTGGTGGGATTGTAAGATGATACAACCACTATGGAAATTAGTCTGGTGGTTCCTCAGAAAACTGGACATGACACTTCCTGCTACACCTTTCCTGGGCATATACTCAGGGGATTCCCCAACATGCAATAAGGACACAGGCTTCATTATGTTCATAGCAGCCTTAATTATAATAGCCAGAAGCTGGAAAGAACCCAGATGTCCCTCAACAGATGAATGGATACAGAAAATGTGGTATATTTACATAATGGAATACTACTCAGCAATTAAAAACAATGAATTCATGAAAATTTTAGGGAAATGGTTGAAACTGGAAAATATCATCCTAAGTGAGGTAACCCAATCACAAAAGAATACACATGGAATGCAATCTCTGATAAGTGGATATTAATTTGCACAGAAGCTATGAATACCCAAAAATACAATTAGCATAACAAATGACTCCCATGAAGAAGTAAGGAGAGGGCCCTGATTCTGTAAAGACTTGATCTAGCATTGTAGGAGAGTACCAGGACAGAGAAAAAGGAGGAAGGTGATTGGAGAATGGTTGGAGAGAAGAAGCCGTATTGGACATATGGGGAGGAGGGAACTGGGAAAGTGAAAATCATTTGGAATGTAAACAAAGAATATAGAAAAAAAAAAGAAAACATGAGCCAACAGGTAGAAGCCCTTTAAAAGGAAACACAAAATCCGCTGAAAGAAATACAAGAGAACATGGGTCAATAGATAGAAGCCCATAAAGAGGAAATACAAAAATCACTGAAAGACATACAGGAGAACAAGGGTCAACAGGCAGAAGTCCTGATAGAGGAAACACAAAAATCCCTTAAAAATTAGAGGAGAATGCAAACAAACAAATCAAGGAACTGAACAAAACCATCCAGGATCTACAAAGGAAGTAGAAACAACTAATAAATGATAATGGGAGACAACTTTGGAGATACAAAACTTGGAAAGAAATCAGGTGTCATAGATGCAAACATCAACAATAGAATACAAGAGATAGAGGAAAGAATCTGAGGTGATGGAGATCCCATAGAAAACATTGACTCAACAGTCAAAGAAAATGCAAAATTTAAAAGCTTGTAACCCAAAACATCCAAGAAATCCAGGACACAATGAGAAGACCAAACCTAAGGATTATAGGTATAGAGGAGAGTAAAGATTTAAAACTTAAAGGGCCAGTAAAAATCTTCAACAAAATTAAAGTACTCTTCCCTAACCTAAAGAAAAAGAAACCCATGGACAGACAAGGAGCTTACAGAACCCGAAACAGACTGCACCATAACAGAAATACCTCCCGTCTTATAAAAATCAAAACCCCAAATGTATTAAACAAAGAAAGAATATTAAAAGCAGTAAGATAAAAAGGCCAAGTAGCATATAAAGGAAGACCTATCAGAATTACACCAGACCTCTCACCAGAGACCATGAAAACCAGAAGATCCTGGGCAGATCTCACACAGACTCTAGAAGAACACAAATTCCAGGCCAGACTGCTATTCCCAGCAAACCTCTCAATCCCTATAGATGGAGAAACCAAGATATTCCACAATAAAACCAAATTTACACAATATCTTTCCACAAATCCAGCCCCTAAAAAGGATAATAGATCGAAAATGCCTATACAGGAGGCCAACTACACCCTAGAGAAAGCAAGATAGTAGTCTTCTTTCAACAAACCCTAAGAAGATAACTACACAAACATAAAAATAACATCAAAAATAACAGGTGGCAACAAATACTATTCCTTAATATCTCTTAAAATCAATGGACTCAATTCCCCAATAAAAAGAGACAGACTAAAAGACTGGATACTTAAACAGGACTCCAAATTTTGTGGCATACAGGAAACATACTGTGTTGTCAAAGAAAAATACTACCTCAGAGTAGAAGGCTGTAAAATAATTTTCCAAGAAAATAGTCCATGGAAATAAGCTTGAGTAGCCATTCTAATACTGGATAAAATCAACTTTCAACCTAAAGTCATCATAAAAGACCCGGAAGGCACCTCATTCTCATCAAAGGAAAAATATACCAAAAAGAACTCTCAATTCTGAACATATATACTCAAAAGGGCACACTCAGTCATAAAAGAAACTTTACTAAAGCCCAAAGCACACATTGCACCTCACACAATGATTATGGGTGACTTTAACACTCAACTCTCCTCAATGGACCAATCAGGGAACACAAACTAATCAGAGACATATTGAAACATATTGAAGTTTTGGACCACATGGATTTAACAGATATCTATATAACATTTCAACCTAAATCATAATATATCTTCTTCTCACCACTTCATGGTATCTTCTTCAAAATCGATCATATAATTGGTCACAAAACAGACCTCAACGGTTATGAGAAGCCTGAAGTAATTCCATGCCTCCTATCAGATAACTACAGATTAAGACTGGTCTTCAATAGCAACAAAAATAACAGAAAGCCCATATAAACATGGAAGATGAACAATGCTCTACTCAATTATACCTTGGTCAAGGAAGAAATAAGGTTAGATATTAAAGACTTTACAGAATTTAATGAAAATGAAGGCACAACATTCCCAAACTTATGGGACACAATGAAAGCAGTGCTATGAGGAAAACCTATAACCCTGAGGGCCTCCCAAAAGAAACTGTAGAGAGTATACAATAGCTTCTTAATAGCACACCTGAAAGCTCTGGAAAAGAAGCTAATACACTGAAGAGGAGTAGAAGGCAGGAAATCATCAAACTCAGGGCTGAAATCAACCAAAAAGAACCATACAATGAATGAAATCAAACAAAAAAAACCATTCAATGAATCAACAAAACTAGGAGCTGGCTCTTTGAAAAAAATCAACAAAGATAGAAAAATGGTAAGCCAGACTAATCAGAGGGCACAGAGACAGTATCCAAATTAACAAAGATCTTTACCAAGCTTACATCCTACAGAGGGCTCATATCCAATATATACAAAGAACTCAATATGTTAGTCCAGAGAACCAAATAACACTGGTAAAAAATGGGGTAAAGAGCTAAACAGAGAATTTTCAATGGAGGAAAATTGTATGGCCGAGAAGCACCTAAATAAATGTTCAACATCCGTATTCATCAGGGAAATGCAAATCAAAACAGCACTGAGATTTCACCTCACACTGGTCAGGATGGCTCTGATCAAAAACCCAGGGAACAGCAGGTGCTGCAGAGGTTGTGGAGAAAAAGGAACAGTCCTCCACTACTGGTAGGATTGCAAGGTGGTATTACCACTCTTGAAATTAGTTTGGTGTTTACTCAAAAAAACTGGGCATAATACTACTGGAGGACCCTGTTTTACCACTCCTGGGCATATACCCAGAGGATTCTCCAGCATGTAATAAGAACACATGCTCCACAATGTTCAAAGAAATCCTATTTATAATTGCCAGAAGCTGGAATGAACCAAGCTGTCCCCCAAGAGAGGAATGGATACAGAAAATGTTGTATATATACACAAATAAAGTGCTATTCAGCCATTAAAAACAATGAATTCATGAAATTCTTAAACAAATGGATGGAACTGAAAAATATCATCCTTAGTGATGCAACCCAGCCACAGAAGAACACTCATGGTATACTTTCACTGATAAATGGATATTAGCCCAGAAGTTTGGAATATCCAAGATATATTTCACATATCAATACATGCCCAAGAAGGAGAAAGAACAAAATATGGATTTTGGGGTCCTTTATAGAAAGAAGAAAACATACCCACAGAAGGAGATACAGAGACAAACGTTGGAGCAGAGTTTGAGGGAAAGACCATCCAGAGACTACCCCACCCAGTTATCCATCCTATATACAGTTATACAAGCCAGACACTATTGTGGCTACACACTAGTGCTGGCTGACCGGAGCAAGCTATAGCTATCAACTGGGAGACTCTCCTAGTGCCTGACAAATACAGAAATGGACACTCTCAGCCAACCATTGAATTGAGCACAGGAACCCCAATGGGGGAGCTACAGAAAGGACCCAAGACCTGAAGGTGTTTATAGTGCCACAGAAGGAATAACAATGAGTCATCCAGTACTCCCAGAGAAACCAGGAAGAAAACAATTACCAAAGAATACAAATGGAGTTACCCACAACTCCAGATGTAGGAGGCAGTGGATTGTCTTGTTAGATACCAAAGGGAGGAAAGGCCCTTGGTCCTGGAAAGATTTAATGCAGTAGTGTAGTGGAATACCAGGACAGGGAAGCAGGGGAGGGTTGATTGGGGAAGAGGACATGGCTTATGGGAATTTCAGGAGAGGGAGGAAATAGGAAAGGGGACAACATTTGAAATGAAAATAGAGAATATATCTAATAAAAATTATGCATTTTAAATTTCAATGAACCTTTAGCACTAAAGACAGATAAAATATGCTGCATTTTAAAGGATACATATGTAAACAATCTCTTGTAAACTTTTTATTCAAATGGAGATTTTAATTTATGTTTGTACTTTAATGAACTTTTGTAAAAAAGGACTTGGTTGAAAAAGCATGTACTCTATTTGCCTACAAACAGTGCAAAACACTAGGAAGGCCAATACTACATCAAAGCAGGAGCTGAGAACAAGGTGGGAAGTGGAAGAACAGCACAGTAGAATAGCTTAGAAATTATAAGTGAACTTAGAGATTAAAAAGGAAGTTAGAAATTGGGAAGAATTTTTTAAAGAGAGAGTTTTTGAAGTAGAGAATTATTTGGAGAACTTGGAAATAAATATTAAAATCACTTTTCACAGTGTCCCTTCTTCTTCCAGAGACTTTCCTTAGCAGGCTCCAAGTCTCAGCCTCCAAGTTCATGCAGAGATAAGAAGGAAGGCTACTTTACATAATCTCCAACAGTTTTATTTTGAGGACCTAAATGCCAGAGGCTGTAGTTTTTGGCCCCTAGAAGATCTGAGAGGCAGGCCAGATACTACTGCAAAGTAACTTAGACTTAAGTTAGGTAAATGTTTCATTATTGAAAAGTATCTATCAATATCTCACAAGACCAAGCCTTGCTCTCCATCCACCACCACTCAACTCTTTACCACCTCAGCTACCTCCAAGAGAGAACTAGACTGTCATAGCAGGTCTCTAACAGGAATACCTAGAAACTAAAACTGCTAACATTTACTGATATCTATGTTTAGGAACTTTGATATTTTCTTTTGATTCTTTCATTTTTGTTTTTTATCCAAGGATGTATCATTGTTCTAGAAATAATGCTGAAGCCAATATATTTTAGGTCAATAGTTTTTCTGAGGGAGAAAAACTCTTGTTTTGGACAAGTTGCTTAATATCCTGGATTGAACTCTGATTAGAAGGTTATCACTGGAAAAATTTTTATGCTGACAATGGCATGATCTATGGATACAGCTGAGTCTACGGCTGCATATAAGGCTTTAGGTTCTATTCCCAGCACAAAAATGTGTTAAACATATGATGATGATAGAAATATTATTCTCAGAATTTTTAGTAAACTAGAATCATATCACCCAATCAAAATCCTGATTTTCAGTAAATGTAAACTTGCAAATCACTCACAGCCCTCCCTGTACATCACTCACAGCCCATTCATCCTCTGGGATCTCTCAGTACTTGGTTATACTGAAGCCTGATGCTGGTTTACTGTACCAAGGAATGCATAATGAGATCTCCCTCTAGAATCAAAGTATTTCAGACAGAATATTTTAGTTCATACAGGAAATACTTATTTAATCATAAGCAAATAGTTATGGAGTTTCTACAATTCTCCATAGGAAGTAAACCCTGGGTCCCAGTGTCCCTGTGTCCCAGGGTTCCAGAAAAAGAGTGCTGTATATGCCATCAATGTCACTCTGATACATTCTTTTTAGCAGTTGCTCTCACTTGACAAGTCTGTATTTTGTCTCAACCAACTCTAGGTTTTATAAACTTAGCACTTTATGTGGTTTCTCAGAAGTCTAATTTCCATATAAAAATTGCTTATATTAATATTTATTGTAAGCATGATATAAGGCCATGCTCTATAATGCATCTCATACTTTAGGGTGTACAGGGAGCACTAGGTATTGACAGTATACACAGAGCACTAATCTTACCCATTAATACTGCTATAGCTGTTATAGAACCAGAGGGTGAAAAGCAGGGAATCAAAGAAAAGAAACTTAAACTCAAAGCAGATGTACAGAAGACAAAGCTAGACCACATACAGGAAAACACTCCTGTGGTCATAGACACCCAGGAGGCTCAGCCTGGAGGATTGCTGGAACCCAGGAGTTTGAGATCAATACACACAGCATAGCAAATAAAACAAACAGATAAATAAATATCAGTAAAAAAAAATGACTGGGTTGAGATCAATGTTTTTGTTTGTTTTTTGTTTTGTTTTTATTTTTTTATTCAATATATTTTTTATTTACATTTCAAATGATTTCCCCTATTCTGGCCCACCACTGCCTGAAAGTCCCATAAGCCCTTTTCCCTCCCCCTGTTCTCCCATCCACTCCTTCCCACTTCCCAATTCTGGTTTTGCCCTATACTGCTACACTGAGTCTTTCCAGAACCAGGCCACTCCTCTGTTCTTCTTGTACATCACTTGATGTGTAGATTATGTTTTGGGTATTCCAATTTTCTAGGCTAATATCCACTTATAAGTGAGTGCATACCATGATTAATCTTTTGAGACTGTGTTACCTCACTTAGGATGATTTTCTCCAGCTCCATCCATTTGTCTAAGAATTTCATGAATTCATTGTTTCTAATGGTTGAATAGTACTCCATTGTGTATATATACCATATTTTTTGCATCCATTCTTCCCTTGAGGGATACCTGGATTCTTTCCAGGTTCAGGCTATTATAAATAGGGCTACTATGAACATAGTGGAGCACATATCCTTATTACCTGCTGGGGAATCCTCTGGGTATATGCCCAGGAATGATATAGCAGGATCCTCTGGAAGGGACATACCCAGTTTTCTGAGGAACCGCCAGACTGATTTCCATAGTGGTTGTAACAATTTGTAATCCCACCAGCAGTGGAGGAGTGTTCCTAGTTCTCGACATCCTCCTCAACACCTGCTGTCTCCTGAATTTTTAACCTTAGCCATTCTGACAGGTGTAAGATGAAATCTCAGGGTTGTTTTGATTTGCATTTCCCTAATGGCTAATGAAGTTGAACATTTTTTAAGATGCTTCTCAGCCATCCGGATTTCTTAGGGTGAAAATTCTTTGTTTAGCTCTGTAGCCCATTTTTAATAGGGTTATTTGGCTTTCTGGGGTCTACCTTCTTGAGTTCTTTGTATATAGTGGATATTAGCCCTCTATCTAATGTAGGGTTGGTGAATATCTTTTCCCAATTTGTTGGTTGATGATTTGTCCTTTTGATGGTGTCCTTTGCCTTACAGATATTTTGTAATTCCATGAGGTCCCAATAAGGGCTAAAATCAATCAAGTGGAAACAAAGAGAACCATACAAAGAATCAATGAATCCAGGAGCTGGTTCTTTGAGAAAATCAAGAAGGTAGATAAAGCCTTAGCCAGACTGACCAAAGAGCACAGAGAAAATATCCAAATTAACAAAATTAGAAATGAAAAGGATATATAACAACAGAAACTGAGGAAATTAAAAAAAATCATCATATCCTCCTTCAAAAGCCTATACTCAACACAACTGGAGAATCTTCAGGAAATGGACAATTTCCTAGACAGATACCAAATACCAAAATTGTATCAGGACCAAACAGATCATCTAAACAGTCCCATAACCCCTAAAGAAATAGAAGGGGTCATAGAAAGGCTTCCAAGGAAAAAAAAACATAGGACCAGATGGTTTCTGTGCAGAATTCTATCAGACCTTCAAAGAAAACCTAACCCCAATACTCTTCAAACTATTGCACAAAATAGAAATGGAAGGAACACTACCCAACTCCTTCTACCAAGCCACAATTATGCTGATAAAAATACCACACAAAGATCCAACAAAGAATGAGAACTACAGAAAAATTTCCCTTATGAACATTGATGCAAAAATACTCAATACAATTCTTGCCAACCAAATTCAAGAACACAAAAAACAATCATACAAAATGATCAGGTAGGCCTTATCCCAGGGATGAAGGGATGGTTCAATATATGGAAATCCATAAATGCAATCCACTACATAAACAAACTCAAAGAAAAAAACCACATGGTCATTTCATTGGATGCTGAAAAAGCATTTGATAAAATTCAGCATCCTTTCTTGCTTAAAGTCTTGGAACGAACAGGAATTCAAGGCCCATACATAAACATACTAAAAGCGATATATAGCAAACTGGTAGCCAACATCAAACTAAATGGAGAGAAACCTGAAGTAATCCCACTAAAATCAGGGACTAGACAAAGCTGCCCCCTCTCTCCTTATCTTTTTAATATTGTACTTGAGGTACTATCTCGGCCAATTAGGCAGCATAAGGAAGTCAAATGGATACAAATTGAAAAGAAAGAAGTCAAACTATCACTATTTGCAGATGACATGATAGTTTACATAAGTGACCCAAAAAACTCCACTAGAGAACTCCTACAGCTGATAAACAACTTCAGTAAAGTGGCAGGTTATAAAATCAACTCAAGCAAATGAGTAGCATTCCTATACTCAAAGGATAAGCACGCTGAGAAAGAAATTAGGGAAATGACACCCTTCACAAAAGCCACAAACAGTATAAAGTACCTTGGTGTGACTCTGACCAAACAAGTGAAAGATCTGTATGACAAGAACTTCAAGACTCTGAAGAAGGAAATGGAAGAAGATCTCAGAAAATGGAAAAATCTTCCATGCTCATGGATCGGCAGGATCAATATAGTTAAAATGGCCATTTTGCCAAAAGCAATATACAAATTCAATGCAATAACCATCAAAATCCCAACTCAGTTCTTCATATAGTTAGAAAGAGCAATTCTCAAAAATCATCTGGAATAACAAAAAACCCAGGATAGCTAAAACTATTCTCAACAACAAAAGAAATACTTGGAGAATCATTTTCCCTGACCTCAAGCAATACTACCGAGCAATAGTGTTAAAATCTGCATGGTATTGATACAGTGACAGGCAGGTGGATCAATGGAATAGGATTGAAGATTCAGAAATGAACCCACACACCTATGGCCACTTGATCCTCAACAAAGGAGCTGAAAACATCCTGTGGAAAAAAGATAGCCTTTACAACAAATGGTGCTGATTCGACTGGAGGTCAGCATGCAGAAGAATGCAAATTGATCCATCCTTATCTCCTTGTACTAAGTTCAACTCCAAATGGATCAAGGACCTCCATATAAAGCCAGACACTCTGAAGCTAATAGAAAAGAAACTGGAGAAGACCCAAGAGGACAATGGTACAGGAGGAAAATTACTGAACAGAACACCAATAGTGTATTCTCTAAGATGAAGAATTGTTTTGTTATTCAAGACAGGGTTTCTCTGTTCAGCCCTGGCTGTCATGGAACTCACTCTGTGGATAAGAATTGCCTTGAACTCAGAGATCCACATACTGAGAATTGGCATTAAGAACTTTGCCACCTCCATCCAGCATTAACTTCTTTTAAAGTATTGAGAGTCAGCTACATAAATATAACTGTGTCTTCAGTTGTTGTGTTTTCACCCCTATCTAGTGGTGCATCATTTCCACATTCAGAACCATTTATAAATACCTGTTTCATTTGTAATCTCTCCAGTTGGACATGGGACACAATCATAACAACATAATGCATACCAACCATCTTGTGTTTTCCTAAATCCAAGAGGACAACTTCGTTTGCAATTAGAAAAAGGAATCTGTATAGGAGACATGAGAGGAGTAAAGGCAGTTAGCTCATTCAGTATTAGAATCGAGATGGTAAATTTCAGCAGGACATCTGTGTACAATAAGAAAGAAGTACCAGACTTTTAGAGAGCATGAAACCAAATCGCCTGTTTCTCCCTATTCCTAATTCTCTTTTTGAACTGTTGCTTTATTTTATTTCATTGTTTGATTGATTTTCTTGCTTTCAATTATTTCCTTTACTTCTTTCATATATTTTGATCATGTCCTTCCCTTCCCCCATCTCTGTCCAGGTCCTCAACCTCTCTCAATCTGCCCAAATGTGAGTACTTTCTCAAACAAACAGACTGAAGTCCCCAAAACTCAACTAAGCATCAAAACCTTTAAAATAAAATACAACAGCACAAAAAGCAAAAGAAATAAAAACAAAATTGAAACCAAATAAAAGTATGTATGTATTGTGGATTCCCTTCTTGTGGTGCCCACCTACTCCTGGATATGAGACCTACATTGGGGTGCTTATGTACCCAGTGTTTTGCATTGGGGAAAAAAAACCTATCAGGTCTCCTGAGGACCATAATGTTCCACATTACTACATATCACATATTTTTAATCACATCACAAAGATGTTCATTATGAACAGTTACAACAATAAGGATATGAGTGTGCATATAATTTTACATTGAAATATATTGTGAACCCTGAGATTATATTATTTACTGAAAAATCTATTTCTAGTTGTGGTAAGGCTCAGTTCCAGAATATATCCTTAATCCCAACTAAAGAAGGTAAGTTAGTTTGTAGAATAAAGCACCCATGATTGAAAGGAAGAAATTAAGAAAGTTACACTGTGAATCCTCAGATTATATTATTTACTGAAAAAATCTATTTCTAGTTGTGGTAAGGATCAGTCCCAGAATATATCCTTAATCCCAACTAAAGAAGGAAAGTTAGTTTGTAGAATAAAGCACCCATGATTGAAAGGAAGAAATTAAGAAAGTTACACTGTGAACCCTGAGATTATATTATTTACTGAAAAATCTATTTCTAGTTGTGGTAAGGATCAGTCCCAGAATATATCCTTAATCCCAACTAAAGAAGGAAAGTTAGTTTGTAGAATAAAGCGCCCATGATTGAAAATAACTTCTAATTGAGGGGCAGGCAAAGTGGCAAATCAGAGAAAGATTTGAAAGAATGAGTAAGAGATAGGAAACACCCAACTCTCATCAGAATAGACAGTAAAGAAAAGCAATTTGCTTGGGTGCTAGCTTCTATAATGAGGTACTGAGGTGGGACACAGTGACAGATGAAGGACAAAGGATGAAGGCCTCTGACCATTAACACTCTCTTATTGTGCTGGGGCCCAGAAACTGGTGGCTTCTGACTATTTAATTATTCCTATTCTGGTGGTAGAAGCTGATGGCTTTGGACAATTTACTTGGTTTTTCTTATCCTGGGCCAAAAGCTGATGTCTTCTTGCAGTTTACTCCTCCTGCAGCAGGATTTGATTAAGAAAAGAAACTTAGTTACTTGGACTCATTGACTCTGGGATATCTTGCTAGGCAGGCAAGGGGCTCAAATTTGGATAACACTTTCCTAGACAGAAAGTAAGACAGAAAGAAAGAAAGAAAGAAAGAAAGAAAGAAAGAAAGAAAGAAAGAAAGAAAGAAAGAAAGAAAGAAAGAAGGAGGAGGGAGGGAGGGAGGGGAGGGAGGGAGGGAAGGAGGGAGGGAGGGAAGGAAGGAAGGAAGGAAAGAAAGAAAGAAAGAAAGAAAGAAGAAAGAAAGAAAGAAAGAAAGAAAGAAAGAAAGAAAGAAAGAAAGAAAGAGAGAGAGAGAGAGAGAGAGAGAGAGAGAGAGAGAAAGGAAGGAAGGAAGGAAGGAAGGAAGGAAGGAAGGAAGGAAGGAAGGAAGGAAGGAAAGAAAGAAAGAAAGAAAGAAAGAAAGAAAGAAAGAAAGAAAGAAAGAAAGAAAGAAAGAAAGAGAGAGAGAAAGAGAGAGAAAGGAAGCAAGGAAGGAAGGAAGGAAGGAAGAAAGGAAGAAAGAAAGAAAGAAAGAAAGAAAGAAAGAAAGAAAGAAAGAAAGAAAAGAAAGAAAGAAAGAAAGAAAGAAAGAAAGAAGGGAGGGAGGGAGGGAAGGAAGGAAGGAAGGAAGAGGAAAGAAAGAACAGAGGGAGAGAGGGGAAGAGGGAGGGAGGGGAAGGAAGGAATGAAGGAAGAAAGGAAGTAAAAGGAAGGTAGGAAGGTAGGAAAGCATTGATGAATGAAGGAAGAAAAGAAAAAAGGAAAGGGAGAAAAGAAAAGAAATTAAGAAAGTCAAAGTAAGGGCACAGAAAAACAAACACACATTGGGAGAAGCAGAAAGAGGCTACTCCAAGTCTTTATTATTGTTTTCAATGTTTTTATAGGTTTTCTGTTACAAAAATCTATGTAAAAATTTACCTCATACACAAAATATTAAAAAATTACAGCAGAAAGGATATAAATTCAAAGCAGTTTTTCATCGTATCAGTTCATTATAAGTTAAAAGCAACAGTTTTATATGGTCTTGCTTTTCCACAGTGAACACCTATGGGATATTTCTTAGATCTATAATTGAATAAATGTTTTCTCATTGATCATTATTTTTTCCAATCTGGTTTTTTCCCTAGCACAATTAATCCAAGAAACATGAAGGCTCTATTTGCAACTTTTATTTTATAGGGTCCTTGAGAATACTTGTATCAATTTAGGAGCTCTTTAAAATCATGATCAGCAATTAGAAAATCATTAATTCATCAAAACAGCTTTATTACATGAAAGTATATCTTCATATTGATTTTGAAGGAAATGTACCCAATAAAATAAGTAAATACACAAGAAATTAAGCTACATAATACTGTGAGGAAAGAGGAGCAATATCTAAGTCAAAGTATCTGGGTGCACCCAGATACTCTCAGAGTGCACCCATTACAACCACTCAAAACTGGACTATCTCCAGAAATTTTACTCACTTGTTATTGCATTTCGTAGATGGCTTCTGTTACAAATATTAAGGAATAGTGCATGAAGGTGGAGGGGGGTAATGAGTTTTACTTGCACAACTTGTACAGAGACCAGTTATAGAGAGTACAATCTAGACACAGGTAATGACAGAACCAGGAGAATTTGAGAAAGAGCCAAAAGATTAGAACATATTGCCAAACTTAGTATGAAGCAAAGTAGAGTGAATTCAGTCGGAAACTGAGAGAAGTCAGAATGAAACAGTCAGCTTGAAGCAGACATTGAGCCAGAATACCTGAGTTGAACCAGTCAGCCAGAACTCAGAAAGAGGTAGTGGTGGGGAGCTTCTTCAGCTTTAAGTCTCAAAGGCTGTAAATGTTCTAGAACTAGAATAGACTATAGGAGTCTAGAAGCATCCTGAAGTAGAATTAGGATAGCAGGTGGAGGCATTAAGCCTCAGAGATGACAATTAACTTCATAAAACCAAAGTTATATTTATAAGTCCAAATAATTGGGGAGACTGGTTTCATCCACATGTGTTTATTTTATTTATTTACTGAAGGCAGTTACTTCTACTAAAGCCTTGACCACTATGATCCATCCAAATAGCTGTCCAAGATGCTGTTTCTTTTTTCTTTTTTTTTTCTTTTTTCTTTTTTCTTTCTAGGTAAGCCATGTGTGTATCTGATCATTACAAGAATGAAACCATCTGAAGAATTAATCCAAAATGAATCAGTAGTTCTTACAGTGATTCGTAGGCAGAAAGTTCTGGTATTCAGCATTATAAAGGACAAAATAAGGGCACTCTCAGCCTGATGGCACTCAACATTCCCTTAACTCTTTACTCTGAGGAATTCCACTCTGAGCACAGCACACTGTGCTTGTGGAACCATGGTGTGTGTTGCTTGGTTGAGCAAAGCCACTCTGGAGACTCAACTCCATAATCCTGTGGCCATTAGTCACATGTGGCCTGCCCCACTCCACAGTGTTCTGGCTGGAGTCCACTTCTGCAGTCACCTGGCTACAGGCAGGCTTTCCCAGCCCCTCAGTTACCTGGCAATACCAGGTAACCCTGCTTACTATAAATGGGTACTTCCTGCCCCTCCTAGTTCTCTTTTATCCTTCTCTCCCCCCCTCTCTCTCATCTCTCTCTCTTATTCTCTCTTTCACGTGGTCATGGTCATCCCTCATCTCTCTATCTTCTCTTTCTCCTTTTCTCATTTTAGTATTTTAATAATAAAACATAAAACTATGAACTGCCTCTTTTATTTAACCTGCAGTATAAAAGCACAGTGCAAGCCTCAGCATTTCCAGCGGACATGGGAAAGGATCCAAGCCAGACTCCACTCAGCCTGCTGAGCCCCCTCACAGCTAAACAGCTTCACCTATAACAGGTATTCATGGATGTGCTAATGGCTCCGCCCACTAGCCCTGCAGTTCCTGTCCTGTGGGCCTTCAGTATGTTTGGTCCTGCTGGTGTTCCTATCCCCTCAGCATCTGCATGCCAGAGCTCTCCTATGAAGGTCCTCCTACCACCATCACCTGCACACTCTCCTCCTTTTTTTTTTTTTTCTACACAAATGCTGACTTTAAAGATACTCACCTGATTGTTGTATACATCCAGATTTATGAGTTTTTCATTTAGGGAAAGATGCTGAACACTGTGAGATTCAAACAGAAACTCGCCAACTTTCACTTGAGCTTTGGTACCACTCTGCAGAGAATGGTAATTGAAGATGTCAATCTTAGTTGCTGAATCTTCCTGGTTCACAATGTTCTCCTCATTGTTGCTTCTTCCAAGTTTGCCCTTTTGTAAGAATGGATGCAGCTAAAAGAGAAAATAACTGTCAGAAATAGCAGTATAACTCACTGGGATGCAAATAAACCTGGTTACTATAATTGCCGTCTCTTTGACAAAATGTATGTCCCTGTGGCTTTGATTTTTGTTTCATTTATCAAATATTTATTATAAGGCTAGTATATGTAAGACTATATGAAGACATTCATATAGTTATATGCTTTTCACCAAATCTCTCACCACTACTCAGGTTTTATTTCTAAACTTTTCTCAGTCACTCAGTAATGACTTTGACAGACAGATTCTAAATTTTGAAATTTACAATTTGAAAAACTTATGAAAATTAAAAATGATTTGAATGAGTTTGTTTAAACTTTTGCATAAGAGTTTTTCAGAAAAGCCACAATTTTTCACCACTATACATAACTCAAGAAAGTTCAAATAAAATAAAATTTTCAGATTTTAAAATATGAAATTTGTAAATAAGGAAGGAAGCAAAAGAAGAACACTTATGTTACAGAACTGTATAGGAACATGTGATGGAGACCTGCAAAGGTGTATGGGAGTCAGAGAAAATAGGGTAGGGTAAGTTAACCAAACCTGAAGATTATGACGAAGTCATATATAGATACAACTTTAAGCTAGTTACAAAGTAAAATGCAATTTAAAAAGAATTTAAACAGAGGTATTACAGTATATTATATATAAAATATCCTTGTGGCAGCTAAGAAGCCCCCAAAAGACCCCAACACAATGCAGGATATGATCATGATCTTTATTTACATTTCAAATGATTTCCCCTTTTCTGGCTCCCGATTCCCGAAAGTCCCATAATCCCTCTTCCCTTCCCCTGTTCCCCCATCTACTCCTTCCCACTTCCCTGTTCTTGTATTCCCCTATACTGTGGCACGGAGTCTTTCCAGAACCAGGGGCCACTCCTCCATTCTTCTTGGACATCATTTAATACGTGGATTATGTCTTGGGTATTCAAAGTTTCTAGGCTAATATCCACTTACCAGTGAGTGCATACCATGATTGATCTTTTGAGACTGGGATACTTCACTTAGTATGATGTTCTCCAGCTCCATCTATTTGCCTAAGAATTTCATGAATTCATTGTTTCTAATCGCTGAATAGTACTCCATTGTGTAAATATACCACATATTTTGTATCCATTCCTCCGTTGAGGAACACCTTGGTTCTTTCCAGCTTCAGGCTACTACAAATAGGGCTGCTATGGACATAGTAGAGCATGTGTCCTTATTGCATGCTGGGGAATCCTCTGGGTATATGCGCAGGAGTGGTATAGCAGGGTCCTCTGGAAGTGTCACGCCCAGATTTCTGAGGAACCACCAGATTGATTTCCAAAGTGGTTGCACCATCTTTCAACCCCACCAGCAATGGGGGAGTGTTCCTCATTCTCCACATCCTCACCAACACCTGCTGTCTCCTGAGTTTTTGATCTTAGCCATTCTGACTGGTGTGAGGTGAAATCTCAGGGTTGTTCTGATTTGCATTTCCCTAATGATTAATGATGTTGAACATTTCTTAAGGTGTTTCTCAGCCCTCCAAAGTTCTTCATGTGAAAATTCTTTGTTTAGTTCTGTACCCCACTTTTTAATGAGTTATTTAGTTCTCGTGGTTCTCCCTTCTGGAGTTCTTTGTATATATTAGATATTAGCCCTCTGTCAGATTAAGGGTTGTTGAAGATCCTTTCCCAATGTGTTGGTAGATGTTTTGTCCTTTTGACACTGTACTTTGCCTTACAGAAACTTTGTAGTTTTATGAGGTCCCATTTTTCTATTCTTGATCTTAGAGCATAAGCTATTGGTGTTCTATTCAGGAACTTTTCCCCTGTGCCCATGTCCTCAAGGGTGTTCCGCAGTTTCTTTTTTATTAGTTTCAGTGTGTCAGGTTTTATGTGGAGGTCATTGATCCATTTGGAGTTGAGCTTAGTACAAAGACATAAGAATGGATCATTTTGCATTCATCTACATGCTGACCTCCTATTGAACTAGCACCATTTGTTGAAAAAGCTATTTTTTTTCCACTAGATGCTTCCAGCTCCTTTGTTGAAGATCAAGTGACCATAGGTGTTTGGGTTCATTTCTGGGTCTTCAATCCTATTCCATTGATCTGCTTGCTTGACACTATACCAATACCATGCAGTTTGTATCACTATTGCTCTGTAGTAAAGTTTGAGGTCTGGGATGATGAAAGGGTTATTTGGTTCCCTGGGGTATAACTTCTTGAATTCTCAACAGAACCCAAGAAGGTAGACCACAGGAAACCAAATAACCATATTAAAAATGTGGCACAGATCTAAACAAAGAATTTTCACCTGAAGAAATTCAGATGGCTGAGAAGCACCTTAAGAAATGCTCAACATCATTAGTCATTAGGGAAATGCAAATCAAAACAACCCTGAGATTTTACTTCACACCAGTCAGAATGGCTACTGTTAAAAACTCAGGAGACAGCAAGTGTTGGCGAGGATGTGGAGAAAGAGTAGCATTTTTCCACTGCTAGTGGCATTGTAAGATGGTACAACTGCTTTGGACATCAGTCTGGCAGTTCCTCAGAAAACTGGACATGAGACTTCTGGAGGACCCTGCTATACCACTCATGGGCATATACCCAAAGGATTCCCCAGCATGCAATAAAGACACATGATCCATTATGTTCATAGCAGCCTTATTTATAATAGCCAGAAGCTGGAAAGAACCCAGATGTCCCTCAACAGAGGAATGGATACAGAAAATGTGGTGTATTTACACAATGGAATACTACTCAACAATTAAAAACAATGAATTCATGAAATTTTTTGGCAAATGGTTGAAACTGGAAAATATCATCCTAAGTGAGGTAACCCAATTACAAAAGAATACACGTGGAATGCAATCTCTGATAAGTGGATGTTAATTAGTCCAGAAGCTCTGACTACCCAAGGCACAATTAGCATAACAAATGACTCCCATGAAGAAGTAAGGAGAGGGTCCTAATCCTGGAAATGCTTAATCTAGCATTTGAGGGGAGTATGAGGACAGAGAAAAAGGAGAGATGTGATTGGACAATGGGTGGAGAGAAGAAGGTTTATGGGACATGTGGGGAAGGGGGAACTGGGAAAGGGGTAATCATTTGGAATGTAAACAAAGAATATAGAAAATAAAAATAGATAATAAAAAATCATACAGAAAAAATAAAAAATAAAACAGAAACAAATTAGAGTAAAATACTACACTCAACCAGACAAAGAAAAAGCTGTCAAGAATTGACTGTGTGCTAGTTGACATGAAATCCACAGGGAGAGTCAGTGTCCCTGACACAAAACATGCAAGAAATATGGGACACTGAGAAAGAACAAATTTAATAGAAATAAAAATCAAGATAATGGGAATAGAACAAGGAGAAGATACTAGCTCAAATGCCCATATTTAACACACTCAAAAAAGAAAAATTGCCTAATTCCTAAAAAGAAAAAAAGAAAAAATGCCTATAAATGTACATGAAGTATATAGAACATAAAACAGATTGGATCAGAAAATAAACTCACTTTGCTATACAATAATTAGAACACTGAACATATAGAACATAGAATAATAAATGCTTCAAGGAGAAAAGGCCAAGTAACATATACAGGCAGATGTATTCAAATTGTACAAACATCTCAGTGTAGACACTAAAACCAGAAACATCTAGGTAATTACATTGTAGACTCTAAGATACCACAGATGCCCAGATCACTAAACCCAGCAAAACTTTCAGTCACCATTGCTGGAGAAAACAAGATATTCTGTGATAAACACAAATTTAAACAATATCTGACCACAAGTTAATTGCCACAAATTGTGCTAAAATGAAATCTCCAACAATAGAAGGTAAAATATACCAAGGAAAACCTAAGAAATTCATAACCTCACAGCAGAAAAACAAAAAGAGGGAAGTATGCAGGAAAACAGACACACATACACTCATACTCACACATACAACCACTTCTGGCACCTGATAAAAACAAGAAGCATCATTGATATCTCTCAGTATCAATGGACTTAATTCCTCAATAAAAAGATACAGGCTAACAGAATGGATATGAAAAGAAGATTCACCCTTTCAAAGCAAATATGACACACATCTCAAAATCAACATAGTAGTTACATCAGATTAAAGGGTTGGGGAAAGGATTTCTAAGCAAATGGACTTAAAAGTCAATGGACAATAGATATTCTAACATCTGATAAAATAGACTTCAAAACAAAATTACTCAAAAGAGATGGGAAAAAACATTCATACTCATCAAAGGACAAATTCACCAATATGACATCCCAATTCTCAACAACTATACCACAAACATCTAAACCCAAGTCTATTAAAAGAACACCAGGAAATCTCAAATCACACATCAATCTCACATATCGGTAGTAGGAGACTATAATACCCCACCCACTATCAGCAATGCATGAGTCAACCTGATAAAAGCTCAATAAATACTGGAGCTAAGAGATGTTATTAATAAATTGGACCTTACATAGTAAGTTAGCCGAAGAAGATCAAAGGATGCAGACAAGAAAATAAAAATTCAAGACATCATTACTACAGAAAATGTGATAGGATATATAAGCAAACCCCAAAATTCTACAGGAAATTGTATGGCTAAGATCACTTTCAGCAGTGTGCCTGGATACCAGATTAACTCAAATAAATAATTAGTAGCCTTCCTATATACAAATGACAGACTGAGAAATATATCAGGGAAACAACACTCTTCACAATAACTACAAAATATAAAGTACTTTGGGGTAGCCAAATCAAGGAAGCAAAAGACTTGAATGAAAAAAGTTTAAGTCTTGGAAGGAAAACTAGGAACATACCAAAAGAAGGAAAGAACTCCTGCCCTCTTGAATTAGGTGAATAACATAATAAAGAGTAAAAGAACTTCCTGAGGTAACACCATCCCTAATTTTGAAGTGGACCACAGTGCTGTAATAATGAAAACCACAAAGTATTCTCATAAAAGCAGACATGGTGAGCAATGGAGTCAAATTGTAAACACAGAAATAAATGCACACACGTATAGACACCTTATTTTTTTATAAAGGATCCATAAACACACAATAGAAAAAAAGATAGCATATTCAAAAATTGTGCTGATCTAACTGGCTATCTTCATGTTGAAGAATGCTACTAGATCCATATTAGCCCTGTTCAAAAATTAAGGTTAAATGATGATCATCACATTAAAATGCAATTGATGGAACACTGAACTTTATGGAGGATAAATAGGGATTAGCATTGAAAATATTTATAAATTCTTAAAATATCAATGGTAATTTTGTTCTTGAAAAAACTCTTTAAATAAGAAAATTTACATGCACATAACTGCTGGAAACCAACCTTTGATAGAAGAAAAAGTAGTGAACATGATAACTCTGGATTATCAGAGAGAGGTGGATGCCAAATGGAGTTTAGCAAGTGGCCCAACCATTGAACAGTTTAAAACATATTAAATTATAAAGACTGAGTGTGTGTTTTTCATTTGAGAACCCAGACCTTTAGGGAAGATAGTGTGGAACATGCTGCCAAAATATATTTAATTCTACACACCCTAGCACAGGAGAAACTTTCTAAACAGAATAAAGATAGAAGCTCATGACAGCAAAAAGCTTCTGAGAAGCAAAGGGCATCAATAGGACAAAATGGCAGTCAACAGAATGGAAAAGGATTTTTTTTATCAACTCTAAATCTGACAGAGATATAATACACAAAATATATAAAGAACTGAAGACACAAGACATCAACAAACCACAAATCTAACTTTTACAATTAGGTATGGAGTTAAACAGAGAATTCTCAATAGAGAAATCTCAAAGTGGTGAGAATCATATGAAAATAATATTCAACATCCTTATGCATTAGGGAAATGCAAATCAAAACTCCTTTGAGCTTCTTTTGCACGCATGTCAATATGGCTAAAATAAATGTTAAAAGTTACAACTCATAATGGCAAGGAAATGGAGCAAGGGGAACACAATTTCATTGATGAAGGGAGTTCAAATTTATACAGCGACTATAGAAATAACTATGATGTGTCCTCAGAAAATTGAGAATCTATGTATCTCATGACCCATCTATGCCACTCTTGAGCATATACCCAAAGGACACTACATCTTACCACAAGGACACTTGCTAAATTAGTTCATAGTGTCTTTATTTAACGTATCAGGAAACTAGAAGCAAAGTAGATGTTTCTCCATGGAAGAATGGAAAAAGAGAGTTTGGTACATTTACATAATGTAATATTACTCTGGAGAGTGTAAGTATCAAGGTGAGTTCTTGGGGTTGGAGGTAGACTGCTCAAATGAATATCCATGGGAATGCAAAAGATTTGTTGGGTAGACGAGGGGTTGGTGGAGATAGGAACAAGAAGGAAAAAAAATTGTGAAGGGCAGTACACAGGGAGAGGGTATAGTCAGAAAGACACAGAGAGAGATGGAATACTAGGGCATTTACAGTAGATGTCAATCCTAGTGAAATGGAACTTCCTGAAACCTATGAAGATCACTTAGTGAGAACTTAGTAAGGGAGGATATGGAACCTGAACTGGCCATCTTATGTAAGCAGGCAAGGCTTCCAGTGGTACATGTCTGACACCAACGAATTCACCAAACCTTGGACTCACAAT
Organism: Apodemus sylvaticus; assembly: GCF_947179515.1. Lineage (NCBI taxonomy): Eukaryota > Metazoa > Chordata > Mammalia > Rodentia > Muridae > Apodemus > Apodemus sylvaticus. The sequence continues at coordinate 156,979,018 of NC_067473.1, forward strand.
CTCTACTGACTGCAAGATGTATTGGGGAAATAGTGGCTCAGAATGTGTGGGAATGCTCAACCAATGAATGACTGGTTTAATTTGAGGCTCAGGACATGAGAGGCAACCTATGAAAGACACAGCCTGGATTGCAAGGAATATGAAGCTGTGTGGTGCAGAGAACTAAGGTAGAACCAAGTACAATAGATCACAACAACAGCAAGAAGTCAAAGAAGTAGGCTGGAGAATGGTCATGGATGATACTGTCTAGTCTCATAAAAGCTATGTCTTCTTCTAGGGTCTGTTTATCAAAACAAACAAACTTTTGGCATCAAAGGTACCTAAAATCCTTAAAATATGCCACATTTATCCTTGTACAAGTTTCCTCTGTTGTATATTATCATTATTTCACAGAACATTAAAAGGAGTAATAAAAAAATGTGAAAATTAAATAACTTAAATATTATTTGTTTCAATTTGCTTAAACAAGAAATATCATTTTCTCAACAGCATGGGCATATTGACTTATGATAGAAATGTTAGCTCAACTTTAAACCCTATGACATGTTTTTTTCTAACTATTTCTTTATGCTACTTTATGATACTGAATAAACATGAATACTTTGAGAAGGAGATAGTAACATAAAGAAGCATACTAGCATAGGAAATGTTTATTTAACACTAACTATGACAGATCATGAATCAAAATGCAGAAATTAAAACCCAGGGCCCAATACTCTAAGAGAGCATTAACGTAGCTATTGTTACCTTCCATGGGAGAGGAGCCTGGAGTCCACCTTGATCCAATGAATCTCCATTCACACTGAGTGACAGTTCCTCATGAAGTGCCTGAGCAATGGCATACACAGCTGCATGGACTTTATAGCTCAAGGGTGAGGTATTCATATCCCAAACATTCAGAGATCTTGTGCTCAGGCTGCCATTTTGCTCACATTGACTTAGTTTCCTTACTCCATGCTCATACAAATGTGGACATTCAAATAAAATCGACCACACATGCTGGATAAAGATATCATGAGGGTATTTTTTAGGGTGAACACTTCTTTGAAAATTCTTGAATCCCAGAATTTCATCCTTATGAACTGAAAATGATAATGCTCCACCAAAGTATGTATAAATTACATTTTGATTAAAGGGTAATACTGTAGTATACCAATCAGAAGTTGTGATCCAGATATTACCAAAGGTAGCACAAGAAATGATGAGAGAGACAAGTGTCAGAAAATCATGAGTGTCACCAAATGCAATGACAACACGTGTCAATGTGAGACGTATTATTAATCGGTACCAGCCTATGTCAACAAAAGAAGGAAATACTGGACCCTTTTCTGCAAATGCAACACAAATTCCATGGTTGATCATCTCCTCTGTGATTTCCTTAATAAAGAGTTCTCCCCGCATATCATCTGGAACCACCAAACCAACCCAGACCCAAGTGAAGTAGAGCAGCAGTTGAATAATTCCCTGGTACAGAGCTGCATTGTGCACAGGAAACTGGTAAAGGGACTTGAGCTGGACTCTGTTCCCAAGACTCAGGTCAAAAGGAGCATAGCTGATCTGAACAGAAAGAAAGTTACTATATAAGTCATGACAATCAAGTTTATTTTCAAATGGATTGGTTTACCTTTTCTGCTTATTCACTCTAGGAGAAATTGGACAGTTAAATAACTGTACTAAGTAATACCAATTTTTTACCTATGTCACTTACTCTTCACTGCATACACAAAATGTACCTTTTCCTTTGTCCTTTTATAGAACATATAAAAAAAAAAAGGCCACAGAGTGTCTATCTCCTGATCTCCACTCAGGTAATACCAGTCAAACACAACCATTTGCAAATCTGTCACTTCAAAACTTTAATCTTACTGATAATAGAAGTGGAGAAATATTAACACTAAAGGCCTGTTTACTTGATGTCACAAATCCAAAAATAAAACCCCAAAAAACAAAAAACAAAACAAACAAACAAACAAAATACAGAATCTATGGAGTATTGTAAAATCCACTAATGAAGTTAATAAGTTTTTTTTTCTTTTAATTCATAATCAACTATTTTAAAATAAGCTTGCTTAGGTTAGGAGTCTGACATTCTACCTCAGTGATTGTTATAGTCTCTTCTAACAGGTCACCCAATCATGCTGCTATTCTTTTTACCAGAAAACTTCAGTTGAGTTGTCTATACTGTTATTCCTATAGACGTTAGGGCATCACCTTTGGGAAAGGGAGCAGGCTACAGCATTAATTACCTAATCTGCTATATGAAATGACTCACTTGCATTAATCTAATACTGGCAAAAAAAAAAAAAACAGTCCTTTACTAAATATATGCTCTTTTATGGGTTCCAGGATTCTTTTTTTTATTCGATATATTTTTTATTTACATTTCAAATAATTTCCCCTTTTCTGGCCCCCCATTCCCCGAAACTCACATAAGACCCCTTCTCTCCCCCTGTTCTCCCCCCACCTCTTCCCACTTCCCTGTTCTGGTTTTGCACTATACTGCTACACTGAGTCTTTCCAGAACAAGGGGCCACTCCTCCGTTCTCCTTGTACCTCATTTGATGTGTGGATTATGTATTGGGAATTCCAGTTTTCTAGGCTAATATCCACTTATTAGTGAGTGCATACCATGATTGATCTTTTGAGACTGGGTTACTTCACTTAGTATGATGTTCTTCAGCTCCAACCATTTGCCTAAGAATTTCATGAATTCATTGTTTCTAATGGCTGAATAGTATTCCATTGTGTATATATACCACATTTTTTGCATCCATTCTTCTGTTGAGGGATACCTGGGTTCTTTCCAGCTTCTGGCAATTATAAATAGGGCTGCTATGAACATAGTGGAGTGTGTATCCTTATTACATGCTGGGGAATCCTCTGGGTATATGCCCAGAGGTGGTATAGCAGGATCTTCCGGAAATGAGGTGGCCAGTTTTCTGAGGAACTGCCAGACTGATTTCCAGAGTGGTTGTACCAATTTGCAACCCCACCAGCAGTGGATGAGTGTTCCTCTTTCTCCACAAATGGCATACAGGACAAGTCCAGGTGTTACTCTCAGGAAGATGCTATTCCTCACAGATATGGGCAGAAAAAAGTGAAGAGCTATACTTTGTCACTCCTTATGACTCAGAGGGCTGTGGCAGACTGTACTCTCAGGAGAGGACTGATAATCTAACACTGACCTTCTCTGCTGGCTGAGAATGTGGAGTGACAACACCTCACAGAGTCTGCAGGAAAGTGAACAGACCTGGATGAGGTTGCCTCAGAAGAAGGGGTCAAAATGGAGGTCACAATGGCAAGAAAATGAATAGTTAGGTAAGAAGAGGTTTGGCTCAGGTAGTTTATAGAGGGAAGATTTAGTTCACTGTTTTGATGTCTAGAAACTAAACTCAACATCAAATTATAACTGTAGAGTCTAGCCGGTCAAAGCCAGAGCTGAGGAGACTGAAGAACAATGTATGATGCTGTACATGTATGATGATTTTATGACAAATCCATTATATTGTAGGTATATGATACACACACACACACACACACACATTATTTATATAATCATGAAGCTGAAAGTTGGCTCACTGAGTTTGAAGTGCTTGCTTTACAAGCAGAAGGGCCTGCAGTAGAATCTTCAGAAACCCCATAACAACTCAGACATGGCTATGTGTGCTGGTACCCTAACATAGCAGGATAGAGACAGGTTAATCCATAGAGCTTTCTGACGAATCAGCTCAAAATCTCAAGCTTCTCATTCAGTACTCTGATTTTAAACAACAGTGGAGAAAGTGATGAAGGAAGAATATCACTTCTCCTGATATGCCTACCTACACAGTCCTGACATAACATCATATGTGAGACACATACCACACAAACACACATACAATCATGCACACCCATATGAGCATGCACACACACACACACACACACACACACACACATGGTCAAACACAAACACACACTCATGCACACATACAAAAACACACAGGCAAACACACTGAAAAAGAGAGATAGGGACAGGCACTGAGATAGAGACAGAAAGGGGGAGACTCAGAGAGAGACAGAACAAACAACTATAGAACCTCCATGATGCCATAATTCCTCAGTATTAGAAAACAAAGAGAATAAAAAAAATGGCATAAGTTACATATGTTGCATAGAATAACCAACATTCACAAAAAAATCATAAACAAGGCTCACACAAGCAGGTACATGCAAAAAGAGAATCAATTCTAAATCTAAATAGAACTTAGCAAACAGGCATTAGGTGGAGAAAATTTATAATGTGGAGAAAAAAACTGAAAGTAAAAATAGATAACTAAATAAACCTGATGAAAATTATTATCCAGGTAAGTCAAGTGAAAACCCATCACAGAACAACCTTTGCAATTTTTCCTCAACTCAAGAATGTGCTCTGAAAATGTGAAAATCAAGAATGAAAGATGTAAGATTCAGCATACAGAGGACCTAACACACAGAACTAGTTGAGAACAGACATGCAGCACTTAGGCTGGAGAAGACAAGAAATTGAAAGAAGGGATTATCTGTCACAGGTAAAGTTGGAATGATTTGCATATATTAGGGATTCATTTAAATACACTAGAGATGGTGTACTTATTCTACACAGAAAAACACTAACAAAAATGCCAACATGATAAAACTAAAGAAACATGAATAGAATATGGTCTACAATACAGCACTGACAGCTCCACAGTTCATGCTTAAGAAGTGTGAGGGGATTACTAAAAGAAATGATAAAAATGTCTCAGGACATTGTGAGTATATTGAACTTGTGTTACACTATGTGTGTAAGTTTCTATAGCCACAGGCAGCCAGCTAGCCATAGGTGAAAGTGTAAACTTTGAATTTCAACTATTAAAAAGGAGGATAACATGAATTTTACAGGAAGGTAGATAGAACTACAAAATATCATCCTGGTGAGGTAACCCAGACCTAAGAGGACATACCTCAAAATGTATAAACTCAGTGATAAGTAGATATTAGCCAAAAAGTACAGAATTCCTTTGAATTAGAATTAGCCAAAGAGACAGGGCCCCAAGTAGAGGGATGGCATCACTGAACTACCCTCAAGGTAGTACAGCTGTCCTCTGAGAGGTTCTGCCAGCACCTAGAGAAGACAGAGACAGTAACTCACTGCCAACCATTGGATTAAACCTGAGGACCCCAGTGGAAGAGTTAGGGGAAGGATTGAAGGAGCTGAAAGGGATGGCAACACATTATGAAGAACAGTATCAACTAACCGGACTCCTTAGAGATCCCATGGAAACAGCTATATACATGGGTGGTTCCATGGCTCCTATTGTATATGTATCAGAGGAATACCTTATCTGGCACCAAAGGGAGGGGAGGCACATGGTCCTGTGGAGGCTTGTTTTCCCAGTAAAGGAGGAAGCTAGAGGAGTGAGGCCAGAATGGGTGGGTGGTTGCAGAATTACCCTCTTAGAGTCAAAGGGGAAGGGGGATGGGAAGGAGGGTTTGGGGAGGTTAGACTAAGAAAGGAGGAAACATTTGAAATATAAATAAATAAAATGACAAATATTTTAAAAAATAACTCATAAAGTCTTATAAAAATAAAAATCTAGTCAATCATGCTGGAGTATGATTAAAATCCCAGCCCTGGGCAAGCAAAGTCATGAGGATCTCCCTAATGCTATCTTGGGCTGCAAAGGAAGTTCAAGACTGTGCAAATTTGCATAGTGAGAATGTGTCTAAAAATAAACATATAGGTAAAAATTGATAATAAAAATGAAACAGCATGGCAGCCTCATTCATTTTACTAAGATTTAAGTTACCCCACAGGGCATAGAGGAAACATTAAACACTGGATCATTGTTATTTGCAAACTTTCTAAGTAAACCTTTCCAAGTTTATGACTAATTAAGATGCAATTGTCTTATAAATGCTACCTCTCTAGCATTGTTTATAAGAAATAATTACTGATCAACAGAAAGATTTTTAAACAAAGACAAAAATAAACACTTTCCTATCAACAGGAGAAAATTACAAACAGCCCAAATGTCTGCCAGAGTAAGTCTGACCCACACTTCTTAGTATAAAAGAATCTTATATGGCAATCTGAGCTGATACCACAGTAAAATAATCAGAAATATGTTCATAGTAGTTACTGTGTACATATGTGCATAGAATTAATCTAGCTTTCATGCTTTGTGATGCTCTAAAACTGGATACAAAAGAAAGTATTAAAAAGAGAAAATAGCAAAAGAAATTTTCTTGGAGTGGAAAGAATACAGGTTGTCATTACTTTTACTTATATTTTTTTCAATGTTGAAGATTTTGAAATTAAATTTATTTTACTAACATTATTTCATGTTAAGAAAATATTATACTTCAGAGGTAAAACTGATAACAAAATAGTAAATTATTGAGCAGTCCCATACCTCATCAATAATCAATAACTGAATTAATTAGCATTTATTACTATCTTACTATCTTTAACCTAGGAAGCAAGATACTTTGTGTACCTGTGGGACATTGTAGAGACTTAGAACTCGGGAGATCTGAGTTGATATTCCTGTTGAAATGCCTCCTATCACTGCAACCAGCTTATCAGTCTTCTCAGGTCTGCAGCTGTAGTTAGGAATTGGGGGACTCTCTCCTGAGAGCAAAGCCATAGAACTTTCCATAGCCTTTGTTTCAAAAAAGTCAACATTGAAGAGATAGAATCCCAGGGACATATTGAATAGAATATTTGGGTCCTTGTTGATTTTTTCTATAGCAAAAACCATTGCCAACATGAGCTGATAATTTTTGGTGAGATCCCTGGGAGGAAAAATTGGAAAGATCATTTTTTTTGTTCTTTTTATATTAATTAAATATATTAATTAATTATTTTAATTAATTTCTGTTCTTTTTAATTTACGTAATATAATTATTTATATTAATTTATATATTTTATTGCAAAAATTAAAAAATAATTACATTCTTAACCTCCCTCTCTTTATTTTATGTACCTCCTCCCATTCTACCTCTCAAATTCTGCATTTTTATTTATAAGACCTTAATTCATATAAAAATTGTACATGATATTCTAAGAAACAGGCAGTCTCCTCAGCATTAAAAATATGGAGATAATTGTGCTAAAAAAGAAGATTCATAATATAACTTGTTATTAAATCGTTTATTTTGATTTTGAATTTTTTTCAGACAGCATCTCGCTTATTCAACCAAGGTTTAATTTAAACTCCTTATGCAGTCTAGGTTAATCTCGTGCTCACAAAGATCCACCTGCCTCTGCTTCTCAAGTTTTGGAATTAAACTTTTGCACCACCACATACTATCAAATGTACATTTTTCAATATTTATTGTACAATTTGTGTCTGAGAAATATAATGGAAGAGTAAAGCATGTGGGAAATAGCAAATATTAAAACTTAGTTTTCATGCAGTCTTTGAAGAATAAGATAAACCTCAGGAAAATACACAGTGCTTGTTCACCAATAGTAACTAAAAAAAAAATAGTGTCAAGTGTACATTTAAACAGGAAAACTAAAATCTTCTCAACACACTACACTACATAATTAAAAAGACAAATTGGTCTTGACAGCAAAGTGCTTTCAAAAACTTCTTACATATTTAAGAGAATTCAGCATGTGTAGGGGAGAGACACACACAGTCATGACTGAGTAGCTATTGGCATTTGGTGGCTATTGGGGAAGGGACAGTCACTTTCATTAGGAGGTTTGTCTAGTAGCTTGTCTAGACTCTAGATAATGCCCTATACTCCTGCAGTACTGGCATGCCTAAATAAACTCAATACATTAAAATTGGAGAGAGACTGAGAGACAGAAAGACAGACAGAGAGAACCCATAAAGTTGAAGGCAGGAGACATTGCAAGGGAAACAGCAGAGTACAGTCAGATCAATATATCTTGTTTATATGTGAGAAATCCTGAAACTCTATTTTTTTAAAGAGAAAAGTCAAACACTTACATAATAACAGCTTCTGGTATAGACATTGTATCATTAAAGCCAAATTTAATTCTTTTGTCTCTAGCAGTCACTCTGAGGGAAAAGAGTCCTCCAATAACAAAATGCCCATCTTGATAGTAGCCAAGAGAAGGAGGTATACTTAAGGAGAAACAAGAAATTTGTTCCTGGAATTGAATGAGGACAATCAGGAGAGAGAAAGCAATGAATAATTTCATAACATTGATAAATAATTGATAAAACCCAGATATCTGTTCAGTTGAGAATCTTGTACTATTCATCCGTGGGAGCACATCAACAAACTGGTAAAAGATGTCTGGTTGATTCATGTGGATCAAGTTTATGAAGCATTGTTTTGTCCTGGTTCAAGCCCACCAGTATCCAAACACTCCCTCAGTTCCCTGGAGTCCAATATTATTTATACCTTTTTAGCCCTAGATTATGTCCCCTTCACAGAGTCACTGTGAGTCTCCAAGGTCTCAGAAATCTCTCACTTGGCACCTGGAAATCCTGATTCTCAGTAGGAAAACACACAATTAAGAAAATGTGTGAAGTTTACTAAAACACCTGAGGGGTGTATACACTCACAGAGCTGAGACTAACCAGTGGAAACAAAATTAAGTCATGAAGAGTCATCTGAAGGAGGCATCAAAGCACTCATTGTTTGTTAGGCAAGAACTAGACTCTGAGTTATTTAACATCAATATCATTTTAGAGTATTTCTGTAAGGAAAAGAAATAGTGTAACATTAGAAAATATTATTTCTGGTTAATATATTGGCTCAAATATATTAATAAATATCCTATTTTTATTGGATATTTTATGTATTTACATTTCAAATGTTATCCCCTTTCTCGGATTCCTCTCCCGATCTGTCCTATCCTATTCCCTCACCCTATACTTCTATGAGTGTGCTACCTCACCCACACACTTACTCCCACCTCACTGACCTGTCATTCTCCTTCACAGGGCAACCAAGCATTTATTGGACCAAGGGCCTTTTCCCCCATTGATGCCAGACAATGTCATCATCTGCTACATATGCAGCTGGAGCAATGAGTTCTTCCAGGTGTATTCTTTGCTGGATGGTTGTCCCTGGGAGCTCTGGGGAGTCTGCTTGGTTTTTATTGTTGTTCTTCCTCAGGGGTTGCAAACACCTTCGTCCTTTCTCTAACTCCTTCATTAGGGACCCCATGATCAGTTCAATGGATGGCTGTGAGTATCCACCTCTGTACATACCAGGCTCTGGCAGAGACTATCAAGAAACAGCTATATCAGGATCCTGTCAGTATGAACTTAATGGCATCCAAAATAGTGTCTACAATTGGTGACCGATTGTTAATTCTTGTTTTGATATATGTGGTGATACTGTGTAGATTTGTGTATGGGGTGTGTGTTTGTGTCTGTGATGTATGTGTTTCTCTCTCTCTCTCTCTCTCTCTCTCTCTCTCTCTCTCTCTGTGTGTGTGTGTGTGTGTGTGTGTGTGTGTGCACGTGCGTGCACTTTCATCATTTTTTTGGCTTTGCTACCATGCAATGTTTAATTTCCTGCATTTCTGGGCATATAGTTAATGTCCTTGGATTAGAGTTTTTGTTCTTGTATACTGTGTAAGGATGGATTTGTGGAAGGATGTTTAGTTTTAGATTTCTCATGAAATATTTTCTTTTCTGCATCTATGATGATTGAAAGTTATGCTGGATATAGGAGCCTTGAGTACCATCTGTGGTCTCTAAGAGTCTCAATGACATTTGTCCAGGCCATTCTGTGTTTTAGAGTCTCTGTAAAGATGAAAAGTATAATTCTAATAAGTTGGAATTTATATGTTACATGATCATTTTTCTCTGTAGCTTTTAATATTGTTTCTTCTGTATATTTAATATTTTCATTATTAAGTGATAGAGAGATTTTAATTTGTGGCTCAAACTATTTGGTGCTCTGTAAGCTTATTTTACGTTTTTAGACAACTCTTTCTTTAGGTAAGCTGAATTTTCTTCCATGATTTTATTGTAAATATTTTCTGGACATTTTGTCTGTGAATCTTTCCATGTTCTCTTCCTATTATTCTTAGGTTTTGCCTTTTCATTCTGTCCCAGATTTCCTGGAAGTTTTGTGTGAGAAACATTTTATATTCAATATTTTCTTTGACCAATTTACATTTTTTTAATCATATCTTCTATACTTCAGATTCTCTCTTTGGTTTGTTGAATTCTATTGGTGAGTATTACATCTGTAGTTCCTGTTTGCATATAATATTTTCTATTTCAAGGATTCTTTCACTGCGTGAGTTTTTTTAATTGTTTTTATATACATTTTAAGATTTTGAAAAGTCTTATTAATTTCCTTCACCTATTAGTTTTTTACTGGATATATTAAATGGATTTAATAATTTTCTGTTTAAGGGGAATAAAAAAGACCATATTTTAGGATGGCAGAGAGAGAGAGAGAGAGAGTAAAACAGAAAGTAAAAACTATGGGAGGGGTATCTCTGAAACAAGCAAGAAATCAAGAGCAGTGGAAATCCCAGGATTCAATGAGGGTGACCCTGGCTAAGTCTCCTAGCTAGGGAGATATGAAGCTTGAACTGGACCTCTCCTGTAACCAGGCAAGATTTCCATGGGAGGGATTGGAACACCAACACAGTCACATGCATTTTGAACTACAATTTATACTGCCTAAAAGGTGGGCTGGGATAAGGGTGGCAGGGAAATTATGGGAGGGGTCAACCAATGACTGGTCCATGTTAAGACCTATGCCATGAGAAGGAGCCCATTCCTGACAAATGATCTAGAGACTATATAGCCCAGAGACCAAAAACAGAAACAGTATAAATGGCAAAAAAAAAAATCAACAACAACAAAAAAGAAACCGAAAGACAATAAAATGATTACTAATGATAACTTAATATATATTAATTAATAATATTAATATATATATATATAATGATAACTTACGATAGATAGATAGATAGATAGATAGATAGATAGAGGTACATCTCAGTTGTTATGGGAGTGGTTTTACCTTGCAAAGATGGGAATGAAAGGTGGCAAGTTAGAGGGACAAGTATACCATAATAAAAAACTCACAGAATAAACTAACATAGACTCACAGAGACAGAACAATTAACTAAGAAACCTGCATGGAACTGACCTAGACTCTCTGCATATGTTCCATTTGTGTAGCTTCATCATCCATGGACTCTTAACATTGGAAGCAGGAGATGTCTCAGACTCTGTTCCCTACAAATAGGACCTTTTCCCCCTACTGAATTGTCTTGTGTAGCCTTAGTAAAAAAGGAGGTATCTATTCTTACTGTACTTTGTATGACATGGCTTGTTAATAACCATGGAGGGCCTGCAATTTTCTAATAAAAATGAAGGAGGGGTGGAGTGAGGTAGTGGTTAGATTAAACTTGGAGGAGAAAAGAGATGAGAAATGGATGTAGAATATTTAATAAATTGATTAAACACAAAATCTACAGTTTTTATTGCTTCTAGTGCCTTTTAAACAAAAATTTTGGCATGTTTATTTTGAAGCAATTGTGAGTAAATTTGTTTTCCTTACTTCTCTCTCAAATATGCTTATAACTGACAAGGTACTGATATGGATGCTGACTTAAGACATTAATGCATTATCAGATCTTAAAGGCTTTATTTCTTTGTTTCTTTGTTTGCTTGCTAGTTTTTGTGGAAACTTAGGGTCTTTTTGATATGAGATAAAGCCATCTGCAAATAAAGATAGCTTGATTTTTCTTCCTAATGCTAGAGCTTTCCTTTTTTCTTCAGCTCTATAACTCTCATTGAAAAGCATTGCAAACTGCCACTAGATGATGAAAGATGGCCAAAAAGGCCCTATCCAGATGCAAAAATCCCAATGCAAAAGCACCAGTAATGTGAGAATGACTTAGACAAAATTTTAGACCAGGAATTCTAAGGAACGATTACAAGTGTCCCGAAAGAAATTAATAAGGGCAACTATAGGAAACTGAAATAAATAATTAAATGAGTACATAATATGAAATGGATACAATAAAGATAACTAGATGGAAAGAACATGGAATGTACCATGTTCTATAAGATACAATGAACATAATTTTGAAGAAGGTATAGTGACTGGGAATTGACCAGAGACCATCTAGGGAAAAGACTCAGGTGAGTATGTTCCACAACTCAAAGAGAATTCGGTGCTGATGCAGGATAGATGAGCCATGTGAGGTCATCTCCACAGTATGAGGCAGAAGCCATGGTCTCAAGTAAGGAAAGGGTGCTAACCTAAGGTAAAGAGAAGAGGTGTCAGAGTTGTGGGATTCAGTAACAAATGGCAGTAGTTACAAACCTAGGGAGGAGAAACAAACTAAGCCAGAGTAAGGCATCTAGGTATGATGAGTTCGAAATTGATAGAGAAGGCAATGGACCCAGAGGATAATGAGTAGATCAAGTGTGAGTACTTCAGAAGTATGGGAAGATCTACAATTCACAGTTGAGTGCAGAACAAGGAAGGAAACTGAGGCTGACTCAGAGAAATGCATATACGGCTGTGTAGTTCTATATCACACGGCACAAATTGTGGACCCAAGGAGAAAAGAGAAATTGACCCACATATAGGCACAAAGAATCATGGTGATTCACAAATCATAGCAGAAGCTGTGGACAATGGGGAAGATGAGAACTGAAACAGCAGAGATACACAGGCATGAGGAAACCCATAATTAATGCCACAAACTATGAACCAAGCAGTGCAGAGGGCCAGCAGTGCATCTGGAGGCTGGTTGCAGGGAGGCATCTTGCAAGGGTGAGTCCTGCATTGACAACAAGACCAACACCAATGAGATCTAGAGGGCGAAAGGTAAACGTAGGAATGTTGCTAACATAAATCAAGGCAATATGGCAGAATCTGAACCCAATTCTCCATTAATAGCAAGTCCTGGATACTCCAAAATACCAGAAAAGCAAGATTTGGAAGTAAAATCACTGGTCATGATGCTATTACAAGATCACATGAAGCCTGCTTATCCTTTGAGTATAGGAAGGCCACTAATTTGCTTGAGTTGATTTTGTAACCTGCCACTTTGCTGAAGTTGTTTATCAGCTGTAGGAGCTCTCTAGTGGAGTTCTTTGGGTCACTTAGGTAGACGATCATGTCGTCTGCAAATAATGATAGTTTGACTTCCTCCTTTACAATTTGTATCCCTTTGACCTCCTTATGTTGTCGAATTGCCCGAGCTAGTACCTCAAGTACAATATTGAAAAGATAAGGAGAAAGGGGGCAGCCTTGTCTGGTCCCTGATTTCAGTGGGATTGCTTCAAGTTTCTCTCCGTTTAGTTTGATGCTGGCTACCGGTTTGCTGTATATTGCTTTTACTATGTTTAGGTATGGGCCTTGAATTCCTGTTCTCTCCAAGACTTTAAGCATGAAAGGATGCTGAATTTTGTCAAATGCTTTTTCAGCATCCAATGAAATGACCATGTGGTTTTGTTCTTTGAGTTTGTTTATGTAGTGGATTGTATTGATGGATTTCCGTATATTGAACCAACCCTGCATTCCCGGGATAAAGCCTACTTGATCATGGTGGATGATCGTTTTGATGTGTTCTTGGATTCGGTTGGCAAGAATTTTATTGAGTATTTTTGCATCGATGTTCATAAGGGAAATTGGTCTGAAGTTCTCTTTCTTTGTTGGATCTTTGTGAGGCTTTGGTATCAGCGTAATTGTGGCTTCGTAGAAGGAATTGGGTAGTGTTCCTTCTGTTTCTATTCTGTGGAATAGTTTGAAGAGTATTGGTGTTAACTCTTCTTTGAAGGTCTGGTAGAATTCTGCACTGAAACCATCTGGTCCTGTGCTTTTTTTGGTTGGAAGACTTTCTATGACTCCTTCTATTTCTTTAGGCTTTATGGGACTGTTCAGATGGTCTAGTTGGTCCTGATTTAATTTTGGTATTTGGTATCTGTCAAGGAAATTGTCCATTTCCTCCAGATTCTCCAGTTGTGTTGAGTACAGGCTCTTGTAGTAGGATCTGATGATTTTTTGGATTTCCTCAGTTTCCGTTGTTATGTCTCCCTTTTCATTTCTAAGTTTGTTAATTTGGATACTTTCTCTGTGCCCTTTGGTCAGTCTGGCTAAGGGTTTATCTATCTTGTTGATTTTCTCAAAGAACCAGCTCCTGGTTTTGTTGATTTTTTGTATGGTTCTCTTTGTTTCTACTTGATTGATTTCGGCCCCTTCACAATAGCCACAAACAGTATAAAGTATCTTGGGGTGACTCTTACCAAACATGCGAAAGATCTGTATGACAAGAACTTCAAGACTCTGAAGAAGGAAATGGGAGAAGACCTCAAAAAATGGGAAAACCTCCCATGCTCATGGATTGGTAGAATCAATATAGTTAAAATGGCCATTTTGCCTAAAGCACTATACAGATTCAATGCAATACCCATCAAAATCCCAACTCAATTCTTCACAGAGTTAGAAAGAGCAATTATCAAATTCATCTGGAACAACAAAAAAACCTAGGATAGCTAAAACTATTCTCAGCAACAAAAGAAAATCTGGGGGAATCAGTATCCCTGACCTCAAGCAATACTACAGAGCAATAGTGTTAAAAACTGCATGGTATTGGTACAGTGACAGGCAGGAGGATCAATGGAACAGGATTGAAGACCCAGAAATGAACCCACACACCTATGGCCACTTGATCCTCGACAAAGAGGCTGAAAACATCCAATGGAAAAAAGATAGCCTTTTCAACAAATGGTGCTGGTTCAACTGGAGGTCAGCATGCAGAAGAATGCGAATTGATCCATCCTTGTCTCCTTGTACTAAGCTCAAATCCAAATGGATCAAGGACCTCCACATAAAGCCAGACACTCTGAAGCTAATAGAAAAGAAACTGGGGAAGACCCTTGAGGACATCGGTACAGGGAGAAAGTTTCTGAACAGAACACCGATAGCGTATGCTTTAAGAGCAAGAATTGGCAAATGGGACCTCATAAGGTTACAGAGTTTCTGTAAGGCAAAGGACACCATCAAGAGGACAGATCGGCAACCAACAAATTGGGAAAAGATCTTCACCAATCCTACATCAGATAGAGGGCTAATATCCAATATATATAAAGAACTCAAGAAGTTAGACTCCAGAAAACCGAACAACCCTATTAAAAAATGGGGTACAGAGTTAAACAAAGAATTCTCACCTGAAGAACTTCGGATGGCGGAGAAGCATCTTAAAAAATGCTCAACTTCATTAATCATTAGGGAAATGCAAATCAAAACAACCCTAAGATTTCATCTTACACCAGTCAGAATGGCTAAGATTAAAAATTCAGGAGACAGCAGGTGTTGGAGAGGGTGCGGAGAAAGAGGAACACTCCTCCACTGCTGGTGGGGTTTCAAATTGGTACAACCACTCTGGAAAGCAGTCTGGTGGTTCCTCCGAAAACTGGGCACCTCACTTCCAGAAGATCCTGCTATACCACTCCTGGGCATATACCCAGAGGATTCCCCACCATGTAATAAGGATACATGCTCTACTATGTTCATAGCAGCCCTATTTATAATTGCCAGATGCTGGAAAGAACCCAGGTATCCCTCAACAGAAGAGTGGATACAAAAAATGTGGTATATCTACACAATGGAGTACTATTCAGCCATTAGAAACAATGAATTCATGAAATTCTTAGGCAAATGGATGGAGCTAGAGAACATCATACTAAGTGAGGTAACCCAGACTCAAAAGGTGAATCATGGTATGCACTCACTAATAAGTGGTTATTAACCTAGAAAACTGGAATACCCAAAACATAATCCACACATCAAATGAGATACAAGAAGAAAGCAGGAGTGGTCCCTGGTTCTGGAAAGACTCAGTGAAACAGTATTTGGCAAAACCATAACGGGGAACTGGGAAGGGGTGGGAGGGAGGACAGGGGAAGAGAAGGGGTCTTACGGGACTTTCGGGGAGCGGGGGGGGGGGCTAGAAAAGGGGAAATCATTTGAAATGTAAATAAATTATATCGAATAAAAAAAAAGAATGAAAAAAAAACAAGATCACATGAAGGACATAAATAAATCTCTTAAAGAAATTCAGGAGGAAAATGATCAAAAGCACTTCCAAGGGAAACACAAAAATCACTTAAAGAAATTCAGGAGAATATGGGTCAAACAATAATAACCAATAAGGAAGAAATGCAAAACTCATTTAAAAAAGTACAGGAGAAATGTAATCAACAGGCAGAAATCATGAAAGAAGAAACACAAAAATCTCTCAAGAAATTACAGGAAAACACAAACAAGCAAGTGAAGGAACTGAGCAAAAACATCCAGGATCTAAAAATAGAAGTAGAAATAACTAAGAAATCGCAAAGGGAGACAACTTTGGAGATGGGAAACCTTGGGATGAAATCAGGGACCATAGATGCAAACATCAACAACAGAATACAAGAGATAGAAGAAAGAATCTCAGATGCCGCAGATACGATAGAAACCATGGACTCAATGGTCAAAGAACATGCAAAATGCAAAAAGCTTGTTACGCAAAACATCCAGGTATTCCAGGACACTTTGAGAATGCCAAACCGAAGGATTATAGGCATAGATGAGAGTGAAGATTTACAGCTTAAAGGGCCAGAAAATATGTTCAATAAAATTATGGAAGAAAACTTCCCTAATCTAAAGAGAGAGATGCAAATGAATATACAAGAAGCCTACAAAACTCCAAACAGACTGGACCAGAAGAGAAATACATCCTGTCACATAATAATCAAAACGTCAAATGTACTAAACAAGGAAAGAATATTAAAGGTATTAAAAGAAAGAGGCCAAATAACATATAAATGAAGACCTATCAGAATCACGCCAGACTTCTCACCAGAGACTATGAAATCTAGAAGATCCTGGGCAGATCTCATGCAGATTCTAAGAGAACACAAATGCCAGCAAAACTTTTATACCCAGCAAAACTCTAAAACACCATAGATGTACAAACCAAGATATTCCATGACAAAACCAAGTTCACCCAATATCTTACCACAAACCCAGCACTACAAAGGATAATAGGAGGAAAACACCAATACAAGAAGGGAAACTTCACCCTGGAAAATGCAAGATAGTAACCTTCTTTCATCAAACCCAAAAGAAGATAATGAATCAAATATAAAAGATTACATCAAAAATGACAGGAAGTAATAATAATTATTCCTTAATATCTCTTAATATCAATTGACTCATTTCCCCAATAAAAAGACATAGACTAATAGAATGGATACGTAAACCGGACCCTACATTTTGCTGCATAGAGGAAACACACCTCAGTGCCAAAGACAAACATTACCTTAGAGTAAAAGGTTGGAAGACAATATTACAAGCAAATGGTCTCAGGAAACAAGCCAGAGTAGCCATTCTAATATCAGTTAAAATTGACTTTCAACCTAAAGTCATCAAAAGAGACCCTGAGGGACACTTCTTGCTGGTGAAAGGAAATACACACCAAGAAAAACTCTCAATCCTGAACATCTATGCTCCATATGCAAAGGCACCCTCATTCATAAAAGAAACTGTACTAAAGCTCAAGGCACACATTGCACCTAACACAATAATTTTGGGTGACTTCAACACTGCACTTTCCTCAATGGACCGATCAGGAAAACAGAAACTAAACAGGGACACAGTGAAACTAATTACAGCTTTGGACCAATTAGAGTTAATAGATAGATAGATAGATAGATAGATATAGATATAGATATAGATATAGATATAGATATAGATATAGATATAGATATAGATATAGATAGATAGATAGAGATAGATATAGATATATAGAGATAGAGATAGAGATAGATATAGGTATAGATACAGATATAGATATAGATGTAGATATAGATATAGATATAGATATAGATATAGATATAGATATAGATATAGATATAGATATAGATATAGATATAGATATAGATATAGATATAGATATAGATAGATAGATGGATAGATAGATAGATAGATAGATAGATAGATGTAGATGTAGATAGATATAGATATAGATATAGATATAGATATAGATATAGATATAGATATAGATATAGATATAGATATAGATATAGATATAGATATAGATATAGATATAGATATAGATAGATAGATAGATAGATAGAGAGATAGATGTAGATGTAGATAGATATAGATATAGATATAGATATAGATATAGATATAGATATAGATATAGATATTGGACCCTAAAGCAAAAGAACATACCTTTTGTTCAGCACCTCATGGTACCTTCTCCAAAATCGACCATATAATTAGTTACAAGACAGACCTCAACAAATATAAGAAGATCAAAATAATCCTATGCCTCCTATCAGATCACTATGGAGTAAAAGTGGTCTTCAACAGCAACAAAAGCAACAGAAAGCCCACATACACATGGAAAGTGAACAATGCTCTATTCAATGATACCTTGGTCAAGGAAGAAAGAAAGAAAGAAATCAAAGACTTTTTAGAATTTAATGAAAATGAAGACACAACATACCTAAATCTATGGGACACAATGAAAGCAGTGCTAAGAGGAAAATGAATAGCCCTGAGTGCCTCCAAAAAGAAAATTGAGAGAGCATACACTAACAGCTTAATGACACACCTGAAAGCCCAGGAGCAGAAAAAAGCGAATTCACCCAGGAGGAGTAGAAGGCAGGAAATCCTCAAACTCAGGACTGAAAACAATCAAGTAGAAACAAAGAGAACCATACAAAGAATCAACAAAACCAGGAGCTGGTTGTTGGAGAAAATCAACAACATAGAAAAACCCTTAGCCATACTAACCAAGGGGCACAGAGACAGTATCCAGATTAACAAAATTAGAAAGGAAAAGGGCGCTATAACAACAGAAACTGAGGAAATTCAAAAAATCATCAGATCGTACTACCAAAGCCTATAATCAACACAACTGGAGAATCTGGAGGAAATGAACAATTTTCTAGACAGATACCAAGCACCAAAATTAAATCAGGATCAAATAGATCATCTAAACAGTCCCATAACCCCTAAAAAAATAAAAGGGGTCATAGAAAATCTTCCAACCAAAAACAGCACAGGACCAGATGGTTTCAGTGCAGAATTGTATCAGACCTTCAAAGAAGGTCTAACACTAATACTCGTCTAACTGTTCCACAAAATAGAAACAGAAAGAACACTACCCAACTAGTTCTATGAAGTCACAATTACACTAATGATATTCAACAAAGGAGCTAAAAACGTCCAGTGGAAAAAAGATAGCCTTTTCAACAAATGGTGCTGGCTCAACTGGAGGTCAGCATGCAGGAGAATGTGAATTGCCCCATTCTTATATCCTTGTACTAAGCTCAACTCCAAATGGATCAAGGACCTCCACATAAAACCAGATATACTGAAACTAATAGAAAAGAAACTCGGGAAAACCCTTGAGGACATAGGCACAGGGGGAAAGTTCCTGAACAGAACACCAATAGCTTATGCTCTAAGATCAAGAATTGACAAATGGGATCTCATAAAATTACAAAGATTCTGTAAGGCAAAGGACACCATCAAAAGGACAAAATGGCAACCAACAAATTGGGAAAAGATCGTCACCAACCCTACATCTGATAGAGGGCTAATATCCAATATATACAAAGAACTCAAGAACTTAGACCACAGGGAACCAAATAACCCTATTAAAAATGGGGTACAGACCTAAACAAAGAATTTTCACCTGAAGATATCCGGAAGGCCAAGAAGCACCTTAAGAAATGCTCAACATCATTATCCATTATGGAAATGCAGATCAAACAACCCTGAGATTTCACCTCACACCAGTCAAAATGGCTAAGGTTAAAAACTCAGGAGACAGCAGGTGTTGATGACGATGTGGATAAAGTGGAACACTCCTTCACTGCTGGTGAGATTGTAAGATGGTACAACCACTCTGGAAATCAATCTGGAGGTTCCTAAGAAAACTGGGCATGACACTTCTGGAGGACCCTGCTATACCTCTCTTGGGCATATACCCAGAGGATTCCCCAGCATGCAATAAGGACACATGCTCCACTATGTTCATAGCAGCCTTATTTATAATAGCCAGAAGCTGGAAAGAACCCAGATATCCCTCAATGGAGGAATGGATACAGAAAATGTGGTATATATACACAATGGAGTACTATTCAGCAATTAAAAACAATGAATTCATTAATTTGTTAGACAAATGGATGGAACTGGAAAATATCATCCTAAGTGAGGCAATGCAATCACAAAAGAATATACATGGAATGCAATCATTGATAAATGGATATTAATTAGCCTAGAAGCTCTAAATACTGAAGATACAATTAGCATATCAAATGATTCCCATGAAGAAGGAAGAAGAGGGCCCTAATCCTGGAAAGGCTTTATCCAGCATTGTAGGGGAGTACCAGGACAGAGAAAAGGGAGGGGGAAAGACAGGAGAATTGATGGAGAGAAGAGGAATTATGGAACATGGGGGGGGGGGGGACTGGGAAAGGGGAAGGCTTTTAGAATGTAAACAAAGAATATAGAAAATAAAAATTAAATTAAATTAAATTAAAAAAATAGAACTGACACAAGACAGTAACTGACTTCAGAGAGAACCTAGGGTTAGAGTTTGGATCCTTAAATACAATTCCCAGGGAGAAAAAGGAAATCTCAGTCTTAACTGAACTCTCTGAACTTTCTGAACATTGTAAATGGCTGACTGAAAAATAAAAAGGTGGTTTAAAGAATCACAAACAAAAATATTCTAGAGAAACTGCTCCCAATGAGAATGATTTGAAAGAATATAAGCTAATATGTAAAAGAATGATTAAAACTACGGGAGCATGTGGGACATTAAATCATGCCAGAAGTTTGGTAAGATAGAGCAGATCGGGACTGGGAGACTCAGTGAGCTCACACCTGAGATTTAGGTGACTCCCAGCCCCTGCCAGACTCCTGGCTTGTAACATGTGCCATGGTTCTCACATAGAAGAAAGTGTCATATGATCAGGTAGGCTCAAGATAGTGTTCTCCATGCTAATGAGGTACATAGAGTCACAGAGGGCTTAGCCAATAAGTTTCCATTACCAGATATTCCTCCCTGCCACAAGTATTTATTCTCAGGCCCACCTTGAAAAGTCAGATATGGTTTTACAAATGCATTTTTCACATGAAAATATACTGATTAGAATCAGGAATTGTCTCTTTTCACCAAGATCTGCGGTGGGAGACATGAAGACCTTTGCCTACAGATCAGCAGCCTAATCTCCATTAGAAGGCCTCTCTAAACTTCTAGCCGCAAATAGCCACCAAGCCTCCTCTGCAAAGGTAAAAACAATCCCTTCTACTAGGAATGAGAACACCCCTTTTCCCCCTGGGCATGCACTAGACATTTTCCCCAGGTCGCAGTCCCCAACCCCCAAACCCAACCACTGCTCTCCCATTTCTATACTAACATAGAAAGAGGAGAGCTTTGTAACACAATTAAAACACCCAATCTGCATATATTAGATGCAAAGAAGGAGAACAATAACAAAAAACTAATCATAGCAATAATTATCAATAACGCAAAAGCAGAAAATTCCACAAATCTACAAAAGATGTTCAATTAAGTAGAAGAGGCTTACAGAAGACAGACAGGACCAAACAAGAAACTTCACAAGACATACTATAGCTAAAATACTTGAAATATAAAATAAAGGGCATTAAAAAGCTGTAACAGTTACAAGTAAAGGCACTTATAAAGACATGTCCATCTGAAAACAACAGAGTATACATTAAGTAGAAACACTTAAATTAGAAGGGTCTGGAAGATGAATTCCAAATTCTGAAAGATCACAACTGCCAACCTGAGTATTTTGCATAGTAAAGCTATGCCTTATATTTGAAGGAGAAATACAAACATTCCATGATAAAAATACCCAAGGATTTATGTTACTTAAATATCTCTATACAGGATTCCTGAAGTAAAGCTTAAATCTGAATAGAATTATTATCACACATAATAGGCCTCCAAAGATAAATAAACACTATCAGGAGAGTTACTAAGAAAAGGTCCAAGACAACAATACAAAATCAAAAAATGACAGGAACATAAACTACTATCGACTACTATCACTAAAAGTTCAACAGTTTCAAATGTCCAATTTAAAAAAAAATGGAGACTAGAAGGATGGCTTAGAAAACAGAATTTATCCCCTTTATAGAACCAGAAAATATGTCTTAACAACCAAATATAGATACCATCTTAGAGTAAAAGGATGGAAAATTATTTTTAAAAAATGGGAATAAGAATCAAGCAGGCATGGCTAATGTAATATCTGATAAGACAGACCTCAAACCAAACTTTCAGAGCAGATAAGAAGGGTCTCTTCATACTACTAAAAGGAAGAGTCCCTGATAAGGCTATTGAAAGTTTAGAACATCCATGCCACTGTCCTATTCCTTCAGATGTGGTAGACTGATACCACTTCTGCCACAGGGAAGAGCCCACTTCCTGATATTTTCTAGAGAACTGGCAGCAGCAGGGCATTCCTTAAGAACCACCCTGTACTTCTAGAGGCCCGAGCTGCTCTCCCCCTACCACTTGCCACTGCCCTGTTCCTTCAGATTTAGAAGAACCCATGCCACTTCTACCCTGAGGAAAAGCCCACTTCCTTATACTTTCTAGATAACAAGCAGGAGCAGGGCATTCAAGAACCAGCAGCAGCAGGACATTTGAAAACTAACA
Source organism: Apodemus sylvaticus (assembly GCF_947179515.1). Classification (NCBI taxonomy): domain Eukaryota; kingdom Metazoa; phylum Chordata; class Mammalia; order Rodentia; family Muridae; genus Apodemus; species Apodemus sylvaticus. The sequence continues at coordinate 157,001,699 of NC_067473.1, forward strand.
GCATACAGGGCATTCAACCCTTGCCAAGCCTGCCACAGGGAATAGCTAACCTCCTGATACCTCCTGGAGAAACAGCTGTATGCAGGAAATTTTAGGGAAAGGGAATCCCAGGAGTATAGAAACATGGGCCTGCTGACAGAGAAGTTAGAGTCAGTAAGAACAGCTAGCACCAGAGATAACTAGATGGCCAAAGGCAAATGTAAGATCATTACCAATAGAAACCAAGACAACAGGACACAATCAGGACCCAGTTCTCCCACAACAGCAAATCATGGATACTCCATCACATCAGAAAAGCAAGAGCTAGATTTAAAATCAAATGCCATGATGCTGATGGAGGACTTCATGGAGGACATAAATAACTCCCTTAAAGAAATCAGGAGAACATGGATCAAGAGGTAGAACCTCTTAAAGAGTAAACACAAAAATCTCTTAAAGAAGTACAGGAAAATATGGATCAAATGGTAGAAGCTCTTAATGGGAAAACACCAAAATCCCTTATAGAAATTTGGGAGAACATGGGTCACCGCATTCCTGTTAAAGAAGCAACTCAAAAATCCCTAAAAGAAACACAGGAGAACATGGGACAGCAGGTAAAGGCCCTTAAAGGAGAAACACAAAAATCCCTTAACAGGAAAAAACAAACAAGTGAAAGAACTGAACAAAACTATCCAGGATCTAAAAATTGAAATGGAAACAATAAAGAAATTTCAAAGTGAGACATCTCTGGAAATAAAAAAATAAATCCTTGGAAAGAATTCAGAAGTCATAAATGCAAGCATCAACAACAGAAATCAAGAGATAGAAGAAAGAATCTCTGGTACTGAAAACTCTGTAGAAAACATTGACTCAATAGTCAAAGAAAATACAAAATGCAAAAAGCTTATAAGGCAAAACATCAAGGAAATCCAGGACATAATGAGAAGACTAAGCCTAAGGATTGTAGGTATAGAAGAGAGCAAGGATTTACATCTTAAAGGCCCAGTAAATATCTTCAACCAAATTATAGAAGAAAACGTTCCTAACCAAAAGAAATAGATGCCCATGAACATACAAGAAGCCTACAGAACTTCAAACAGACTGGACCAGGGCAGAAATTCTTCCTGTCACATAATAATCAAAACCCCAAATGCATACAATAAACAAAGAAAGAATATTAAAAGCAGAATATAAAAGGTCAAGGAACTTTTAAAGGCAGACCTATCAGAATTACACCAGTCTTCTTACCAGACAATATGAAAGGCAGAAGCTACTGGACAGATGTCATACAGACCCTAAGAGAGCATAAATGTCAACCCAGACTACTATACTCAGCAAAACATTCAATTATCGTAGACAGACAAAAGAAGACATTCCATGACAAAAGCAAATTTACACAATACATTTCCAGAAATGCAGCTCTACAAAGGATAATGTGTGGATTATACCAATAGAAGGCGAGAAACAACACTGTAGAAAAAGCAATAAGGTAATCTTTCAACAAACCCAATGGAAGGTAGCTACATAAACAGAATTTCATCTTTAATTAAGAAGATAACAGTTAGCAACAATCACTTTTCCTTAATATATCTTAATATCAATGGTTTCAATTCCCCTATAAAAAGACATAGACTAACACACTGGATACATAAACAGGACCCAACATTTTGATGTGGACAAGAAACCCACCTCAGTGACAAAGACAGTCACTATGTCAGAGTCAAATATTGGAAAACATTTTTCTAAGCAAATTGTCCCAAGAAACAATTTGAAGTGGCCATTCTTATATTGGAAAAAATTGACTTTCAACCAAAAGTGGTCAAAAAAGAAGAGGAGGGACACTTCATACTGGTCAAAGGAAAAGTATGCTAAGATGAACTCTCAATTCTGAACATCTATGCTCTGAACGCAAGGGCACCCACATTCATAAAAGAAACTTTAATAAAGCTCAAATCACAAATTGTACCCCACAAAATAATAGTGGGAGACTTCAACACCCCACTCTCAAAAAGGGACAAATCATGGACTCAGAAACTAAACAGAGATAAAGTGAAACTTATTCAAGCTGTGGAAAAAATTGATCTAACAGATATTTATAGAACATTCCACCCTAAAGCAAAAGAATATATCTTCTTCTCAGCACTTCATGGTAACTTCTCCCAAATTAGCATATAACTGGTAACAAAACATATCTCAACAGATACAGAATTATTGAAATCATTCCATGAAAGTTATTAGATCACCACGGCTAAGGCTGGTCTTAAGCTCAAACAAAAACAATGGAAAACACATACACCTGGACTTTGAACGATGTTCTTCTCAATGATAGCTTGCTCAAGGATGAAATAAAGAAAAAGATAAAGACCTTTTAGAATTTGATGAAAATGAACACACATCATACCAATATTTATGGGACACAATGAGAGCAGTGCTAAGAGAAAAACTCATAGCTCTGAGTGCCTTCCAAAAGAAACTAGAGAGAGCTTGAAAACTTGACACTACACCTGAAAGCTCTAGAACAAAAAGAAGCAAATGCACCCAAGAGGAGTAGATAGCAGGAAATAATCAAACTCAGGGCTGAAATCAACCAAATGGAAAGAAAAAGAACTATACAAAGAATCAACAAAGAGACTGAAGAGACTGAAGTAAAGGCCACACAAAGACTGCCCTACCTGGGGATTCATCCTATAAACAGTCACCAAAACCCAACACTACTATGGATGACAAGAAGTGTATACCAAAAGAAGCATGCCATGGTTGACTCTGGAGGGGTCCTGTCAGAGCCTTAAACATATAGTGGCATATGCTAGCATTCAACCATTGGACTGGCCATTGGGTACCCTGTGGAGGAGTTAGAGGGCAGACTGGAAGCTGCTGAAGGAGTTTACAGGCCCATGCAAAGAACAATGATGTTGGCCACTTAGATGCCCCAGGACTCCCAGGGACTAAAGCTTCAATCAAGGGATACACATGCTTCCAACCAAAAATGTGGCAGAGGAATGCCTTTTGGGGCATCAGTGACAGTAGTGGTGCTTGGCCAGGTGAAGTCTCAATAGATGCCACAACAAAGGGAAATCAATGGGGGTGGAGGGAGGTAGGAGTGGGTTCAGTGGAAGGGCATATAAGCGGAGGAGGCAGGGGGTGGGAGGAGAGGTTGGGGTTTTTGAGGGGGGAAATCCAGAAAGGTTTTACCATTGGAAATGTAATAAAGATGATATTCAATAAATAAAATGTTTTAAAAAATTAAATTTGTGATGTCATGAAAAGACCTAACCCAGGAATAATAGGAAGAAAGAAGTTGAAGAATCCCACTCCATTGCATAGAAAACATTTTCAACAAAATCATAGTAGAAAACTTTCCCCCAAAAAAAGAGATGCCTGTAAACATACATAGAACACCAATAAGAATGGACCAGAAAAACATTCTCCTACCACATAATAACCAAAACATAAAACATTAAGACAAATGAAAGAATATTAAAAGCAGCAAGGGAGACTTACCAGAATAATACCTGACTATTCAACAGAGCCTCTAAAAACAAGAAGGAGCTGAACAGATAGCTTGCAACCTCTGAAAAATGACAGGGGGCCACATAGAATACTATATCCAGCAAAATTCTCAGGCACCAAAGATGGAAAATACAGGATATTTCAAGACAAATCTAAATTCACACAGTATCTATCGACAAAAGAGCCCTACTAAAAATACTAGAAAAAACCCAAGGATGATAAGTGCATCCAGGAAAACACAGTAAATAAGTAATTTTATACCAGCAAACCAAAAGAAGCATAACATAAAGAAACACACATACACACCACCACCAGCACGACCACCACACCATCATCATAATTAGAGAAAATAACAATCAGTGCTTATTAATATTTCCCAACATCAATAGACTTAACTTCCAAGTAAAGACAGTGGCAAATAGAATGGATAGCCTTGTCTGACAGCAAAGGGCGGGGAGGCCCTTGGTCCTGTGGAGGTTTGATGCCCTTTCATAGGTGGACACTGGAGCAGTGAGGAGGGAGAAGGTGGGTGTATGGGAGAAAACCTTCACTGAGGCAAAGGGGATGGGGAAGAGGGCAGATGTGGGTTGCGGTGTTTGTGTAGGAGCAACCAGTAAATTGGATATTATTTGAGATGCAAATAAAATGATTGATTACTTTATAAAGGAAAAAATAAAAACACATGTTAGAAAAAAAGAAAATGAAGGCACAAGATACCTAACTTAATGGGACTTTTAAAAAGAAAGCAGTACTGACAGGAATGCTCATAGTACCTATGAAGTGCCCCAAACTGGTAATTAGAAAATTCTCATACCATCAGTTTAAAAGTACATCTGAAAACTGTAGAAAATAGAAGCTAACAGAACAAATAGGAGTAGAAACCAGGAAAAAATGAAAATAGGGCTTAAATCAATTAGATAGAAACAAAGAAAACAATACTAAGAATCAATGAAACAAAAATCAACAAGAGAGTGAAACCAAATTAACCAAATTAACCAAATTAACCAAACAATTTTGGTTAAAGTTTGTTTTAAGTTGTTTTTAATACAAACAAAATCAGAAATAAAAAGAGAAACATAGCAATAGGCACTGAAGCAATTCAAAGAATCCTTAAGTCTTACCTCAAAAGATTGTACTTCAAATATTGGAAAAATCTTAATGAAATGGTTGATTTTCTAAACAAATACTGCTTATTAAAGTTAAATCTAGATCAGGTAAACTAGTTAAATAGCCCTTTAACCACCAAAGTAAAAGAAGTAGATATTAAAAGCTCCCCACCCCCAAAAAAGGATCCATTGATTTGATCTTAACACAGAATTCTACCAGACTTTAAAGAAGAGCTAATTCTGGTACTCCTCAAAATATTCCATCGACTAGAAACAGAAAAAAACACTGCCAAACTCATTCTATGGAGCCACAGTCACCCTAATACTTAAACCCACACAAAGACTCAACAAAGAAAGAGAATGTCAGATCAATTTTACTTGTGAACATTGATGGAAAAATACTGAATAAAATACTAGCAAACTGAAACCAGGAATATATTTCAAAAAAGTCTTCCATCATGATAAAGCAGTCTTCATTCTAGGGATTTAGGGATTATTCGGTGTATGAAAATCCATGAATAATCCACCATATAAACAAAGTGAAAGAAAAATTTATATGATCTTCTCATTACATATTGAAAAATTCTTGGACAAAATGCAACATACCTTCAGGTTAAAAGTATCAGAGAAATCAGGGTTATTAGGCACATACCTAACCATAAGGAAAGTAATAGCAAGCCAATAGCCAACACCAAGCAAGATGGAGAGAAACTTAAAGCAATTCTACTAAATTCGGGGAGAAGACAAAGCTTCCCACTGTCATTCTATCTGTTCAATATAGTGCTTAAAGTCCTAGCCAGAGCAAGAAGGCAACTGAAATCAATCAAGGGGATACAAATTATAAAAGAAAAAAAATCAAAGGATCACTATTTGTGATAAGAAAATATATATGAGCCACACCAAATATAAGAGCAGAGAACTCCAGCTTATAAATAGCTTCAGCAAAGTGACTGGATATAAAAATAGGTCAAAGAAGTCAGTATATCTCTTTATACAAAGAATAAACTGGCTATGAATGAAATTTTGGAACAACACCCTTAACAATAACAATAAATAATATAAAATATCTTGGTGCAACTCCAACCACAGAAGTGAATAATCTGTATGCTAAGAATTTTAAGTCCCGGGAGAAAGAAATGGAAGGAAATATCAGAAGATAGATCTCCCATGACTATATATTGGTAGGATTATGAATGAAAATGGCCATCATACCAAAAATAATCTTCAGATTCAATACAATTCCCATCAAAATTTCAACCCAATTTTTATAGACCTTATTAGATGATTTCTGAACTTCATATTGAAAAATAATACACTGAAGAATGCCAAAAAATCTTGAAAAATAAAAGAAGATCAAGAAAAATTGTAATCTCTGACCTCAAGTACTACAGAACAATACTGATTTTTACAAAACTGCCTGGTGTTGGTACAAATACAGACACATTAATTAAGGTAATCAAATCAAGGACCCCAAAATAAACCAACATAACTATCACACTTGATATTTTTAAAGAAGCTCAAGCCATACAATGGACAGCATCAAGCCATACAATGGAAAGCTTCTTCAATAAATGGTGCTGGTTTGACTATATGTCTACATGTAGAAGAATGAAAAAAAAAAGCTCATACTTACCACCCTGGAAAAAACACACATTCAAATGGATGAAATATCTCAACATAAAACCAGGTACACTAAATCGCATAGAAAAGAAATTGGGAAGGACCATTGAATGAATTGGTATAGGATAAAATTTCCTGAACAGAACACCAATGACTCAGGAACTAGGATAACAAATTGATAAATGGAAACTAATAAAACTGCAAGGTTTCTGTAAGGCAAAGGACACTGTCAGTAGGCTAAAATGTTTACCTACATTTAAGGAAAGTATCTTCACCACTCGTACACATGACAGAGATCTAATGTAGAAAACTTACAAAGAACTCAAGAAGTTAAAATACACAAATAACCTGATTAAAAAATGAGACTTTATCATCAAAAGAAAAATTCAAATGGCCTTGGAAAACTTGAAGAAACTTTCAAAATCCTTAGTCACCAGAAAAATCGAAATCAAAACAATTCCGAGATTGTGTCTTACACTGGTCAGAATTGCTAAGTTTAATACAACAAATAATAACATATGCTAGTGAAACCACCACTTCTGCTCAAATTCCAGGCCAAAGAGGGACCCTCCGAAAGCCATCAGGACAGAAGAACCAAGGAACAGGCAGGGTCAGGATCCTCCTGGTTTCCTTCTGTGCCCCAGAGCTGATCATGTGCCACAGCTGTCCATACACAAATTCCTCCCAGAGAGAAATTGTCTCCCAGGAAGGTTGACACACAGGATTCATGGAGGGACAAGCTACAGTCAGAGACATAAGACCAGCTAACACCAGAGATAACCGGATGGCAAGAGTCGAGGGCAACAGCATAAGCTACAAAAACCAAGGCTACTTGGCCTCATCAGAAGCCAGTTCTCCTACCACAACAAGCCCTGGATACCCCAACACACTGGAAAAGAAGGACTCTGATTTAAAATCACACCTCACAATAATGATAGAGGACTTTAAGAAGGACAGAACTACTCCATTAAAAAAATACAGAACACAGGTAGAAGCTCTTAAAGAGGAAACACAAAAATCCCTTAAATAATTATAGGAAAACACTACCAAACAGGTGAAGGAATTGAACAAAACTATTCAAGTTCTATAAATGTAAACAGAAACAACAAAAGGAGAAAACACTGGAGTTTGGAAACCTAGGAAAGAGATCAGGAGCCACAGATGCAAGCATCGCCAACTGAATACAAGAGATAGAAAAGAGAATCTCCCTTCGGGGTTGCCAGCGGGGAGAAGTTGGTGTGCTCCAGTGAATCCAACTGGCCCCAGCAGGAGCCTTCAGGCGCCTGCTTTGGGATCTGAACAGCCTGGGCCACAGCACTCGGTTTCCAGGAAGTGCAGGAGACCTGGTGTGCACCCAGAGGCAGTCTGGGAGCTCACAGCACAGCTCTTTCCCATGGCACAGAGCTTAGGCTTCAGTCCTGAGGCCTCTGGCAGTAGCCCTCAGACCTCTCCGCTTCCGGATCCAGATCAGCCTGGGCAGCAACACCACATCTCCAGGTCCTGAAAGAGACAAGAGGGGCTTCCAGGCGGCCAGCAGGGAGAAGTCAGTGTGCTCCAGTGAATCCAGCGGGCCCCAGCAAGAGCCTTCAGGTGTCTGCTTCGGGGTCTGAACAGTCTGGGCAACAGCACCCTGTCTCCAGGCGGTGCAGGAGGTAAGCTGTGCACCAGAGGCCAACTGGGAAGGGGCAGCTTGCACTGGTGAGTCCAGCATTGACAAGACCAACTAACACCAGTGAGAACTAGATGGCAAAAGGCAAATGCAGGAACGTCACTAACAGAAATCAAGGCAATATGGCAACATCTGAACCCAATTCTTCTTTACCAGCATGTCCTGGATACCCCATCACACCAGTAAAACAAGATTTGGATTTAAAATCACTGGTCATGATGCTGGTACAGGAACACATGAAGGACATACTTAAAGAAATTCAGGAGAAAATGGATCAAAAGTTAGAAGCCCTTGCAAGGGAAAAACAAAAATCATTGAAAGAAATCCAGGAGAATACAAAAGCCATAATTAGGAAACACAAAAAACACTTAAAGAAATACAGGAGAACTTTGGTCAACAGGATGAGGTCATGAAAGAGGAAACACAAAAATCACTTAAACAATTACAGGAAAGCACAAACAAGCAAGTCAAGGAGATAAGCAAAACCATCCAGGATCTAAAATCAGAAGTAAAAACAACTAAGAAAACTCAAAGGGAGACAACTTTGGAGATAGAAAGCCTTTGGAAGAAATCAGTGGACATAGATGCAAATATCAACAACAGAATACAAGAGACAGAAGAAAGAATCTCAGATGCTGAAGATACCATAGAAACCATGGACTCAACAGTTAAAGAAAATGCAAAAAGCAAAAAGCTTGTAACACAAAATATCCAGGAAATCCAGGACACAATGAGAAGTCCAAACCTAAGGATTATAGGCATAGATGAGAGTGAAGATTTACAACTTAAAGGGCCAGCAAAGATCTTCAATAAAATTATGGAAGAAAACTTCCCTAATTTAAAGAGAGAGATGCCCATGAATATACAAGAAGCCTACAGAACTCCAAACAGACTGGATCAGAACAGAAATACTTCCTGTCACATAATAATCAAAACACAAAATGTTCTAAACAAAGAAAGAATATTAAAGGCAGTAAGAGAAAAAGGCCAAGTAATATATAAAGGAAGACCTATCAGAATCACAGCAGACTTTTCACCTGAGACTATGAAGGCTAGAAGATCCTGGGCTGATCTCATGCAGACTCTAAGAGAACACAAATGCCATCCAAAACTACTATATCCAGCAAAACTCTCAATCACTGTAGATGGAGACACTAAGATATTCCATGACAAAACCAAGTTTACCCAATATCTATCCACAAACCCATCCCTACAAAGGATAATAGGAGGAAAACACCAATACAAGGAGGGAAACTTCACCCTGGAAAAAGCAAGATAGTAACCTTTCATCAAACCCAAAAGAAGTTAACCAATCAAATTTAAAAAATAACGTCAAAAATGACAGGAAGTAACAATAACTATTCCTTAATATTTCTTAACATCAATGGACTCAATGCCCCAATAAAAAGACATAGACTAACTGACTGGATACGTAAACAGGACCCTACATTTTGCTGCTTACAGGAAACACACCTCAGGGTCAAAGACAAACACTACCTTAGAGTAAAAGGCTGGAAGACAATTTTACAAGCAAATGGTCTCAGGAAACAAGCTGGAATAGCAATTTTAATATCAGATAAAATTGACTTTCAACCCAAAGTCATCAAAAGAGATTCTGAGGGACACTTCTGGCTGGTCAAAGGAAAAATACAACAAGAAGAACTCTCAATCCTGAACATCTATGCTCCAAATGCAAGGGCACCCTCTTTCGTAAAAGAAAATTTACTAAAGCTCAAAGCACGTATTGCACCTAACACAATAATTGTAGGTGACTTCAACACCGCACTTTCCTCAATGGAATGATCAGGAAAACAGAAACTCAACGGGGACACAATGAAACTAATTGAAGCTTTGGACCAATTAGATTTAACAGATATATATAGAACATTCTATCCTAAAGCAAAAGAATATACCTTTTTCCCAGCACCTCATGGTACCTTCTCCAAAATCGACCATATAATTAGTCACAAGACAGACCTCAACAAATATAAGAAGATCGAACTAATCCCATCCCTCCTATCAGATCACTATGGAGTAAAAGTGGTCTTCAATAGCAACAAAAACAACAGAAAACCCACATACACGTGGAAATTGAAGAATATTCTACTCAATGATACCTTGGTCAAGGAAGAAATAAAGAAAGAAATTAAAGACTTTTTAGAACACAATGAAAATGAAGACACAACATACCCAAATCTATGGGACACAATGAAAGCAGTGCTAAGAGGAAAACTCATAGCCCTGAGTGCCTCCAAAAAGAAAATGGAGAGAGCATACATTTGCAGCTTAATGACACACCTGAAAGCCCTGGAACAAAAAGAAGCTATTTCACCCAGGAGGAGTAGAAGGCAGGAAATCGTCAAAGTCAGGGCCGAAATCAATCAAGTAGAAACAAAGAGAACCATACAAAGAATCAATAAAACCAGGAGCTGGTTCTTTGAGAAAATCAACAAGATAGATAATCCCTTAGCCAGACTGACCAAAGGGCACAGAGAAAGTATCCAAATTAACAAACTTAGAAATGGAAAGGGAGATATAACAACAGAAACTGAGGAAATCCAAAAAATCATCAGATACCATAACAAGAGCCTGTACTCAACACAACTGGAGAATCTAGAGGAAATGGACAATTTCCTTGACAGATATCAAATACCAAGATTAAATCAGGACCAAATAGATCATCTAAATAGTCCCATAATGCCTAACGAAATAGAAAAAGTCATAGAAAGTCTTCCAACCAAAAAAAGCACAGGACCTGATGGTTTCAGTGCAGAATTCTATCAGATCTTCAAAGAAGACTTAACACCAATATTTTTCAAATTATTCCACAAAATAGAAACAGAAGGAACACTACCCAATTCCTTCTATGAAGCCACAATTATGCTGATACCAAAACCACACAAAGATCCAACAAAGAAAGAGAACTTCAGACCAATTTCCCTTATGAACATCGATGCAAAAATACTCAATAAAATTCTTGCCAACCGAATCCAAGAACACATCAAAACGATCATCCACTATGATCAACTAGGCTTTATCCTGGGAATGCAGGGTTGGTTCAATATACGGAAATCCATCAATGCAATCCACTACATAAACAAACTCAAAGAAAAAAACCACATGGTCATTTCATTGGATGCTGAAAAAGCATTTGTCAAAATTCAGCATCCTTTCATGCTTAAAGTCTTGGAAAGAACAGGAATTCAAGGCCCATACCTAAACATAGTAAAAGCAATATACAGCAAATTGGTAGCCACCATCAAACTAAATGGAGAGAAACTTGAAGCAATCCCTCTAAAATCAGGGACTAGACAGGGCTGCCCCTTTCTCCTTATCTTTTCAATATTGTACTTGAGGTACTAGCTCGGGCAATTCGACAACGTAAGGAGGTCAAAGGGATACAAATTGGAAAGGAGGAAGTCAAACTATCATTATTTGCAGATGACATGATAGTCTACCCAAGTGACCCAAAAAACTCCACTAGAGAACTCCTTCAGCTGATAAAAAACTTCAGCAAAGTGGCAGGTTATAAAATCAACTCAAGCAAAGCAGTTGCCTTCCTATACTCAAAGGATAAGCAGGCTGAGAAAGAAATTAGGGAAATGACCCGTTCACAATAGCCACAAACAGTATAAAGTATCTTGGAGTGACTCTTACCAAATATGTGAAAGATCTGTATGGCAAGAACTTCAAGACTCTGAAGAAGGAAATGGAAGAAGAGCTCAAAAAATGGGAAAACCTCCCATTCTCATGGATCGGTAGAATCAATATAGTGAAAATGACCACTTTGCCAAAAGCAATATACAGATTCAGTGCAATACCCATCAAAATCCCAACTCAATTCTTCACAAAGTTAAAAAGAGCAATTCTCAAATTCATCTGGAATAAAAAAAAAAAAAAAAAAAAAAAAAAAAAAAAAACAGGATAGCTAAAACTATTCTCAACAACAAAAGAAATTCTGGGGCAATCAGTTTCCCTGACCTCAAGCAATACTACAGAGCAATAGTGTTAAAAACTGCATGGTATTGGTACAGTGATAGGCAGGAGGATCAATGGAACAGAATTGAAGATCCAGAAATGAACCCACACACCTATGGCCACTTGATCCTCGACAAAGAGGCTGAAAACATCCAATGTAAAAAAGGTAGCCTTTTCAACAAATGGTGCTGGTTCAACTGGAGGTCAGCATGCAGAAGAATGCGAATTGATCCATCCTTGTCTCCTTGTACTAAGCTCAAATCCAAATGGATCAAGGACCTCCTCATAAAGCCAGACACTCTGAAGCTAATAGAAAAGAAACTGGGGAAGACCCTTGAGGACATTGGTACAGGGAGAAAGTTTCTGAACAGAACACCAATATCGTATGCTCTAAGATCAAGAATTGACAAATGGGACCTCATAAAATTACAAATTTTCTGTAAGGCAAAGGACACCATCAAGAGGACAAATCGGCAACCAACAAATTTGGAAAGGATCTTCACCAATCTTACATCAGATAGAGGGCTAATATCCAATATATATAAAGAACTCAAGAAGATAGACTCCAGAAAACCAAACAATCCTATTAAAAAGTGGGGTACAGATTTAAACAAAGAATTCCCAACTGAAGAACTTCGGAGGGCAGAGAAGCATCTTTAAAAATGCTCAGCTTCATTAGTCATTAGGGAAATGCAAATCAAAACAACACTGAGATTTTACCTTACACCAGTCAGAATGGCTAAGATTAAAAATTCAGGAGACAGCAGGTGTTGAAGAGGGTGTGGAGAAAGAGGAACACTCCTCCACTGCTGGTGGGGTTGCAAATTGGTACAACCACTCTGGAAATCAGTCTGGCAGTTCCTCAGAAAACTGGGCACCTTTCTACCAGAAGATCCTGCTATACCACTCCTGGGCATATACCCAGAGGATTCCCCACCATGTAATAAGGATACATGCTCTACTATGTTCATAGCAGCCCTATTTATAATTGCCAGATGCTGGAAAGAACCCAGGTATCCCTCAACAGAATAGTGGATGCAATAAATGTGGTATATATACACAATGGAGTACTATTCAGCCATTAGAAACAATGAATTCATGAAATTCTTAGGCAAATGGATGGAGCTAGAGAACATCATACTAAGTGAAGTAACCCTGACTCAAAAGGTGAATCATGGTATGCACTCACTAATAATTGGATATTAACCTAGAAAACTGGAATACCCCAAACATAATCCACACATAAATGAGGTACAAGAAGAAAGGAAGAGTGGCCCCCTGTTCTGGAAAGACTCAGTGAAGTAGTATTCGGCAAAACCAGAACGGGGAAGTGAGAAGGGGTGGGTGGGAGGACAGGGGGAGAGAAGGGGGCTTGCGGGACTTTTGGGGAGTGGGGGGCTAGAAAAGGGGAAATCATTTGAAATGTAAATAAAAAATATATCGAATAAAAAAAATCACTATGCCCCTCCAGTCAAAGGAAGGGTTAATGTGGGTGGGGGCATAGCAGAAATTATATTAAAAAGTTAAACTGCAGTAACCAAAATGTCTAAAGTAAATAATAAATTTCTAGTCATGTACATGACTGATGGAGTAAAAAAAAAAGAAAAAAAAAGACATGGACTAACAGACTGGATACATAAACAAGACCCTATATTTTGCTAGATACAGGAAACACACCTCAGTGTCAAAGACAAACACTATCTTAAAGTAAAAGGCTTGAAGACAGTTTTATACGCAAATGGTCTCAGGAAACAAGCAAGAGTAGCCACTCTAATATCAGATAAAATTGACTTTCAACCCAAAGTCATCAAAAGAAACAGAGAGGGAAACTTATTGCTGGTCAAAAGAAAAACACACCAAGAACTCTCAATCCTGAACATCTATTCTCCAAATACAAGGGCACCCACATTGCACCTAACACTCTAATATCAGATAAAATTGACTTTCAACCCAAAGTCATCAAAAGAAACAGAGAAGGAAACTTATTGCTGGTCAAAAGAAAAATACACCAAGAACTCTCAATCCTGAACATCTATGCTCCAAGTACAAGGGCACCCACATTGCACCTAACACGATAATTATGAGTGACTTCAACACTGCCCTCTTCTCAATGGTCCAATCAGGAAACAGAAACTAAACAGAGACACAGTGAAACTAATTGAAGCTTTGGACCAACTGGATTTAACATAAATATATGTAGAACATTTCATTCCAAAGCAAAAGATTAGACCTTTTTCTCAGCACCTCATGGACCTTCTCCAAAATCAATCATCTAATTGGTCACAAGACAAATCTCAACAAATATAAGAAGAACGACATAATCCCATGCCCCTATCAGAACACTATGGAGTAAAATGGTCTTCAATAGCAACAAAAACAACAGAAATCCCACATACAGATGGAAACTGACCAATACTCTACTCAATGATACCTTGATCAGAGAAGAAATAAAAAACGAAATCAAAGACTATATAGAATTTAATGAAAATGAAAACACAAAATACCCAAATCTATGGGACACAATAAAAGCAGTGCTAAGAAGAAAACTCATAGCCCTGAGTGCCTCCAAAAAGAAAATGGAGAGAGCAGATACTAGCAGTTTAATGACACTCCTGAAAACCCTGAAACAAAAACAAGCTAATTCACCCAGGAGGACCATAAGGCAGGAAATCATCAAAGTCAGGGCTAAAATCAATCAAGTAGAAACAAAGAGAACCATACAAAGAATCACCAAAACCAGGAGCTGGTTCTTCGAGCAAATCAACAAGGTAGATCAACCCTTAGCCAGACTAACCAAAGGGCACAGAGACAGTATCAAGATTAACAAAATTAGAAATGAAAAGGGAGATATAACAACAGAAACTGATGAAATTAAAAAAATTACCAGATACTAATACAAAAGCCTATACTCAACACAACTGGAGAATCTGGGGGAAATGGACAGTTCCCTAGATCGATACCAAACACCAAAATTAAATCAGGATCAAATAGATCATCTAAACAGTCCCATAACCACTAAAGAAGTAAAAGGGGTCATAGAAAGTCTCCCCCCCCCCAAAAAAAAGCACGGGACCAAATGGCTTCAGTGCAGAATTCTATCAGACCTTCAAAGAAAACCTAACACCAATACTCTTCAAACTATTCCACAAAACAGATACAGAAGGAACACTACCCAACTCATTTTGCAAAGCCACAATTACACTGATACCAAAACCACACAAAGATCCAACAAAGAAAGAGAACTTCAGGCCAATTTCTCTTAATAATATCGATGCAAAAATACTAAATAAAATTCTTGCCAACCGAATCCAGGAACACATCAAAACGATCATCCACCATGGTCAAGTAGGCTTAATTCCAGGGATGCAGGGACAGTTCAATATAAGGAAATCCATCAATGCAATCCACTACATAAACAAACTCAAAGAAAAATAAACAAATAATCATGTCATTAGATGCTGAAAAAGTATTTGACAAAATTCAGCATCCTTTCATGCTAAAAGTCTTGGAAAGAACAGTAATTCAAGGCTCATACCAAAACATAGTTAAAGCTATAGACAGAAAATGGGTAGCCAACATCAAACTAAATGGAGAGAAACTTGAAGCAATCCCACTAAAATCAGGGACTAGACAAGGCTGCCCTCTCTCTCCATATCTTTTCAATATAGTACTTGAACTTCTAGATAGAGCAATTAGACAAAATAAGGAGGTCAAAGGGATACAAATTGAAAAGGAAGAAATCAAATTATCACTATGTGCAGATGATATAATAGTATACTTAAGTGACTCAAAAAACTCCACCAGAGAACTCCTACAGCTGATAACTTCAGCAAAGTGGCTGGTTATAAAATCAACTCAAACAAAACAGTTGCCTTCCTATACACAAAGGATAAGCAGGCTGAGAAAGAAGTTAGGGAAATGGCACCTTTCACAATAGCCACAAACCATATAAAGTATCTTGGTATGACTGTCACCAAACAAAAGATCTGTATGAGAAGAACTTCAGGTCTCTGAAGAAGTAAATCGAAGAATACCTCAGAAAATGGAAAAATCTTCCATGCTCATGGATTGGCAGGATTAATATAGTTAAAATGGCCATCTTGCCAAAAACAATATATAGATTCAATGCAATCCCCATCAAAATCCCAACTTAGATCTTCATAGAGTTAAAAAAAAAAAAAAAAAAAGCACTTCTCAAATTCAACTGGAATAACAAAAAACCCAGGATAGCTAAAACTATTATTAACAGTACAAGAACTTCTGAGAGAATCAGTATCCCAGATGTCAAGCAATACTATAGGGCAATCGTGTTAAAAACGGAATGGTATTGGCACAGTGACAGGCAAGTGTCCCAATGGAATAGAATTGAAAACCCAGAAATGAATCCACACCGCTATGGTCACTTGGTCTTTGACAAAGGAGCAGAAAACATCCAATGGAAAAAAGATAGCCTTGTCAACAAATGGTGCTGGTTCAATTGGAGGTCAGCATGCAGAAGAATGTGAATTGATCCATTCATATTTCCTTTTACTAAGCTCAACTCCATCTGGATCAAGGACCTCAACATAAAACCAGACACACTAAAACTAATAGAAAAGAAACTGGGGAAAACCCTTGAGGACATGGGCACAGGGGAAAAGTTCCTGAACAGAAAACCAATAGCTTATGCTCTAAGATCAAGAATTGACAAATGGGACCTCATAAAATTACAAAGTTTCTGTAAGGCAAAGGACACTGTCAAAAGGACAAAACAGCAACCAACAAATTGGGAATAGATCTTGACCAACCCTACATCGGATAGAGGACTAATATCCAATATATACAAAGAACTCAATAAGTTAAACCCCAGGGGACTAAATAACCCTATGAAAAAATGGGGTACAGATCTAAACAAAGAATTTTCACCTGAAGATATTTGCATGGCCAAGAAGCAGCTTAAGAAATGCTCAGCATCATTAGTCATTAGGGAAATGCAAATCAAATCTATCCTGAGATTTCAACTAACACCAGTCAGAATGGCTTAGGGTAAAAACTCACAAGACAGCGGGTTTTGTCAGGGATTTGGAGAAAGAGGAACACTCCTCCACTAGTGGGATTGCAAGATGTTACAACCACAATGGAATTCAGTCTGGTGGTTCTTCAAAAATCTCAACATGACACTTCCAGAGCACTCTGCTATACCTCTTCTGGGCATATACCAAGAGGATTCCCTGGCATGCAATAAGGACACATGTTCCACTATGTTCATAGCAGCCTTATTTATAATAGCCAGAAGTTAGAAGGAACCCAGATGTCCCTCAATGGAGGAATGGATACAGAGAATGTGGTATATTTACACAATGGAATACTACTCAGCAATTAAAAACAATGAATTCATGAAATTTGTAGGCAAATGGTTGGAACTGGAAAATATCAACCTAAGTGAGGCAACCCAATCACCAAAGAATACACATGGAATGCAATCACAGATAAGTGGATATTAATTAGCCCAGAAGTTCTGAATACCCGAGACACAATTAGCATATCAAATGACACCCATGAAGAAGGAGAGGGCCCTGTTCCTAGAAAGGCTTGATCCAGCATTGTAGGGGAGTACCAGAACAAAGAAAAAGGAGGGAGGTGATTGGAGAATGAGTGGAGATAAGAGGGCTTATGGGGCATATGGGGAGAGGGGAACCAGGAAAGCAGAAAGCATTTGGAATGTAAGCAAAGAATTTAGAAAAAAAAAAAAAAGAATTTCCATATGACCCAGCTAAGCCAGTTCTGAGCATATAACTAAAGTACTCTATATCCTACCACATACTTATGCATCCATGTTAATTATTTTATACACAGTGACAACTAATGGAATAAGCCTATCTACAGATGAATGGGTAATGAAAGCATGGTACAAATACACAATAGACTTTTATTTAGAAGTTAAGAAAAATGATAAGTGATTTACTTGAAAATAGATACAATTTGAAAAGATCATATTTAGTGAGATAATTCAGGCCCAGAAAGAGAAATAATGCATTATTGAATGTTCTTTTTATGAGTGTATCCTTTCTTTTAATGTGTCTGTTTGTCTGTCTACCTATGTATTCATTTATAATGTATAGAGGCTAGGGAACTAGAAAGGTGATGGTGAGGTAGAACACTGGAAGTAGAAGTGTATAAAGAGGGACAGGGAGAAGGGAGATGTGGGAAGAGTGTGTGGGCCAACCAAAGAAAGTATGTATAATAAAATGGGAAAGGGAAATCTATCATTTTGTAACTAAAAAAAAAAATAAAAATAAAACAATTGCAATAAATAAGTAAATATATGAATAAATAAGTAAATAAATAAATAAATAAATAATAAAAATGAAACAGCATGGTTTCATTATAAATGCTACCTCTCTAACATTGTTTATAAGAAATCATTATTGATCAACAGAAAGATATTTAAACAAAGACAAAAGTAAAAACTTTCCTATCAACAGGAGAAAATTACAAACAATCTAAATGTCCAGCCAGAGTACATCTGACCCATGCTTCTTAGTATAAATGAAACTTATGTGGCAATATGAGCTGATACCACAGTAAAATAACCAGGAATATATTCATAGTAGTTACTGTGTACATATATGCATACAATTATTATTTCCTCATACTTTGTGATGCTCTAAAACTGGATACAGAAGAAAGACAGTATTAAAAATGGTAAATAGGAAAAGAAATTTTCTTGGAGTGGTAAGAATACAGGCTGTCATTACTTTTACTTATTTTTCTTCAATGTTAAAGATTTTGAAATTAAATTTATTTTACAAACATGATTTTATATTAAGAATAAATAATTCTTCAGAGTTACAATGAAAACAAAATAGAAAATTATTAAGCAGTACCATACACCATCAATAATCAATAACTGGATTAATTAGCATTTATTACTCTTTTACTATCTTTAACCTAAGAATCAGGATGAATTGTGTACCTATGGAACATTGTAGAGTCTTAAAACTCTGGAGATCTGAGTTGATATTCCTGTTGAAATGCCTCCTATCACTGCAACCAGCTTATCAGTCTTCTCAGGCCTGCAGCTGTAGTTAGGAATTGGGGGGCTCTTTCCTGAGAGCAAAGCCATAGAACTTTCCATGGCCTTTGTTTCAGAAAAGTCAACATTGAAAAGATTGAATCCAAGGGACATATTGAATAGAATATTTGGGTCCTTGCTTATTTTTTCTATAGCAAAAACCAATGCTAGCATGTACTGATAATTTTTGGTGAGATTCCTGGAAGGAAAAATTGGAAAGATAATTTTTTGTGTTCTTTTTATATTAGATATATTAATTAATTTTTTCTTTTAAAATACATAATTATTTATATTAATTTATATATTCTTTTGCAATAATTAAAAATAGTTACATTCTTTACCTCCTTCTCTTTTCTCTATGAATCTCCTCACATTCTACCTCTCAAATTCTACATTTTTATTTACAGCAACGTAATTCATATAAAAAGTGTACCTGATATTCCAGGAAAAAGGTAGTATATTCCACATTAAAAATATGAAGAAAATTGTGCTTAAAAAGAAGATTCATAGTACAACTTGTTATTAAATCCATTATTTTTTGTTTTTAGAATTTTTTGAGACAGCATCTTGCTTTTTCAACCAAGGTTTAATTTAAACTTCTTATGTAGTCTAGGTTAAACTCAGGTTCAAAAAGATTCACCTGCCTCTGCTTCTCAAGTTTTGGGATTAAAGTTTTGCACCACCACAAACTATCAAATGTACATTTTTCAATATTTACTCTACAAGTTGTGTTTGAGAAATAAAATGGAAGACTAAAGCATGTGGGAAATAGCAAACATTAAAACTTAGTTTTTCCTGAAGGATTCAAAGAATAGGATAAACCTCAGGAAAAGACAAAGTGCTTGATCACCAATAGCAACTGAAAAAAAAAATAGTGTCAAGTAAATTTAAACAGGAAAAGTAAAATGTTCTCAATACAACGCACTAAATAACTAAAAATAAAAATTGTTTTTGACAGCAAAATGCTTTCAAAAATTTCTTACATTTTTAAGAGAATTCAGCATGTGTAGGGGAGAGTTATGGCTGAGTAACTATTGGCATTTGGTGGCTACCGTGGAAGGGACAGTCAGTTTCCTTAGGAGGTTTGCCTAGCAGCTTGTCTAGACTCTAGATAATGCCCTATACTTCTGCAGTACTGGCATGCCTAAATGAACATTAAAATTTGAAAGAGACAGAGAGAAAGACAAACAGATAGACAGACAGACAGAGAGAACCCATGACAGTGAAGGCAGGAGACATTGGAAAGAAAGCAGTAGAGTAGGGTGAGATCAACATGTGTTGTTTACATATATGAAATCCTGAAACAGTATGTTTTTTTAAAGAGAAGTCAAACACTTATACAATAACAGCTTCCGGTATAGTCATTGTAGCATTAAAGCTAAACTTAAATCTACTGTCTCTAGCAGTCACTCTGAGGGAAAACAGTCCTCCAATAACAAAATGCCCATCTTGATAGTAACCAGGAGAAGCCGGTATACTTAAGGAAAAACAAGAAATTTGTTCCTGTAAAGCAATGAGAACAATCAGGAGAGAGAAAGCAATGAGTAATTTCATATTAACATAGATAAATAATTGATAAAACCCAGATATCTATTCAGTTGAAAAGCTTGGACTAACCATCCCGAAAGCACATCAACAAACTGGTAAAGATGTCTGTCTGGTCCATGTGTATCAACGTTATAAAGCATTGTTTTGTCTTGATACGTGCCCACCAGTATCCAAACACTACCTCAGTTCCCTGGAGTAAAATATACTTTATACCTTCTTAGCCCTAGATTATGTCCCCTTCACAGAGTCACTGTGAGTCTCCAAGGGCTCAAGAACCTCTCATTTGGCACCTGGGAATCCTGATTCTCAGCAGGAAAATTCACAATTAAGAAAAAGTGTGAAGTCAACTAAAACACCTTTCGGGTGTGTGCACTCACAGAGCTGAGATTTGTCCAGTTCTCAGGGTGACTAGAGACTCACCAGTGGAAACAAAATTAAGTCATGAGGAGTCATCTGAAGGGCTCAGCGTTTGTGAGGGGAAGGACTGGACTCTTAATTATTTAACAACAGTATCATGCTAGAGTATTTCTGTAAGGAAAAGAAAAAGGCTTACATTAGAAAACATTATTTATGATTACTATATTGGGTCAAATATCAAGTCGTGTATATTTACTTGGATATTTTATGTATTAACATTTCAAATGTTATCCCCTTTCACAGATTCCCCTTCAGATCTGTCCTATCCCATTCCCTCATCCCATGGAATATGAACTGTCAAAAACATGCATTCTGGTGTCGCAGTTCCTCTGAAAATTGCACCTGAGGACCCAGTTTTACCACTCCTTGGCATATACCCAAAAGATGTTCCAACATATAACAAGATCACATGCTTCACTATGTTAATAGCAGCCTTAGTTATAATAGCCAGAAGCTGGAAACAACACAGATGTCCCTCAAGAGATGAATGGGTACAGAAAATCTGGTATATTTACACAATGGTATACTACTCAGTTATTAAAACAATGGCTTCATGAAATTCACAGGCAAATGAAAGAAACTAGAAAGTATCATCCTGAGTAAGATAACACAGTCACAAAAGAACAGATATGGTATGTACTTACTTATAAGTGGCTATTAGGAGAAACACTCAGGATACTGATAATACAACTTATAGACAATCTGAAACTCAAAATGAAGGAAGACCTAAGTGTGGTTGCTTCAGTCCTTCTTAGAAGGGGTCACAAAATAATCATGGGAGGTAGAAAATGTACAGGATTTGGGAGGAAGAGAGAAGGGGAAGAGGAAAATAGAGGGCAATATCAGGTGTGAGAGGAGACAGGAGAGGTGTATAGAGGAACAAGAAATTGAACAAAGGTGTGTAGCAATGGTAGATGGGGAACTTGGAGTAGCCACCAGAATGTCTCAGATGCCAGGAAATCAACAGGCTCCCAGGACACAACAGGGATGAGATTAGCTGAAATATGCAACACAGGCAAGAGAGAACCTATAGAGACAATATCCACAGGTTAGACACGACTTCCAGTTAAGGGATGGGGCTATCTATCCTTCTCAAAAAATTTAACACTGAATCACCATGGTCTAAAAGAAATACAGGGACAAAGAGTGGAGCAAGTACTGAAGGAAAGGCCATCCAGAAACTGCCCCACCTGAAGATCCATCCCATATGTAGCCATCAAACACCATCACTATTGCTAATACCAAGAAGTGCTTGCTGATTGGAGGCTGATATGAATGTCTCCTGAGGCTCAGTCAAAGCCTTAGTGATACAGATGCAGATCCTTGCAGGCAACCATCAGAAAATGAAGGAGTTAGAGGAATACATATGGAGGGACAAATGTCTCCAACTGCATATAAAGGAAAGGATGGTATTGTCTGGCATCATTGGGTAGGGAGGACCTTGGTCCTATGAAGGATTTTTGCCCCAGTGTAAAGGAATGATACAGTGTGGAGGTGAGAGTAGGTAGGTTGGGGATCACCCTCATAGAAGCAGGGGGGATAGGGTGTGATAGGTTGTTTGCAGAGTGTAAACTAGGAACTCAAGAAGTTAGACTCCAGAGAACCAAATAATGCTATGAAAAATGAAGTACAGAGCTAAACAAAGAATTCTCAACTGAAGAATAACAGATGCATAAGAAACACCTAAAGAAATGATCAACATCCTTAGTCATCAGAGAAGTACAAATCAAAACAACCTTGAAATTCCACTTCACACCAGTCAGAATGGCCAAAATGAAAACCTCAGGGGATTGCTAATACTGGAGAGGATTTGGAGTAAGAGGAACACTGCTGGTGGGATTGCAAGTTGGTAAAACAACTCTGCAAATCAGTTTGGTGCTTCCTCAGAAAATTGGGCACAGCACTAACTGAGAACCCAACTATACCACTCCTGGGCATATACCCAGAAGATTCTCCAGCAAGTAATGAAGGCACATGTTCCACTATGTTCATAGCAACCTTATTTATAATAGCCAGAAGCTGGAAAGAACACAGATGTCCCAGATACAGAAAATGTGGTACATTTATACAATGGAGTAGTACTCAGTTATTAAAAAAATGAATTCATGAAATTCCTCTGCAAATGGATGGAGCAAGAAAATAGCATCCTGAGTTAACCCAATCACAAAAGAACACACAGACTATGCACTCGCTGATAAGTAGAAAATAGCCCAAATGCTCCCAATACCCAAGACACAATGCAAAGACAAGAAGCTCAAGATGACAGAAAACCAAGTATAGATACCTTTATCCTTATTGGAAAGGGGCTCAAAACACTCATGGCTCACAGCCAACCAATAGAATAAGCATAGTGTCCCCAATGGATCAGCTAGAGAGAGGACAAAGGAGCTGAAGAGGTTTGCAGCCCTGCAAGAGAAACAATAATATGTACCAACCAGGACCCCCCCAGGTCTCCCAGGAACTAAACCACCAACCAAAGGGTGCAGATGGAGGGACCCATAGCTCCAGCTACATAATGTAGCAGAAGATTACCATTTGAGCCATGAAGCGGAGAAGCCTGTGAAGGCTAGATTCCGTAGAATAGGTGGATGAAAGTCAGGAAATTGGGTGGGTGGTGTGTGAACAGGGATGGGGGATGGGATAGAGGCTTTCAGCAAGGTAATGCTGAAAGATAAAACAATTTCAAATGCAGACAAAGCAAATATCTAATAATATAAAAAGAGAAATTAAGTCCATTTATTTTGAGAGATATTAATGACCAATGATTATTTCCTGTTATTTTGATGTTGGAGGTTTGGCAGTGTTTGTATGTGTGTGTGTGTGTGTGTATGTGTGTGTGTTGTGTGTATGTGTGTGACTGTGTGAGTATGTGTGTCTGTTTATATATGTATGTATTGTGTGTATATGTATCTGTGTGTGTGTGTGTGTGTGTGTTTGTGTGTGTGTTTATGTCTGTTTAGGTATGTATGTGTGTTTTCTCCCTTCTCTCTCTCTGTGTCTCTCACATTCTCTATGTGTGGTAATTTCTGTCACTTAATTGTGAGTAGTTGTCTTTAGTATTTAGGAATTCTTTGCCTGCTATTTTGTTGTAGTGTTCATCATCTCTATGAGTCATTTGTAGAGTCTTTAGGATTTATGTGTAAAGTTATATCACAAATAAACATACTTTGACCTCTTTTCATGTATATATATTCTTTTATTATTACTCTAGATAAGACTCAATCCATATATTGAATAGGAGTGGAAAGAATAACAATTCTTTCTTTGTTTCTAATCTCAGTGAGAATGCTTTAACTTTCAAGTGTTGGGGATGGGTTTGTCATAGCCTTTATCATGTCTAGGTATGCACCATCTATTCGAAGCTCTGTTGGGATTTTATATGAAGATCTGTTGGGTTTTGTCAGAAGCCCTTCCTGCATATAATGAAATGATCATGTAATGTCTTTCTTTGAGCCCATTTAGCTGACAAATTTCATTTATTGATTTATGCATGTTGGTTCATCCCTGCAACTCTGCAACAAGGCCAACTTGATCAAAATTAATGATCTTCTTAGTATGATCTTAAATTCTGTTTGCAAGTATTTTATTGGCAATAATTTTATCTGTATTCACCAAGTAGATGAAACCCTAATTTTCTCTTTCTAATGTTTTTTCTAGGCTTGTTATGAGGGTAATGTGATCTGCATAAAAGTCTTTGGAAGGATTCCTTATCCGATAAAGTAATTTGAGAAGAATTTTTTATCAGCTATTCCTTGTAGTTCTGGTAGAATGCTACAATAAACTATGTGTTTTCAGCCTTGATTTTGCTTGAGAAATTTGTTCTTATTGATGTAATTATTACTGTTATTATCACTTCAATTTTGCTTCTGATTTTAGATTTCTTTATTTACTACTTCTTGGTTTAATTTGAGTAGGACATATACATTAAAATTTAACTATTTCTTTTCTGTTATCCAATTTAGTGGCATAAACGTTTGTAGGTTTGTCCTTATAATTTTCTGAATTTCATTGGAGTCTGTTTCAACATCAACCTTCTCATCTCTAATCTAGTTTATTTGAGTCTCCTTTTCTTTTCGTTAAATTGGCTAGTTATTTCTCAACACTAATTTTCATCTCTCTAAACCATTTATTCTGCAATAATTATTGTTACTTATTTTTCACTAATTATCCCCCAAACTAATGCATTGGGTTTTTGGTTGCTGTTGCTTTTGCAAGGACTTAATTATTTTCATTAGTTTTTTTCATTGAGTTCTCAAATACTTTGATATAGATTTTTCATGGTAAAAGCTTTTTAAAATTGTCTTCTTTATTTCTCAAACAATTTTGACTAAACAATTATATTTATGTAAGAAGTGTTAATTCACAACAAATGTGCAGATTTACTCTTTTCTCATCCTCTAAGCTTCTATGGCTAGCTCCAAGTCAAAATCCCAGTGATACTTGCATTTTAGTACTGATCTGGCCTTCTGGGCTTCAGGTATTTTCACATGGTGTCTACTGGATTCTCTATCTATGGTTAATCTCCTTTCCCCCTTCCCTCTCTCTCTGTCTTCCTCCTGCTCTTTTCTAGGAGGAATTCCATCACTATTCTCTCCCCTGTTCTATCACTGGTAGATCAACTAGCTTTATTAACCCATTAGGGAATAATTAGGAAGTAACATTTATACATCACTGAGGCAGAAGATTTTCAGAATAAGAATTGAAGCAGATATTGGAACACAGAAATCCGACTTGAATGATCAAGGATAATCTTTACACAAAGAACAATCACATTATACCTACATATTTTTGTCAAATAAATGACAGAATGCAATTTCAATTTCCTATATTTATTGAGGCTTCCTTTATTTTCTAATATGTGATCAATTTTGGAGAACATTTAGCAAGCTGCTGAGATCCTATGTTCTTTACCATCTAGTGAGAGGTTCTGTAGATTTCTGCAAGGTCTATTTTATTCTAATATAATTTAACTTCTATGCTTCCTTGCTAATATTTTTTTTCTTTTTTTAGATTAATTCATTAAATTTATTCATTAGATTTACATTACATATATATTTTTTATTTTATTTTTATTATATATTTTTATTTTCTATATTCTTTGTTTACATTCCAAATGTTTTCCCATTTCCCAGTTTCCCATATGTCCCATAAACCTTCTTTTCTCCACCCATTCTCCAATCACCTCTCTCCTTTTTCTCTGTCTTGGTACTCCTCTCCAATGCTTGGTCAAGCCTTTCCAGGATCAGGACCCTCTCCTTACTTCTTCATGGGAGTCATTTCTTATGCTAATTGTGCCTTGGGTATTCACAGCTGAGTAAAACCATCCAGGATCTAAAAACAGAAATAGAAACAACTAAAAAATCACAAAGGGAGAAACTTTGGAGATAGAAAACCTTGGGAAGAAATCAGGGGCCATAGACGCAAATATCAACAACAGAATACAAGAAATAGAATAACCTCAGATGCTGAAGATACCATAGAAACCAGTCAACAGTTAAAGAAAATGCAAAAAGCAAAAAGCTTATAACCCAAAACATCCAGGAAATCCAGGACACAATGAGAAGACCAAACCTAAGGATTGTAGGCATAGATGAGAGTGAAGATTTACAACTTAAAGGTCCAGAAAATATCTTCAATAAAATTATGGAATAAAATTTCCATAACCTAAAGACAGAGATTCCCATGAATATACAAGAAGCCTACAGAACTCCAAAGAGACTGGACCATAGCAGAAATACCTCCTGTCACATAATAATCAAAACCCCAAATGTACTAAACAAAGAAAGAATATTAAGGGCTGCAAGAGAAAAAGGACAAGTAACATATAAAGGAAGACCTATCAGAATCACACCAGACTTCTCAACAAAGACTATGAAAGCTAGAAGTACCTGGGTAGATCTCAATGCAGACTCTAAGAGAACACAAATGGCAGCCAAAATTACTATACCCAGCAAAACTCTCAATCACCATAGATGGAGAAACTAAGATATTCCATGACAAAACCAAGTTTATCTAATATCTTTCCACAAACCCAGCCCTAGAAAGGATAATAGGAGAAAAACACCAATACAAGGAGGGAAACCTCACACTGGAACAAGCAAGATAGTAAACTTCCTTCATCAAACACAAAAGAAGATAACCAATCAAATTTAAAAAATAACATAAAAAATGACAGGAAGTAATAATCACTATTCCTTAATATCTCTTAACATCAATATACTCAATTCCTCAATAAAAAGACATAGGCTAACAGACTGGATAAGTAAACAGGACCCTACATTGTACTGTGTTGAGGAAACACACCTCAGTGTGAAAGACAAACACTACCTTAGAGTAAAATTCTGGAAGACAATTTTACAAGCAAATGGTCTCAGGAAACAAGCTGGAGTAGCCATTCTAATATCAGATAAAATTGACTTTCAACCTAAAGTCACCAAAAGAGACTCTGAGGGGCACTTCTTGCTGGTCAAAGGAAAAATACACCATGAAGAACTCTCAATCCTGAATATCTATGCTCCAAATGCAAGGGCACCCTCCTCCATAAAAGAAACTTTACTAAAGCTCAAAGAACACATTGCTAATATTTTTTCTAGATAACAGATTTATTGCTTAGGGTATTGAATTTATACACTCTAGTTGTGTTAGGATTAATCTGTGGCTGTATGATTGTTATTTTATGAAATTGGCTGCACTTGTGCTTGGTGGAGATGTTATAAACTTGTAATAGCCTCATGATGGACTCTTCCTTTGAAGAATATGAAAAGAATGTTCTTATCTCTTCTGGTAGTTTTGATTTGAAGTCTGTCTTGTCAGATATTAGATTAGTCATGCCTACCTAATTCGTAATTTCATTTTCTTAGGAAATCATTTTCCATTCTTTTCCTCTAAGATGGTACCTATCTTGTTAGTAAGACATGTTTTTGTGTCTATGAAAAGGATAAATTCTGTTTTCTAAGCCAATTTGCTAGTCTATGTGCTTTTTATTAAATGATTGAGAACATTAATACTCAGAGATATTAGTGGAGGATGTACTTATGTTCCTGTAATTTGTTGGTTTTGTATTGTTTTCTTAGACCTCTTTTCATTAACTTTCCTGATACTGTTTATTTCTCTCTGAGGGTCAATTGTGCATGCTCATCACACTCTTCAGACTTAAGCACTACTTGTAGGATCCTCAAAAGAGATACTAGTTATCATAGATTCATGTGTATTTTATCATAGAACCTTTATACTTCTCCTTCAAATATAGGGCAGAATTTTACTATGCATACTACTCAGGTTGGCAGTTGTGGTCTTTCAGAATTTGAAAGGCATCTTTCCAGACTCTTCTGCTTTA
Source organism: Apodemus sylvaticus (assembly GCF_947179515.1). Taxonomy (NCBI): domain Eukaryota; kingdom Metazoa; phylum Chordata; class Mammalia; order Rodentia; family Muridae; genus Apodemus; species Apodemus sylvaticus. The sequence goes on from NC_067473.1 coordinate 157,029,916, forward strand.
AGTGCTTCTACTTAATGTATGTTCCACAGTTTTTCTGATGGGCATGTCCTTGTAAGTGATTTCCCTGTGTCTATCACAGCTTTTAATGCCCTTTATTTTGTTTTTCCAGTATTTTAACTATAGTACGCCATGAGAAGTTTCTTTTTTAGACCTGTCTATTTGTTTTCTATAAGCCTCTTGTACATTATTGAACATCTCATTCTGTAGATTTGGAGACTTTTCTAGTATGTCTTTATTGCAAATAATTTCATTGCTTTTTTATGGTATTATTCTCCTGCTTTGTGTCTAAGACATAAAGATTGGGTGCTTATATGGTGTTACAAAGTTCCCCACTTTCTACACTAATATATATTTTAATTTATCTTTGACCATTTTTTAATGATTGAATTTCTCTACCTTATGTTACAGTCCTGATATTTTCTTTTCAACACAATCCACTATTTTAATGAGGTTTTCTGCTAGTCTTACCGAGTATTTCATTTCCATCCTCTTTTCAACTTGACTTTATTTTGGCAATTTTATTTCTTTATTGAACCCTATTTTCACATTTTTTATTGACTACCCTACTCATGTTATCTATTTGTTTTTATTGGGGGGGGGGTAGAATTCTTCTTTTAGTTGTTTAGCATAATTTGTTTTTATGTATAGCATTATTTTCTTAATTATTTTCTTATTTACATTCCAAATATATGTTACCCCTTCTAAATACCTCCCCAAAAATTTCTTCAATCCCCACCTCCCCTTCACCTCTGAGAGGATGCTCCTATAGTGATGCTAGCCTGCTTCCACTCAGTGATATGGCCTCTTGGGTAGGCAGAATGCAGGTGGGGTTTTCTTTATTGATTTTATTTTATTTTTCACATTTATTTTTGATAAGATATTTTCTTTATTTATATTTCAAATGTTATCCCCTTTCCTGATTTCGCCTCTGAAAATGTGCTATCCTATCCTGCCTATCCCTGCTTCAATGATGGTGTTCTGCCACCAACCTATCCACTTCCACTTTCCCATCCTGGCATTCCCCTACACTGGGGTATCCAGCCATCACAGGACCAAGGGTCTCTCCTCCCATTGATGTCTGACAAGTCCATCGTCTACTACATATGGGTCCCTCTATATGTACTCTGTGGTTGGTGGTTTAGTCCCTGTGAAATTCGGGGTCTGGTAGGTTGGTATTGTTGTTCCTCCTATGAAGCTGCAAACCCCTTCTTCTCCTTCAGTCCTTTCTCTTATTCCTCCATTAGGGACACCATCCTCAGTCAAAAGGTTGGCTGTGAGCATCCAGATCTGTATTTGTCAGGCTCTGGCAGAGCCTCTCAGGAGACTGTTATATCAGGCACCTTTCAGCAAGCATTTTTTGGCATCCACAATAGTATCTTGGTTTGGTGACTGTATATGGGATGGATCCCAAGGTGGAACAGTCTCTAGATGGCCTTTCCTTCAGTCTCTCCTCCACACTTTGTCTCAGTATCTCCTCCTAACAGGTATTTTGTTCCTCCTTCTAAGATTGAATCACCCACATCTTGGTCTTCCTTCTTCTTGAACTTCCTGTGGCCTGTAAATTATATCTTGTGTATTCTGAGCCTTTTGGCTAATGTCCACTTATCAGTGAGTACATTCCATGTGTGATCTTTGTGACTGGGTTACCTCACTCAGGATCTTTTCTAGTTCTATCCATTTGCCTGAGAATTTCATGAATCATTGTTTTAAATAACTTAGTAGTATCCCGTTGTGAAACTGTACCATATTTTAGGTATCCATTCCTCTGTTGAAGGACATCTGGGTTTTTTTCCAGCTTCTGGGTATTAGAAATAAGACTGCTATAACGATAATGCAACATGTGTCCTTGTTATATGTTGGAACATCTTTTGGATGATTTGTTTAGGTGCTTTTCAGCCTTTCAGTATTCTTCAGTTGAGAATTCTTTGTTTAGCTCTGTGCTCCAATTTTAATAGGGTTATTTCATTTTCTGGCGTCTAACTTCTTGACTTCTTTGTATATATTTGACATTAGCCCTCTATCAGATGCAGGATTGATAAAGATCTTTTTTCCAATTTGTTGGTTGCTGTTTGGTCCTCTTGACAGTGTCCTTCACCTTGCAGAAACTTTGCAATTTTATGGGGTCCCATTTGTTGATTCTTGGTCATAGAGCATATGTCATTGGTGTTCTGTTCATGAAAATTTCCAAATGTGCCCATGTATTCAAGACTCCTTCCACATTCTCTTGTATTAGTTTCTTCATTGTATCTGGCTTTATGGGGAGGTTCTTGATCTGCTTGGCCTTGAGCTTTGTACAAGGAGATAATATTGGATCAATTTGCATTCTAATACATGCTGACCTCCAGTTGAACCACTTGTTGAAAATACTGTCTTTTTTCCACTTGGTGGTTTTAGCTCCTTTGTCAAAGATCAAGTGACCATAGGTGTTTAGGCTCATTTCTGGGTCTTCAATTCTCTTCCAATGATCTATCTGCCCATCTCTGTACCAATGCCATGTAGTTTTTATCACTATTGCTCTGTAATACAGTTTGATGTCAGGGATGGTGATTTCCCCCAAAAGTTCATTTTTTTATTATTAAACCAATAAAATTTATCTTAAAATAAACAACACAATGATGACATTTTTTAAGTTATCAAAATAATTTTTAGTGTTTAAAAGCCTCTTAATTATATATGATATCTTCTGAATCTAAAGGTAATATGCACTCAACCCATTTTTAGAAATCTATTTTGGAGAAGCCCTGTGGCCATACTCACTGCCTGCCTGTACAGAAAAGGATCACTAGCCATTGTATCACCCTGAGCTTTAGATCTCTGGTGGTGCAAACCGCCAGGGGTCTGCCTGCACTCAGGAACTGAGCACATAGGCAGTTTGTCTGCCAGCCCGCCGGGCTCAGGGCATGTGTCCTGCCCCGGGAGCTGAGGAAAGAGAGAAGCCCCACGGCCATACTTGCTGCCTGCCAGGACAGAAAAGGATCACTAAGTACTGTATCATCCTGAGCTTTATATCTCTGGTGGTGCAAACCGCCAGGGGTATGCCTGCACTCAGGAACTGAGCACACATAGGCGGTTTGTCTGCCAGCCAGCTGGGCTCTGGGCCTGTGTTCTGCCCAGGGAGCTGTGGAAAGAGAGAAGCCCCACCACCGTACTCGCTACCTGCCAGGACAGAAAAGGGTCACTAGGTACTGTATCATCCTGAGCTTTAGATCTCTGGTGGTGCAAACCACCAGGGGTCTGCCTGCTCTCAGGAACTGAGCACATAAACAGTTTGTCTGCAAGCCAGTCCATCACGGGGACCTGTGTCCTATGTGATAATCAACAGAAGGAGTGACCCCCACCACAATATCTTCGCTCCATAATAGAGCAGACAGAGAACACCTAGTTGACCTTGACAACCTAAGTATAACATTGCTTGAGGCAAGACTGAGAAGTGCTCCAAAAGTACAAAAGAGGAAGGCAGCATATCAGTAATCTGTGCCAGAGGAAACCCAGTCATCCAGTGTTGCAGAGATAACCTTAAAGATCCACAGTAGGTTGAAGCACCAGCCAGTGACAATAAGACCATCTAACACCTGGGAGAACCAGATGGCTAAAGGCAAATGTAGGAACATTACTAACAGAAACCAAGGCATTATGGCAGCATCTGAACCCAATTCTCCAACAATAGCAAGTCCTGGATACTCCAACATGCTAGAATAACAAGATTTGGATTTAAAATCACTGGTCATGATGCTGGTACAGGAACACATGAAGGTCATACTTAAAGAAATTCAGGAGAAAATGGATCAAAAACTAGAAGCCCTTACAAGGGAAACAGAAAAATATTGAAAGAAATTCAGGATAATACAAAAGCCATTAAGGAGGAAACGCAAAAATCACTTAAAGAAATACAGGAGAACTTTGATCAACAGGAAGAAGTCATGAAAGAGGAAACACAAAAATCTCTTAAAGAATTAGAGGAAAACACAAACAAGCAAATGACAGAACAGAGCAAAAACTTCCAGGATCTAAAAACAGAAGTAGAAACAACTAAGAAAGCACAAAGGGAGACAACTTTGAAGATAGAAAACCTTGGGAAGAAATCAGGGACCATAGACACAAATATCAAGAGCAGAATACAAGAGATATAAGAAAGAATCTCAGATGCTGAAGATACCATAGAAACCATAGATTCAACAGTTAAAGAAAATGCAAAATGCAAAAAGCTTGTAACCCCAAAACATCCAGGAAATCCAGGACACAATGAGAAAGCCAAATCTAAGGGTTATACGCATTGATGAGAGTGAAGATTTAAAACTTAAAGGGTCAGCAAATATCTTCAACAAAATTATGGAAGAAAACTTCCCTAACCTAAAAAAAGAGATGCCCTTGAATATACAAGAAGCCTACAAAACTCCAAACAGACTGGACCAGAGCAGAAATACCTCCTGTCACATAATAATCAAAACCCCAAATGTACTAAATAAGGAAAGAATACTTAGGGGAATAAGAGAAAAAGGGCAAGTAACATATAAAGGAAGACCTGTCAGAATTACACCAGATTTCTCACCAGAGACCATGAAAGCTAGAAGATCCTGGGCAGAGCTCATGCAGACTCTAAGAGAACACAAATGCCAGCCGAGACTATTATACCCAGCAAAACTCTCAATTACTATAGATGGAGAAACCATGATATTCCATTACAAAACCAAATTTACACAATTTCTTTCTACAAACCCAGCCATACAAAGGATAATATGGGGAAAACACCATTACAACGAGGGAAACTATACCCTGCAAAAAAGCAGGATATTAAGCTTCTTTCATCAATCCCAAAGAAGATAACCACACAAGTATAAAATTAAAATAAAAAATGATAGGAAGCAATAACCACTACCTTGATATCTCTTAACATCAATGGACTCAATTCCCCAATAAAAAGACATAGACTAACAGACTGGTTACATAAACAGGACCCTATATTTTGCTGCATACAGGAAACACACCTCAGTGTCAAAGACAAAATCTACCTTAGAGTAAAAGGCTGGAAGACCATTCTACAATCAAATGGTCCCAGGAAACAAGCCAGAGTTGCCATTCTAATTTCAGATAAAATTCACTTTCAACCTAATGTCATCAAAAGAGACATGGAAGGTCAGTACTTTCTGGTCAAAGGAAAAATCCAACAAGAAGAATTCTCAAACCTGAACATCTATGCCCCAAATACAAGGGTGCCCTTATTAATAAAAGGAACTTTACTAAATCTCAAAGTACACATTGCACCTAACACAATAATAGTGGGTGACTTCAACACTCCACTCTCACCAATGGACCGATCAGGAAAACATAAACTAAACAGTGAGATAGTGAAACTAATTGAAGCTTTGAACCAATTGGAGTTAACAGATATATACAGAACTTTTCATCCCAAAGCAAAAGAATATACCTTTTTCTCAGCACCTCATGGTACCTTCTCCAAAATAGATCATATAGTTGGTCACAAGACAGACCTCACCAAGGATAAGAAGATTGAAATAATCCCATGCCTCCTATCAGATCACCGTGGAGTAAAAGTGGTCTTTAATAACAGTAAAAACAACAGAAAGTCCACATACACATGGAAACTGAACAATACTCTACTCAATGATACCTTGGTCAAGGAAGAAATAAAGAAAGAAATCAATGATTTCTTAGAATTTAAGGAAAATGAAGGCACAACATACACAAATCTATGGGACACAATGAAAGCAGTGCTAAGAAGAAAACTCATAGCTTTGAGTGCCTCCAAAAAGAAATTCGAGAGAGCATACACTAGAAGATTAATGGAAGAACTGAAAGCCCTGGAACAAGAAGAAGCTAATCCACCCAGGAGGAGAAGAAGACAGGAAATCCTCAAACTCAGGGCTGAAATCAATCAAGTAGAAACCAAGAGAACCATACAAAGAATCAGCAAAACCAGGAGCTGGGTCTTTGAAAAAAATCAATAAGATAGATAAACCCTTAGCCAGACTAACCAAAAGGCACAGAGAAAGTATCCAAATTAACAAAATTAGAAATGAAAACGGAGATATTACAACAGAAACTGAGGAAATTAAAAAAATCATCAGAGCCTACAACAAAAAACTGTACTCAACACTACTAGAGAATCTGGAGGAAATGGACATTTTCTTAGACAGATACCAATTACCAAAATTAAACCAGGATCAAATAGACTATCTAAACAAACCCATAACCCCTAAAGAAATAGCAGGGGTCATAGATAGGCTTCCGACCAAAAAATGCACAAGACCAGATGGTTTCATTGCAGAATTCTATCAGACCTTCAAAGAAGACTTAACACCAATACTCTTCAAACATTTCCACCAAATAGAAACAGAAGGAACACTACCCAACTCCTTCGAAGCCACTATTACACTGATACCAAAACCGCACAAAGATCCAACTAAGAAAGAGAATTTCAGGACAATTTCCCTTATGAATATCGATGCAAAAATACTAAATAAAATTCTTGCCAACCGAATCCAAGAACACATAAAAACTCTTATCCACCATGATCAAGTAGGCTTCATCCCAGGGATGCAGGGATGGTTCAATATAAGGAAATCCATAAATGCTATCCACTACATAAACAAACTCAAAGAAAAAAAAAACACATGATATTTCATTAGATGCTGAAAAAGCATTTCACAAAATTCAGCATCCTTTCATGCTAAAAGTCTTGGAAAGGACAGGAATTCAAGGCCCATATCTAAACATAGTAAAAGCAATATACAGCAAACTGGTAGCCAACATCAAACTAAATGGAGAGAAACTTGAAGCAATCCCACTAAAATCAGGGATTAGACAAGGTTGCCCCCTCTCTCCAATTCTTTTCAATATAGTTCTTGAAGTCCTAGCTAGAGAAATTAGACAACATAAGGAGGTCAAAAGGATACAAATTGGAAAGGAAGAAGTCAAACTATCACTATTTGCAGATGATATGATAGTATACTTAAGTGACCCTAAAAACTCTACTAGAGAACTCCTAGAGCTGATAAACAACTTCAGCAAAGTGGCTGGCTACAAAATTAATGCAAGCAATTCAGTAGCCTTTATATATTCAAAGGATAAGCAGACTGAGAAAGAAATTAGGGAAATGACTCCCTTCAAAATAGCTACAAACAGCATAAAGTATTTTGGGGTGACTCTAACCAAACAAGTGAATGACCTATATGATTAGAACTTCAGATCTCTGAAGAAGGAAATCAGAGAAGATCTCAGAAAATGGAAAAATCTTCCATGCTCGTGGATTGGCAGGATTAATATAGTTAAAATGGCCATCTTGAAGAAGGCAATCTACAGATTCAATGCTATCCCCATAAAAACCCCAACCCAGTTATTCATAGAGCTAGAAAGTGCAATTCTCAAATTCATCTGGAATAACAAAAAACCCAGGATAGCTAAAACTATTCTGAAGACTAAAAGAATTTCAGGGGGATTCAGTATCCCAGACTTTAACCTTTACTACAGAGCAATAGTGATACAAAAATGCATGGCATTGGTACAATATTAGGCAAGCCGATCAATGGAATAGGATTGAAGACCCAGAAATGAACCAACACACCTATGGTCACTTGATCTTCGACAAAGGAGGTGAAAGCATTCAGTGGAAAAAAGATAGCCTTTTCAACAAATGGTGCTGGTTCAACTGGAGGTCAGCATGCAGAAGAATGTGATTCGACCCATTCTTATCTCCTTGTACTAAGCTCAACTCCAAATGGATCAAGGACCTCCACATAAAACCTGACACACTGAAACTAATCAATAAGAAACTGGGGAAGACCCTGGAGGACATGGGCACAGGGGAAAAGTTCCTGAATAAAACACCAATAGCTTATGCTCTAAGATCAAGAATTGACAAATTGGACCTCATAAAACTACAAAGTTTCTGTAAGGCAAAGGATACTGTCAAAAGGACATAACGTCAACCAACAGATTGGAAAAGGATCTTCACCAACCCTAAATGCGACAGAGGGCTAATATCTAATATATACAAAGAACTCAAGAAAGTAGAACACAGAGAACCAAATAAGCCCATTAAAAAGTGGGGTATGGAGCTAAACAAAGAATTTTCACATGAAGAACTTCATAGAGCTGAGAAACACCTTAAGAAATGTTCAACATTATTAATCATTAGGGAAATGCAAATCAAAACAACCCTGAGATTTCACCTCACAGCAGTCAGAATGGCTAAGGTCAAAAACCCAGGAGACATCAGGTATTAGCGAGGATGTGGAGAAAGAGGAACACTCCTACACTGCTGGTGGGACTGCAAGATGGTGCAACCACTTTGGAAATCAGTCTGGAGGTTCCTCAGATAACTGGGCATGACACTTCCTGAGCAGCCTGTTATACCACTCCTGGGCATATATCCAGAGGATTCTTCAGCATGCAATAAGGACACATGCTTCACTATGTTCATAGCAGCCCTATTTGTAGTAGCCAGAAGCTGGAAAGAACCTAGGTGTCCTTCAACAGAGTAATGGTTACAAAAAAATGTGGTATATTTACACAATGGAGTACTATTCAGCCATTAAAAACAATGAATTCATGAAATTCTTAGGAAAGTGGATGGAGCTGGAGAACATCATACTAAGTGAGGTAACCCAGTCTCAAAAGATCAATCATGGTATGCACTCACTTATAATTGGATATTAGCCTAGAAACTTTGAATACCCAAGACATAATACACAAATTAAATGATGTCCAAAAAGAATGGAGGAGTGGCCCCTGGTTCTGGAAAGACTCAGTGCAAGAGTATAGGGGAATTCCTGAACGGGGAAGTGGGAAGGGCTAGATGGAGGCACAGTGGGAAGGAAGAGGGCTTATGGGACTTGAGGGGAGTGGGGACACAAAAAGGAGAAATCATTTGAAATGTAAATAAAAATATATCAATAAAAAAGAAAGAAAAATCTATTTGGTACATTAAATATGTTAGAAATAGAAAAAAATCTTACCAAATCCTTTATTAAAGGAAATTGTGTCTAGTACCAATTAGATTAGACAGAAACCATAACATTTCAAAGGGAGAATACATAGCATACCTATGGCTTCATAGAATGAATTAGGTAGTGTTTCTTTTGTTTCTATAACATGAAATAGTTTGAAGAATATTGGTATTAAGTCTTCTTTGAAGGTCTGTTATAATTCTGCACTAAACCCATCTGGCCCTGGACTTTTTTTGTGGAAGGTGGGATTTTAATGACTGCTTCTATTTTTTTAGGGGTAATGGGACTATTTCACTGGCTTATCTGATCATAATTTATCTTTGGTATTTGGTGTATGTCTTGAGAATTGTTCATTTCATATAGACTTTCCAGCTCTGTTGCAGTTTTTTTTTTTAATTTCCTCAGTTTCTGTTGTTATGCTTCTCCTTTTGGTTTCTGATTTTGTTAATTTGGATATTGTCTCTTGCCCTGTGGTTATTATGGCTAAGGGTTCATCTGTCTTGTTGATTTTCTCAAAGAACAAGTTCATGTCTTTGTTGATTCTTTGTATACTTCTTTTTGTTTCTATTTTGTTGATTTCAGGTCTGAGGTTGGTTATTACCTGCCATATACTTCTCTTGGGTATATTTGTTTCTTTCTGGTGTAGATCTTTCAGATGTGCTGTCAAGCTGCTGGTGTATGCTGTCTACAGCTTCTTTTTTGGAGGCACTGAGACCTATGAGTGTTCCTTGTAGCACTGCTTTCATTGTGTCCCAAAAGTTTGGGTTTGTTGTGTCTTCATTTTCACTGAACCATAAAAATCTTTAATTTATATATTTCTTTCTTTGTTTCCTTCTTTCTTTCTTTCTTTCTTCCATGAATAAGCTTTCATTGAGTAGAATGTTATTCAGTTTCCATGTGTATGTGGGCTTTCTGTTGTTTTTCTTGCTATTGAAGAGTGGCCTTAGTCTGTTGTTCTCATGGGGTGCATTGGAATTTCTTCAATTTTTCTATATCTGCTGATGTATGTTTTGTAACTGAGTATATGGTCAGTTTTGGAGAAGGTAGCATGAGGTGCTAAGAAGAAGGTATATTCTTTCATTTTCGGATAAAATATTCTATAGATATGTGTTAAATCCATTTTGTTCATAAGTTCTGCTAGCTTCACTGTTTCTCTGTTTAGTTTGTTTCCCTGATCTGTCAATTGATGAGACTGGAATGTTGAAGTCTCCCGGTATAATTGTGAAAGGTGCAATGTGTACTTTAAGCTTTAGTAAAGTTTATTTATTTATTTATTTATTTTTTATGAATGAGGCTGCCCTGGCCTTTGGAGCATAGATTTTCAGAATTAAGTGTTCTTCTTGATAGACTTTTCCTTTGATGAATATGAAGTGTTCTTCCTTATCTTTTTTTGATTTCTTTAGGTTGAAAGTCTATTTTATTCAATATTAGAATGGCTACACAAGCTTGCTTCTTGGGATCCTTTGCTTGGAAAAGTTTTCCAGCCTTTTCCTCTGAAGTAGTGTCTGTCTTTGTGCCTAAGAAAGTTTCTTGTATGCAACACAATGTTGGGTCCTTCTTATGTATCCAGTCTGTTAGTCTATGTGTTTTTATTGGAGAATTGAGTCCTTTGATATTAAGAGATATTAAGGAGAGGTGAGAGGTGAGAGGTAAGTTGTTTCCTGTTACTTTTTTGATTTTTAATATTTTTATTTTCTATATTCTTTGCTTACATTCCAAATGATTTCCCCTTTCCCAGATCCCCCCTTTCCATATGTCCCATAAACCTACTTCTCTCCATCCATTCTCCAATCACCTCCCTCCTTTTTCTCACCTTATATTCCCCTCCAATGCTAGATCAATCCTTTCAAGGATCAAGACCGTATCCATCCTTGTTCATGGGAGTCTCTGGCAAGAAGTCTGGTGTAATTCTGATAGGACTGCCTTTATATGTTACTTGACATTTTCCCTTACTGCTTTTAATATTCTTTATTTTTTAGTGCATTTTGTGTTTTAATTATTATGTAACAGGAAAGAATTTTTGTACTGGTCCAGTCTGTTAGGAGTTCTGTAGGCTTCTTGTGTGTTCATGGGCATCTCTTTCTTTAGGTTTGGGAAGTTTTCTTCTATAATTTTGTTGAAGACATTTACTGGCCCTTTAGGTTGGGAATCTTCACTCTCTTCTATACCTATAATCCTTAGGTTTGGTCTTCTCATTTTGTCCTGGATTTCTTGGATATTTTCGGTTAGGTGCTTATTGCGTTTTTCATTCTCTTTGACTATTGTTTCAATGCATTCTAGGTTATCTTCTTCATCTGAGATTCTCTCTTTCATCTCTTTTATTCTGTTGTTGATGCTTGTATACATGACTCCTGACTTTTTTCCTAGGTTTTCTATGTTCAGAGTTGTTTCCCTTTGTGATTGCTTTATTGTTTCTACCTCCATTTGTAGATCCTGGATGGCTTTGTTCAATTCATTCACCTGTTTTGTTGTGCTTTCCTCTAGTTCTTTAAGGGATTCTAACTGCTTACTTGTGATCTCCTGAATTTCTTTAAGGGAGTTATTTATGTCCTGCCTGAAGCCCTCTATCTGTATCTTGAGCTGTGATTTTAAATACAAATCTTGCTTTTCCAGTACTTTGAGGTATCCAGGACTTGCTGTTGTGTGAGAATTGGGTTCAGATGATGCCATGTTGCCTTGGTTTCTGTTGGTCACCTTCCTATGCTTGACTTTCGCCATCTGGTTATCTCTGGTGTTATTTGGTCCTGCTGTCTCTGGTTGGCACTTGTCCCTCCTGTGGGCCTGTAATTCTGTCTCAGCACCCCTGCATGACTGGCTCTCCCCTGGCACAGAGTTCTGTGGCACTGCCCAGCTCCTGGGTACAGTTAGAGCTCAAACGGTCTCTGTCCCAGCTGTTCTGCAACTCCTGTGTTCCCTGCACTCCTGGCTGAACCCACCTGCTCAGTTGCTGGAGAGAAGATGAAGGCCTCACCTCCAAAGCCAGGAGCCAAAATACTCCCTGCCAAGCAGTTTTCTACCCTGGTGGGATCAGTGCACAGATGACTGTGGCACTGCCCAGCTCCTGGGTTCAGTGGAGCCTGACAAACCCTGGCCCAGCTGCTCTGATGCTCCTGTAATCCCTGTGCACCTGGCTCTACCCATCTGCTCAGTCACTGGAGAGAAGATCCTTAATTTCTCAGAACAGGCACAGGGATACAGAATGGTTATGAAAAAAAAAAGGATTGATCATTCTGCTGCATACAAGAAACACACTTCAGCAATAAATGTAGATGTTATCTCAGAGTCAAGTGCTACAAGAATGTTTTCTAAATAAATGGACCCAAGAAGCAAGCTGTAGTATCCATTATAATGTCTAAGAAACTAGAATTTATACCAGTATTAATCAAAAGGACAGGGAAGGACATGTCACACTCATCAGAGTAAAATATTACCAAGATGACATCTTAATTCTGAACATCTAAGCTCCAAACACAAGGGCACCTACATTTTTAAAGAAACATTGCTGAAGCTTTAATTGCACATTGAACTCCCCACTTTCATAGTGGGAGACTTCAAAACCCCACTCTCACCAACTGATAGGTCATCTAGACAAAAACTAAACAGAGAAATAACTAAACTAACAGACATTATAAAGTATATGGACCTAACAGTCATCTATAGAAAATTTCACACACACACCAAAGAATATACATTCTTCTCAGCACCTCAGGGATCCTTCTCCAAAGCTTACCTTATAGTTAGTAACAAAGCAAGCCTCAACAGATAGAAGAAAATTGCAATAATGCCTTGTATCTTACCAGACAATCATGGCTTAAAGCTGCTCTTTGACAACAACAAAAGTACCTGCCTAGACATACAACTCTCTACTGAATATCTCATCTTGAGGTGAAAAATAAAGAAATTAAATACTTTCTAGAATTCAAGGAAAATGAAGGCACAACACTGGAGAGTCCCAGACACCAGGGAATTGAGAGGCTCCCAGAACCCAACAGGGATGACTTTATCGGAAATGTGCAGCAAAGGGGAGAGTGGACTTGTAATACTACCTCCAGTACATAGACACTGCCCATGGTTGAGAGATAGGGCTGTCCAAGCATCTCATAATTTTTAACCCAGAAGTGTTCCTGTTCAAAGGAAAGATAGGGACAAAAATGGAGCAGAGACGAAAGGAACAGCCTTCCAGGGACAACCCCACCAGGGATATATCATGTCTGCAGACAACAACCCTTGACACTGGTGCTGTTACCAAGTGGTGTTTTAAGACAGGAAGCTGGCAAGGCTATTCCTTGGAAGGTTCTGCCAGCAAATCACCAATGCAGGTGTAGATGCTTGGAGCCAACCTTCAAACTCAGCTCTGGTCCTCTGTGGGGGAGCTGGCACAAGGACCGGAGAAAGGGGAGATTGAAATCCCATAGAAAGAAGAATATTGATGAGGAGACCACCCAGTGCTCCCAGGGATTAGACCACCAACCACGGATTGAACAGGTATGAATCCAGGGATATATATATATATATATATATATATATATATATATATATATATATATATATCAGATGATGGCATTGTCTGACATCAATGGGAAGAGAGGCAGAGAGGCCCTTGGTTCTTTGGAGGTTTGATGCCCCATAATAGGTGGTGGATATTGGAGCAGTGAGGTGCAAGAGGGTAGATGAGTGGTGGAACACCCTCATAGAGACAAAGTAGAGGTGGGGAGAGCAGAGATGTAGGATGGGAGATTTGTGTAGGGGTAACCAGGAAGTGTGATATCCTTTGAGATGTAAACAAATGGAGTGACTAATAAAAAACACAAAGGAAAAAATAAAAATGAAAATAAAAAAATCTTAAAAAAAGCAAATGAAGGCACAATATAACAAAATTAATGGGAGAAAAGGAAAGCAGTGCTAAGCAAAAAATTCATAGCACCTGTAAAATACCCCCAAGAAGAAATTATAAGTTCACATATGAGCAGTTTAAAAGTACATCTGAAAGCTCTAGAAAAATGCAGTTATGATACCGAATGGGAGTAGAACCCAGGAAATAATCAAATAATCAAAATCAATTAATTAGAAACAAAGGAAACAAGATAAAGAATCAAGGAACCAAAAGCTTATTCTTTGAGAAAATCAACAAGATTAACTCAATTACCAAAGACACAGAGAGCCAAAATCCAAACAAACAAAGGAAGGAAGGAAAAGCCAGACATAACAATAGATACTGCAGAAATTTAAGGAAACATTAAGTCTTACATCAAAAGCATGTACTCCAGAAATTGGAAAACTCTTAATGAAATGGATGATTTTCTAGACAAACACTGTTCACTGAAATTAAATCTAGATCAGGTAAACTAGTTAAATCTTCCTACAACTACTAAAGTAATAGAAGCAGTCATTAAAAGTCTCCAAATGCAGGGCGGTGGTGATACAGCCCTTTAATCCCAGCACTTGAGAGGCAGAGGCAGGTGGACTTCTGAGTTTGAGGCCAGCCTGGTCTACAGAGTGAGTTCTAGGACAACCAAGGCTACATAGATAAACCCTGTCTCCAAAAACACCAAAAAAAAAAAAAAAAAAAAAAAAGCAAACCACAAAACAAAAAAGAAGAAAAAAGAAAAAAATTAAAAAGAGAAAAGTAAAAGAAACCATGGGGAGAAATGATTTTAACACAGAATTCTACTAGATTTCAAAGAAGAGTTAATTCAAGTTTTCCTCAAATTATTTCATACAAACAGAAGGAGCATTGCTGAATACATTCTATGAAGCCATAGTCACCTAAATACTTAAACCCACACAAAGATTCAACAAGGAAAGAGAACATCAGACCAATTTTACTTATGAACATTAATGGTAAAACATTCAATAAAATACTAGCAAATCAAATCCAGGAATATGCAAAAAAAAAAAAATCATTCATCATGATCAACTAGGTTTCATTCCAGGAATGTAGGGATTTTCCAATATATGAAAATCCATGGATAAAACATCACATAAACAAAGTGAAAGGAAAAAATTACAAGATCATCTCATTAGATGTGAAAGAGCCCTTGACAAAATTCAACACCACTTCATGTTAAAAGTATCAGAGACATCAGGGATACAAGACGTATACCGAACCATAATGAGAGCAATATCAAGCCAATAAACAAAATCAAACAAAATGGAGAGAAACATAAAAGAATTCCTCTAAAATCTGGGAAAAGACAAGGCCTCCCATTGTCTTCCTGTCTATTAAATAGAGTACTTGACGTTCTACCCAGAGCACTAAGACAATGAAAAGAGATGAAGTAGATAGAAATTGTAAAAGAATAAATCAAAGAATTACTATTTGTGGATGATAGAAAAGTATAATTAGTGACCCACAAAATTCTACCTGAGATCACCTATAGCTTATAAACAGTGGCGGCAAAGTGGCTAAATATAAAATTAACTCAAAGAAATCAATAACACTCATTTATGCAAATTATAATGTGGTGAGAAAGAAATTAGGGAACAACACACTTTACAATTGCCACGAATAATATAAAATATTTTGGTGTAACTCCAACCATACACATGAATAATCTGTATGATAAAAACTTTAAGTTGCTGACAAAATAATGAAGGATATATCAGAAGATGGAAAGATCTCCCTTGATCATGTATAAGTAGAATAAAGAGTGAAAATGGCCATCTTACCAAAAGCAATCTCCAGATTCAATGCAATCCCCATCAAAATGGAAACCCAAATTTAATTGAAGCCCAATTTTTATGGACCTTGCAGGAGCAATTCCAAGTATAATTTGGAAAAATAAAAACCATGAAAGCCAAACCAATCTTGAACAATAAAAGATTTTCAAGAGAAATTACAATCTCAGACTTCAAGCTGTATATCAGAGTAATAATGATAAAACAGCAACATAAATATAAACAAACAGACAATACTGCCTGGTACTAGGACAGAAACAGACACATTGATCAATGGAATCAAATCAAAGACCCCACAAAAAAACCCACACACCTATCACACTTGATTTTTTATGAAGAAGCTCAAACCACACAGTGGACAACAGAAAGCATCTTAAATAAATAACACTGGCCTAACTGTACATCTACATTTAGAAGAATGAAAGTAGATTCATATTTGTAGAGAGCCACATTTTGTTCATCTCTATTACAAGATGGCCAGATGCAGCTCCCTGGTAGTCAATCAACTTTGGTACATGCGCAGTGAGCTGTATTTGTTATCACACTTACATGATAATGAAGAATTCACTTAGTTCACCTATTAGGAAGTGGCACACTATCTATTCTACTGCAGACGGGGCTGTAAGCCTATATATAAGGGCTGCAGGGAGAGGGCTCAGGACCACCAATAAGAAGAAAATAAGCTTTGTTCAAGGTTCCCGAAATAAACTGCAGAAGTAAGAAAACTCCCTGGTGTTGCGTCTTTCTTTGCTGGCGAGTTTGGACGTGACAATTGGTGGCCCATATCAGGGGATTTCAGAACCTTCTGCAGTTGGGGTAGCATGCTGGTAAGTTCCCTGTAAGTGGGACAAGTTAGAAATTCCTGGTAAATGGGAGGAATTATGTTCCCGGTGAATGGGACAAGTTACAGTTCTCAGTATTAAGAGGCTAAGAAGTTCCCAGTAATGGGATGAGTTTAAGTTATAAAGGAAGGTCAAAGGGAAAAATTAATCGGTAAAAGAGGCCACAAAGTCTCCATTCTGAAGAACAGACTGTGAAGAGTGTGGCTAGTTAGCTCTGCCCTGCAGATTAAGGCAGAGCAGGAAGAAGTCCTTGGCAGAACAAAAGAAAAGGGGATTTGCATAGTAATGAACTAAAAGCAAACTCCGGCAGTTAAAGAACCTTGGGAAAAAAAGAAAGTTCATGACCCTGCTTTTACAGCAGTGTGCTTTCTGCTAGCTTGCGGGTTTTTTTTTTTTTTTTTTTTTTTTTTTTTTTTTTTTTGAGGGAGTATTTTTAGGTTCTGCCACTAATTACGCAATAGCAGTGATAAAAGAAACTTATTCGGATGGGGACTTCTCAGTTGCATCCAATTTTTCTGGCTCTTCATTGAGCTATCATTAGAGACTGAATCGGAATTCTGAGAGTGAAGGAGAGATTCAGGCTCTCATGAGCCAGATAGAGAGGGCAGCCTTTAAAAAGAAAAAGAAACTTAAGAACAAAAGACAGACGCCCGCCAGGTGTCAGATTCCCACTCTGCTCTGCCAGCCCCGCCTCCTTACCAGGAGGGTGATTCTTTGGTGCGCCCCCCACCCCCGCACTTTCTGGGCATTCCCTTTGCCTGGAAATCTGGGGGCGGGTTGCATGGGCCCTTCTCTCGGGATGAACCCATTCCAGGGCGCCCTGCCCTTCACAAAGAAAAGAGAACTCTCCCCAGGGCTCCTGCCGGCTTCTCTGGGATCGGTCTGCAAGGAGCTCTTTATGGCTTACCCAGTGCTCCAGGAGCCACAGGGCCAGAGGGTTTATGAAGCCCTAGATTTTAAATTTATTAAATCTTTAGCTGAATCAGTCAGAAACTATGGGACCTCCACTGCCTTTGTGATAGCTCAGGTTGAATCCCTTGCAAGGCAGTGCTTAACTCCTGGAGATTGGAGCTCACCCGTTCGTGCCTGCCTAGCCACAGGACAATACTTAGAGTGGAGAACCTTTCTCATAGAATTTGCCACAGAACAGGAAGCTGCAAATATTGCAGCAGGCAACCCGCAGTGGGACAGAGAGATGCTTTTAGGGCACGGGACACATGCCAATCAGCAGATTCACTATCCAGTCCCGGTATATGTGCAGATTAATAATGTCTCTGTAAAGGCTTGGAAATCCCTCCCTAATAAGGGAGAGGGGACTGGTAACATTACCAAGGTTATGAAACTCTCCTGGGGAGAAGAGGAAAATGGGAGACGTCCTATTTCCTCTCTGAATCCTGCTGGAGATATCCTTATTTCTGGTTAAGATATTTGGATCTTTTTGGGACATCAAGTTCCATTTCTGTCTGTTGTCTATCTTTGCTCCATCAAACCTGTCCATGTGTGTGTCAATTTTTTTGTCTATTGTTTGATTGGCTGAATGAATGTTGTGTTTATGTTATATGTTGAAAAGAAAAAATAAAATGGTAAAAAAAGCGTTATCTACTGGTAGTCCTGCCAGTCTACAATTTACATAGAAGAAGATGATTAAAGGTGCCTCACATTCTTAACTAGGAGTTAAACACAGCTGGAGAAAAAGCTACTTTTTAAGGGGCCAGCAGCCTCAAACTCAGTGGTTAATTCTCCTGGAAATATTTCTACCAAGGTGATAATTGGGTTAAAAGTATTTATTCCCCTGATATTACAGCTGGACATGATTTTAAAAATATAATAATGGTAACAAAAGGTACATTTAAAACTGACAATTTAGGGTAAAAGCTATCTTAAGCAACACGTGACATGACACAATCCAAGAAAAACAGGTCTCTAAGATATTTCTAAATTGACATAACGTTTTATGTGATTCTTATCCTAGAACTCAGACTTATAAAAAATAAGACTTAAAATAATATCTCTTCAATAAGTTACACTGTCATACACTCAAACACACAAGCTGAGAGACATACTTTGCAATATGAAAGTAATGTGTTTGCCATTATTTTTAAGGAGAAAAGATTGTTTAAAACTGGGTTTTGCTTTCAAAAAATTGTAGTTATGCTTTGATATTACAGGTTCCTTTTGTTATTTCACCTTCATACAATGGGGTCTGGTTACAGGCTACTCCTTGCAAGACTGATTGGAGTAGGTCTGGCCTTATCTTACAGGCTTCACCTAGAGAGTTCTGGCCAAAAGAACATTTTTAACAGATTCATACAGATGTGGTTCAAAATAAAGTTCAAACTTAGATCTATAAAACATTAATGAGGCTATATAGAAATTATAAAGGCATTAAAATTCGGCCTTGGATTCACCCTGAATATTAACACAGGAAGCTAGAGTAGCCCTCAAGAGAGTAGAACAAGGGTTGCAAGACGCAGTGTTATCTCCATGCAAAGAAGGAGAGAAAACTGCTTTATGCATTTTGTCTACCTTTTTGCAGCCTACAGGCCTGCTTTGGCAGGAATGTCCCCTGTTGTGAGTTCATCCTAGAGCCTCACCAGTAAAATCTATTGATCATTACCCTGCTGCAGTTGCTTAATTGGCCCTTCTAAGGATACAACAATGTCTACAGTTTTTTGGGAAGAATCTTGCATAACTGATCATTCCCTATACTGCCTCTCAGGTTCAGGTTTTGTGTGGGACGATTGATGACTGGGCCATATTGCGCTGCTGCCTTGATGGATTAATAGATAATCATTATCCCAGACATCCTTTGCTTTCATTTTTTAAGGAACATCCTGTGGTGTTTCCAAAAGTAACTGCACAAGCACCCTTGCCGGGTGCCCCCAATATATTTACAGATGGATCGAAAACAGGCTGTGGAGCTTATATGATCGAGCATGATGAGCCTGTTTTGTGCCAATATCAGCCTGGCTCCCCACAGGTGGTTGAGTTGCAAATTGTGTTAGAAGTTTTCAAAAAAATGCTCCTTTCCATTTAATTTACTTTCGGATTCATCTTATGTGGTGAATGCTGTTAGGGTATTAGAAGTAGCTGGCTCCATAAAACCTATTTGTACGGTGAGCCATCTAATGAAGGAATTACAGAAAATTATCTGGTCCAGGGATTCAAAAATTTTTATACAACATATTAGAGACCATTCTGGTCTGCCAGGCCCGCTGAGTAAGGGCAATGACCTTGCTGATTGATGCACCAGAATGAAATGTGCCTTCCTGGCCTCATCCCTGGAAGCTGCACAAAAATTCCATCAGCAATGTCATGCTTCAGCTAGGACATTACAACAAAAATTCCATCTTTCCCGTGCAGATGCATGGCAGATCGTGCTGGAGTGCCATCAATATGTAGGTTTTCACCATCCCCCGGGTCTAGGAGTTAATCCAAAGGGCCTATTGCCCATAAAATTATGGCAGATGGATGTGACTCATATATCTGAGTTTGGAACCTTAAAGTACGTTCATGTCTATGTGGATACATGCTCTGGCATTATCCATGCTACTGCCATGGGTGGAGAGAAGGCTCACAATGTGATTGGACATTGCCTTGAAGCATGGGCTACCTGGGGGTAGCCTTGTCAGGTAAAAACAGATAATGGTCCAGCTTATACTGCTCAGTCGTTCCAGTCTTTCTGCAAACAAATGAATGTACAATTAAATCATGGCCTTCCCTATAATCCCCAAGGTCAGGGCATTGTTGAGCGTGCCCACCACGCCTTGAAGGAATGCTTAATAAAACAAAAAGGGGGAATTGGCTATGGTCGCACCCCTAAGGACCGCATAGCAGTTGCCCTCTTCTGCTGTGTCTGAAGACAGCTACAATATACTTATTTATAATTTAATCTTTAAGAAGATGCCTGGGCAGGACCCTTTGGGACAAGGCACATAAAGTTTGTATCCCAAAGAGGGTATATAGAAACATTCAGATATACAAGCACATTTATTATTCATATCATCAAAAAGGTAATGGCTTAAAAAATAATATATTTTTATGTACATCAAATTATAAAGATTGGTTCTTGATGTCCCAATTTCTACTTCTACCACATAATGATGTTGATTCTAAAGGACTTAATTAACTTTTACAGATAATTGATACTCATATTTCTAATTTAAAAAATCAAAATATGTGCGTATAACTATGATTGTTGAAATGCTAATTTCTGCAATCAAACTCAGAGATAAGCCATTCATGGCTGTTAAGACTGAAGATATTCCATTAATATTTGGCTTTAGATCTGCAAAATATCAAAGCATCACAATCAAGAAGTTCAAATTATTCAACCACCCTTGTGTCTTTTAACATAGTTATATCTTATTCATGTGAACTTCAGTTACAATATACACAAATATATAACCATATGAAGTATATGTGACATATATTTCTATACAGTACAATATTTTAAAATATATAATAATGTAATAGAAATGGAAACATGACTTCAAATTTAGAATTCATACAACGCTTGCAAAGGATCTTAATTTAGTTCTGAGCACCCACACTGAGGAGCTCACAACTGCCTACACTCCAGCTTCTTGGTATCCAACACCTCTGGCCTCCTTTGAAAACTACACTTGAATACACATACTCATACACAAATGCATGTATTCATATTTAAAAATAAAAATAAGCTGAGCTATGGAAGCAAAGTTAACTTAGAGACTTAGCAGAGTCAATACCCCAAACACACCACAGCATCTCTGTACTCCCAACTGAAGCACCAGGAAGCATGTCTTTCACACAAAGCCAGAACCAAGCCTGCCTACACCATCTTCACATGGCAAACATTTACCTGGTTGTAAAACCCCTATACAAGTCCAGTCTGAGGCTATCTAGAATACAACACCAGACAAAAACACAGGCACAGAAATATATGCTTAGGTTGTGTCACAAAACACACACACACACACACACAAACATACACAATGTGAATGACCAAGGTAATATGTGCCCTCACGAAACCACTAGTCTTGTAGAAATACTCTCAGATAAAATGTCACTGAAATTTAGGAAGCAGAATTTAAAGAATAGTCACAAATACCAAATAATGTGGGGAATTTAGAGAAGAAATGAACAAAAAACAAGGCAGTAGGAATGAAATAGCCTTGTTATGTTCAAGGACACACAATATGCAGCTGAACCAAATGACAAAATAAATTCCAGATTTGAAAACAGAATTCTGAAAAGTGATAGACTTATTGAAGAATATTCAAGATTTAACAAAAAATGGAATTGGAAACAACATTTCATTTAGTAAATTGGGCATAAAGCATTACAAGTCAAATTGATAAAGATGAAGACAGAGCATTAGGACTTGTAAGTAGGGTAAGGTAGAAGAATGGGACCACTCAATCCAAAAATAGAGAATATGAATACACACACACACACACACACACACACAAATATGGAACTTGAGACACCATCAAAAGACTAAATCTTTGAAATATAGGCATAGAGGAAGAATAATCCCCATTCACTAGCATAGACCAGATATTTAACAAGATAATAGAAGAAAGCTTTCCCAAATAGAGAAATACAGAACTACAAGTCTGAAAGAAACACTGATCAGATAGGACCTGTTGGGCTTTGGTGAGGTTAGGTCAATGCCCACAGCTGAGCTGTTTGCACAGGAAACATTCTGCAGAACATCCTGTGGCTTAATTTGATTCCTGTTTTCCTTCTTGGTGTGGTAGGGATTTCCCAGGTGCCTGACCTGTGGCTAAAATTGTTTTTTTCCTGTTGTTTTTCCTGGCCTCTAAGTATATAGTGCTGGCCCCTCAGTAAAGCTTTGGCATTCTTTTTTCTGAATGACCTGAGTCTGTGTTTTCTGTCAATCCCCCAGGCTATGCCCAGTACTTGGTACTGTGGCAGCACAGACACTGTCAGGACCAGAGAAGAACTTCCACAAAGCATATTAAATCTAAACATCAAACAAGTAGAACAATGAGAGTGTACTTATAAGACCAACAACAACAACAAATACCAACAGGAAAAAAAAAAAACATGTAAAAGAAAAGCCAGCAGAACATCAGCCAATTTCTCAATGAAATATTTAAATACCAGAAGAGCCTGGAACAAAATACTTGAAATGCTCTGATGTTCTGCTATACTCATAGGTGAGTGCCTAGCCCAGCCTTCATTAGACAGGCTGCCTCCAGCAGCTGACAGGAGCAGATGCAGAAACCCACTTCCAAACATTAGGAGGAGAGAGAGCCCAGGTTATAAGTCTCCATTTGGGTCTATCCCCTTGGAAGTTGAGAACACTGGAATATGCCTCTAGAATCAACTAAGCAGGGCTTACTGAGGATTTCAAAGACAAGCAGCAATCACAGAACATGCATGGGTTTGTGCTAGGTCCTCTACATATATGTTATGGTTGTTGGTTTCTTGTTCTTGTGAGACTCCTGACAATGGAAGATGGGGTGTCTCTATCTGTTGCCTGCTCTTTCTCCTACTGCATTGCCTCTTCCAGACTTGATGTGAGGATTTATGTCTTATTCTATCTTCTTTTGTTGTACTGGGTTGATGGCCTAAAAGGCCTGCTGTTAGGAGACACACAGCAGGGAGTATATCAGAAGAGAAGGGAGATGAGAGGGGTACTGGGAGGAATAGTGAGGTGAAGCTGTGGTCAGGAAGTATTGCATGGGGGAGAATATCTAAAGTTTTTGAATAAAGGAACTATGCATGCCAACCTAGATTAAAATACCCAACGAACTGTCTGCCATAGTTGAAGGAAAAAGAAAGAAAAATTTTTCCACAGAAGAAGCAGGGGAAAAATTAATATACACCAAATAAACTGTACAGAAAATACTGGACATCAGAGAGGAATTGGCATAGTTAAGAGACAATAGAAAGAAAAAAAATGCCAATAAATGTATGGAACTAGAAATCATTATATTGAGCAAGGAAATCATGAGTCAAGAGGCCAAAGCAACAAGATTTCTCTCTCTTCCTTGTGCATCTTAGCTCAGAATCTGTAGTTTTGAGTTTATAACCTGGAGTTACTACAACACCCAGAACAGGAAAAAGGTACTATATGATGCTGAATAACTTTAAAGAGGAGAATGAAAGGACCTAAGTGCTACAAAGTGAGAAAGAAGGAAAATGGTGAGTGTGTGTGTGTGTGTGTGTGTGTGTGTACTTAGCCACTCCTTCATAATGTCGACCTGAAATTTATATGAAAGGTGTGAGATGTGATAAATACTAAATATTTTTTTATTCACTAACAAGTATTAACATAGGTAGCATTCTTATGGAGGGATTGGAAGTTTTCTGGGCATAAACTGATATGAAAGATAAGATATTTGAGGATATAAAAGATAAGATATTTGAGATCCTGATATATGGAGGTCCACTGTAAACATGCACAGGTGCAGACCTGGTTTGAGTGTTGATAATGATATCACCCACTGGAGGATCTCCATCATCTCTTTCAGTGGGTTCACATGCAAGAAGTCAAGAAGATCTCAGAACATATTATATCTGTAAGTTGACTAATAGATTCTAAGAGATTTATATAAATGACAGAAATTAATTCTGATATTTCTGTTAAGTAGTAGATAAGTATATAGGTTTATACCTATGTATTATCTGTATAAAGTATATGACTAGTTAAGATGATATTTATTAAATGTATTTATTTTTTCACTTTACATCTCATTATCAGGCCTTCTTCTCCTCCCAATTCCGCCTCACACAAGTCCTTTTCCTATTCAATCTTGTCCTTCTCCTTTGATAATGGGAAGACACCCTTTGTGTGCCAATACATCCCCCAGAAGTCCCCTGACTTAACTCTGGGACTAGGCAAATACATTCCCATTAAGGTAAAAAAAAAAAAATGATACACATTAGGGGCATAGGATCCACAGGCAGGAAGGAAGGTAACAGACTCAGGGACAGTCCTACTCCAGGTGTTGAAGACCAAGTTGCTCATCTGCTACATATGTCCAGGGAACCTAGGTCCACCCAATGCTCCCTCTGTTTGATGACTCAGGCTGGTGGATCTCCAATGCTCCAGGTTTATTACTCTCTTGTTCTTCCTATGGAGACACTATCCTTTTTGGGTTCATCTATCTTTCTTCCAAGTCTTCTATAAGATTCCCAGCGATCCACCTTATGTTATGCTGTTTCTGAATCTCTTTCAATTGTTTGCTGAATGAAGCCTCTCAGAGGAAAGTTAGGCTAGGTTCCTGTCTGCAGTTCTAAAGGACTACCATTAAGAGTGTCAGGGATTGGTTCTTCCCCAGGAGATGTCTCAGCTTGGGGCAGTCAGTGGTTGGCCATTACTACTATCTCTGGTCCATCTCTGTCCCTGCACAACTGTGCTCTTACCAAATCCTTGGTTATTTATTTTACTTTATCAGCTACCAAGAGACAATTTTTGCTCTGTATAATACAGACTATTCTGAGCATGGTGAAAAGGAAGTTAAATGCCTTTTTAGACAGTAAATTATGTTTTGTTTAATTTTGTGTCTTCAGCACTAGAAATAGGATCCAGACCCCGGGCAAGCCAGGCAAACACTCAGTCTCCAACCTAACACAGAACCTTTCCAGGCTCTTTTCACAGCTTTGTTACATGGGAAATGAGACAGTAGGTCTTATTCTACAGCTGTTTTGGTTGTTAACTGTTCCTGCCATAGGTGGTCACTAAGGATTATAGGAATATAGTGAGTAAATTGTATCAGAAATGAGTCAGGTGATATGAATCTGCATTCTCCTTCTATCTCAGAATAGGAGCACAGACAGACCCAGGACATTCTCTATTTAAAAGTGCTGCCCCTTGGCAGGATTTCCAGGAAGGATGTACAGACAGAGCTGCCCATCAGTACACCCAAATTTAAAGCATAGAACACAAGGTAACAAAGCTAGAAGACTCAGCCAGAGTCACAGTTTGCCTCACATCTAAATGTGTTGCCTATCAGAAGGTCACATAACACTGAAGCACCACCTGTACCTTGATGGAGCTCTGTGGCTTCTGATTTTCTATTGGATAAAACTGATTTTCCCTTGGCGTCAGTTGCAAATATCATGTCAATTATGGGGTAGAACTGAGTGTTCATTTCCTCCTCTCAATGCTGGTGTCTTATCTGCCTTTAACATATAATGGTTTTGAACATGTTGGCACAGTGAGTTTATGTGTGTGCATGAGTTATGTGGAAAGCACTTTTTTTTACTCAGAACCAACCCTCACCTTCGGCTTTCACAATCTTTCTGCTTCAGCTATGCATCAATTCCTAAGCTTCAAGGCAGGGTCAGGAACCTTATGGTTTCCTTCTGTGCCCCAGAGCTGATCACGTGACCCAGCTCTCCATACCCAAATTCCTCCCAGAGAGAACATGTCTCCCAGGAAGGCTGACACACAGAACTACTGGAGGGACAAGCTACAGTCAGAGTCATAAGACCAGCTAACACCAGAGTTAATCAGATGGCAAGAGGCAAGGGTAACAACATATGCTACAGAAAAACAGGCTATTTTACATCATTAGAACCCAGTTCTCCCACCACAAACACACTGGAAAAGAAAGACTCTAATTTAAAATCATACCTCATAATGATGATAGAGCAGTTTAATAAGGACAGAAATACTCCATGAAAAAAATACAGGAGAACACAGACATGTAGAAGCTCTTAAAGAGGAAAAACAAAAATCCCTTAAATAATTATAGGAAAACACAACCAAACAGTTAAAAGAATTAAAAAAAAACCCATCCATGTTCTAAAAATGGAAATAGAAACAATAAAGAAATCACAAAGTGAGAAAACTCTGGATTTTGAAAGTCTAGGAAAGAGATCAGGAGCCACAGATGCAAGCAACACCAACAGAATACAAGAGATAGAAAAGAGAATCACTGTTTCTAATGGCTGAATTGTACTCCATTGTGTATATATACCACATTTTTTGCATCCATTCTTCTGTTGTGTGATACCTGGGTTCTTTCCAACTTCTGGCTATTATAAATAGGGCTGCTATGAACATATTGGAGCATATATCCTTATTACATGCTGGGGAATCCTCTGGGTATATGCCTAGGAGTGGTATAGCAGCATCTTTCGGAAGTGATGTGCCCAGTTTTCTGAAGAAGCACCAGACTGATTTCCATAGTGGTTGTACCAATTTGCAACCCCAAAAGCAGTTGTAGGAGTGTTCCTCTTTCTCCACATCCTCACCAACACCTGTTGTCTCCTGAGTTTTTAATCTTAGCCATTCTAACTGGTGTAAGGTGAAATCTCAGGGTTGTTTTGATTTGCATATCTCTGATGACTAACAAAGTTGAGCATTTTTTAAGATGTTTCTTTGCCATCCAAAGTTCTTTAGGTGAGAATTCTTTGTTTAACTCTGTAGACCATTTTTAATAGGGTTATTTGTTTTTCTGGGGTCTAACTTCTTGAGTTCTTTGTATATATTGGATATTATCCCTCTATCTGATGTAGGGTTGGTGAAGATCTTTTCCCAATTTGTTGGTTGCTGATTTGTCCTTTTGATGGTGTCCTTTGCTTTACAGAAACTTTGTAATTTTGTGAGTTTCCATTTGTCAATTCTTGATCATAGAGCATACACTATTGGTGTTCTGTTCAGGAACTTTCCCCTTGTACCAATATCCTCAAGGGTCTTCCCCAGTTTATTTTCTGTTAGCTTCAGAGTGTCTGGCTTTATATGGAGGTGCTTGATCCATTTGGAGTTGAGCTTAGAACAAGGAGACAAGGATGGATCAATTCAACTGCTGACCTCCAGTTGAACCAGCACCATTTGTTGAAAAGGTTATCTTTTTAAATTGGATGTTTTCAGCCCCTTTGTCGAGGATCAAGTGGCCATAGGTGTGTGGCTTCATTTCTGCATCTTCAGTCCTTTTCCAATGATCTGCCTGCCTGTCACTGTGCCAATACCATTCAGTTGTTAACACTAATGCACTGTAGTATTGCTTGTGGTCAGGGATACTGATTCCCGCAGAATTTCTTTTTTTTTTTTTTTTTTTTTGAGAATAGTTTTACCTATCCTGGGTTTTTGGTTATTCCAGATGAATTTGAGATTTGCTCTTTCTGACTCTATGAAGAATTGAGTTGGGCTTGATGGGTATTGCATTGAATGTGTATATTGCTTTTGGCAAAATGGCATTTTTAAGTATATCAATCCTACAGATCCATGAGCATGGGAGGTTTTTCCATTTTTTGAGGTCTTCGTCTATTTCCTTTTTCATAGTCTTGAAGTTCTTGTCATACAGATCTTTCACATGTTTGGTAAGAGTCACCCCAAGGTACATTATACTGTTTATGGCTATTGTGAAGGGTATCATTTCCCTGATTTCTTTCTCAGCCTGCTTATCCTTTGAGTATAGGAAGGCTACTGATGTGCTTGAGTTGATTTTATAACCTACCACTTTGCTGAAGTTGCTTATCAGATGTAGGAGTTCTCTAGTGGAGTTTTTTTGGGTCACTTAAGTAGACTATCGTATCAACTGCAAATAATGATAGTTTGACTTCTTCCTTTCCAATTTGTGTCCCTTTGACCTACTTATGTTGTTTAATTGCCCGAGCTAGTATCTCAAGTACAATATTGAAAAGATAAGGAGAAATGATTCAGCCCTGTCTAGTCCCTGATTTTAGTGGGATTGCTTCAAGTTTCTCTCCATTTAGTTTGATGCTGGCTACCGGTTTTCTGTATATTGCTTTTACTATGTTTAGGTATGGGCCTTGAATTCCTGTTCTTTCCAAGACTTTAAGCATGAAAGAATGCTGAATTTTGTCAAATGTTTTTTCAGCATCCAATGAAATGACCATGTGGTTTTTTTCTTTGAGTTTGTTTATGTAGTGGATTGCATTGATGGATTTCTGTATATTGAATCAACCCTGCATCCCTGGAATAAAGCCTACTTGATCACGGTGGATGATCGTTTTTATGTGTTCTTGGATTAGGTTGGCAAGAATTTTATTGAGTATTTTTGCATCGATGTTCATAAGTGAAATTGGTCTGAAGTTCTCTTTCTTTGTTGGATCTTTGTTTGATTTTTGTATCAGCTTAATTGTGGCTTCGTAGAAGGAATTAGGTAGCGTTCCTTCTGTTTCGATTTTGTGGAATAGTTTGAAAGGTATTGGTGTTTGGTCTTCTTTGAAGGACTGATAGAATTCTGCATTGCAGCCATCTGGTTCTGTGCTTTTTTTGGTTGGAAGGCTTACTATGACCCCTTCTATTTCTTTAGGGGTTATGGGACTGTATAGATGAACTATTTGGTCCTGCACACCTCAATGTCAAAGACAAAAAGCACCTTAGAGTAAAAGGCTGGAAGACAATTTTACAAGCCAATGGTCTCAGGAAACTAGCCGGAGTAGCCATTCTAATATCAGATAAATTGACTTTCAACCTAAAGTCATCAAAAGAGATACAAAAGGACACTTCTTGCTGGTCAAAGGAAAATTCCACCAAGAAGAACTTTCAATTCTGAACATCAATGTGCCAAATGCAAGGGTACCCTCATTCGTAAAAGGAACTTTACTAAAGCTCAAAGCACACATTACACATAACACAATAATTGTGGGTAACTTCAACACTCCACTCTCCTCAATGGACCGATCAAGAAAACAGAAACTAAACAGGGACACAATAAAACTAATTGAAGCTTTGGACCAATTGTACTTTACTGATATTTATAGAACATTTCATCCTAAAACAAAAGAATATACTTTTTTTCTCAGCACCTCATTGTACCTTCTCCAAAATCAACCATATAATTGGCCACAAGACAGAACTCAACAAATATAAAAAGATCGAACTAATCCCATGCCTCCTATCAGATCACTATGGAGTAAGAGTGGCCTTCAATAGCATCAAAAACAACAGAAAGCCTACATACACATGGAAGCTGAACAATAATCTACTCAATGACACCTTGGCTAAAGAAGAAATAAAGAAAGAAATCAGAGACTTTTTAGAATTTAATGAAAATGAAGGCACAACATACCCAAATCTTTGGGACACAATGAAAGCAGTGCTAAGAGGAAAACTCATAGATCTGAGTGCCTCCATAAAGAAAATGGAGAGTGCATACACTAGCAGCTTAAGGACACACCTGAAAGCCCTGGAACAAAAATAGCCAGTTTACCCAGGAGGAGTAGAAGACAGGAAATCATCAAACTCAGGGCTGAAATCAGTCAAATGGAAACAAAGAGAACCATACAAATAATCAATGAATCCAGGAGCTGGTTCTTTGAGAAAATCAACAAGATAGATAAACCCTTAGCCAGACTGACCAAAGGGCACAGAGAAAGTATCCAAATTAACAAAATTAGAAATGTAAAGGGGGATATAACAACAGAAACTGAGGAAATCCAAAAAAATCATCACATCCTACTAAAAAAACCTATACTCAAAAAAAACTGGAGAATCTGGAGAAAATGGGCAATTTCCTAGACAGATACCAAATACCAAAATTAAGTCTCTGTGTTTTATCTGGGCTGTGACAAAGATGCCAGGTATAGGTGCAGACTACCATGCACATGTGATGGAGGTGAATAGTGCCCAGGAAATGTGTGATAGGTACCATGGCAAGAGACACAACCTGTCCATTGTCAACTGACTCTGAGGCTAACTGTAAATAGCTTCTGATGCCAAAAAGTATAGCATGGCACCTGTATTTTATAGCTAACATCTACTTATAACTGAATACACACTGTGCATGTCTTCTCCCATGGGTATTTGGTCCCCCTTCTAAGAAGGACCAAAGTATCCATAATTTGTTCTTCCTTCTTCTTGAGCCTTGTTTGGTCTGTGGTTTGTATCTTGGGAATTCTGAATTTCTGGGCTAATGTCCACTTATAAGTGAGTGTATACCATGTGTGCTATTCTTTGATTGGGTTACCTCACTCAAGATGATATTTCTATTTCCATCCATTTGCCTAAGAATTTCATGGATTCAGTGTTTTTAATAAGTAATATTCCATTGTGAATTCATTGTTTTTAATAGTTGAGTAGTATTCTGTTGTGTAAATGTACTACATTTTCTGTATCTATTTCACTGTTGAGGGACATTTGGGTTCTTTTCTGCTTCTGGTTATTATAAGTAAAGCTGTTATAAACATAGAAATTGGCGAAGAGCTTTGGACACATGGGAGCAGGGGAAAATTTCCTGAACAGAATACCAATAACCTGTGCTCTAAAATCAAGAACTAACAAATGGGACCTCACAAAATCACAAAGCTTCTGTAAGGCAAATGACACTGTCAATAGAGCTAAATAGCAACCAACACATCAGGAAATGTTCTTTACCAATCATAACTCAGATCAAGGCCTAATATTATATAATATAAAGAATCCAAGAAGTTAGACTCCAGAGAACACACTTACCCTATTAAAAATGGGGTAAGAAGCCTAACAAAGAATTCTCAACTGAGAAATAAGGAATGGCTAAAAAAGCACATAATGAAATGTTTACTATCATTACTCATCTGGGAAATGCAAATCAAATCAACCCTGATATTCTAACTCACACCAGTCAGAATGACTAAGATCAAAAATTCAGGTGAAAGCAAGTGCTCGTAAGGATGTGTAGAAAGAAGGATACTCCTCCATTGCTGGTGGGATTGCAAGCTGGAAAAACTGCTCTGGAAATCAGTTTGTCAATTCCCCCCAAAATTAAGCAAAGTACTACACAAACACCCAGCTATACCCCTTCTTGGCATATACCCAGAAGACGCTGCAACAGGTAATAAGAACACATATTCCACTATGTTCATAGGAATCTTCTTTATAATAATCATTTGGTGATATTAGGGCGAGAGCCATTAGTGTTCTACTCAGAAAATTGTCTTTAAGGGTATGTCACTTCTATTGAATTTGATTTATACACTTTTATTTGAAGATCCTTCATTCACTTGGACTTGAGTTTTCTGAAGCATGATAAACCTGGATCTATTTTCATCCTCAACATGGAAACATCAAGATAGAGCATTTGTTGAAGATGCTTTTTTTTTTCCATTGTATGGTTTTGACTTTTTCTTAATCAAAACTCATGTGTCCATATTTGTATAGGCTTATTTCTTTTTTATACTTTATTTATTTTTATTATAAATTTTTATTTTCTATATCTATGTTCGAAATGATTTTCCCTTTCCTGGTTCCCCCCTCCCCATAAGTTCCCTAAGCAAGCCCTCTTCCCTCCCACCATTCTCCCATCAGCTCCCTCCTACTTCTCTGTCCTGGTACTCCCCTACAATGCTGGAACAAACCTTTTCAGGATCTGGGACCTCTCCTTCCTTCTTCTTGGGCATCATTTGATATGTGAATTGTGTCTTGGGTATTCAGAGTTTCTGAGCTATTATCCACTTATCTGTGACTGTATTCCATGTGTGTTCTTTTCTGTTTGGGTTACCTCACTTAGGATGATATTTTCCAGATCCAAACATTTGCCTACAAATTTCATGAATTCATTGTTTTTTATTGCTAAGTAGTATTCCATTGTGTAAATACACCACATTTTCTGTATCTATTCCTCCATCGAGGGACATTTGGGTTCTTTCCAGCTTCTGGCTAATACAAACAGGGCTGCTATAAACATAATGGGGCATGTGTACTTATTGCATGCCAGGGAATCCACTGGGTATATGTCCAGGAGTGGTATTGCAGGGTCCTCTGGAGGTGTTATGCCAAGTTGTCTGAGGAACAGTCAGACTGATTTTCAGAGTGGTTGTACCAAATTTCATTGCTACCAGCAGTGGAGAGAGTGCTCCTCTTTCTCCACATCCTGGCCAACACCTACTGTCTCCTGAGCTTTTAATCTTAGCCATTCTAAGTGGTGTAAGGTGAAATCTCAGGGCTGTTTTGATTTGTATTTCTCTAATGATTAATAATGTTGAACATTTTTTAAGGTGCTTCTCATCCATTCGAAGTTTTTGGTGGGATTATAAGATGGTACTATTCAGCCATTAGAAAGAATGAATTCATGAAATTCTTAGACAAATGGATGGAGCTGGAGAACATCATACTAAGTGAGGTACCCAGTCTCAAAAGATCAATCACGGTATGCACTAACTGGTAAGTGGATATTAACCTTGAAACTTGAAATACCCAAGAAATAATCTACATATTAAATGATGTCCAAAAGGAATGGAGGAGTGGCCCCTGGTTCTGGAAAGACTCAGTGCAACAGTATAGGGGAATACCAGAACAGGGAAGTGGTAAGGAGTAGATGGAGGAACAGGGGGAGGGAAGAAGGCTTATGGGACTTGTGGGAAGTGGGAACCCAGAAAAGGGGAAATCATTTGAAATGTAAATAAAGAATACATCAAATTAAAAAAAAAGAAAATGAAAAAAGGGAGAGGATTCTTTGTTTAGGGCTGTACCCCATTTTTAATAGGGTGATTTGGTTCTCTGGCATTTAACTTCTTGAGTTGTTTGTATATATTAGATATTAGCCCTCTGTCAGATGTAAGGTTGGTGAAGATCCTTTCCCAATTTGTTGGTTGCTGTTTTGTCCACTTGACAGTGTCATTCACCTTACAGAAACTTTGTAACTTTATGAGGTACCATTTGTCAATTTTTGATCTTAGAGCATAAGCTATTGGTGTTCTATTCAGAAACTTTTCCCCTGTGCCCATGACCTCAAGGGGTCTTCCCCAGTTTCTTTTCTATTAGTTTCAGTGTATCTGATTTTATGTGGAGGTCCTTGATCCACTTATAGTTGAGCTTAGTACAAGAAGATAAGAATGGATCCATTCGCATTCTCCTGCGTGCTGACCTCCAATTGAACCAGCACCATTTGTTGAAAAGGCTATCTTTTTTCCACTGGATGTTCTCATCTCCTTTCTTGAAGATCAAGTGACCGTAGGTGTTTGGGTTAATTTCTGGGTCTTCAATCCTATTCCATTGATCCACTTGCCTGACATTGTACCAATACCATGCAGTTTTTAACACTGTTTGCTCTGTATTACTGCTTGAAATCCTGTATACTGACTCCCCGGGAAGTTCTTTTACTGTTGAGTATAGTTTTTGCTATCCGGGTTTTTTTGTTATTCCAGATGAATTTGAGAATTGCTCTTCTTGATTAAGAACGGAGTTGGTATTTTGATGGGGATTGCATTGAATCTGTAGATCTGTAGATTGGCCAAAAAAGATGGCCTTTTTTACTATATTAATCCTGCCAATCGATGAGCATGGAAGATTTCTCCATTTTCTAGGTCTCCGATTTCCTTCTTAAGAGACATGATGTTCTTCTCATACAGATCTTTCACTAGCTTGGTAAGAGACACCCTAAAATACTTTATATTGTTTCTGGCCATTGTGAAGGGTGTCATTTCCCTAATTTCTTTCTCAGCCTGCTTATCCTTTGCTTATAGGAAGGCTACTGATTTGATTGAGTTGATTTTATAACCAGCCACTTTGCTGAAGCTGTTTATCAGCTGTAAGAGTTCTCTGATGGAGTTTTTTAGGTTATGTAAGTTTACTATCATATAATCTGCAAATAGTGATGGTTTGACTTCTTCCTTTCCAATTTGTATCCCTTTGGCCTCCTTATGTTGTCTAATTGCTCTAGCTAGAACTTCAAATACTCTATTAAAAAGATATGGAGAGAGAGGTCAGCCTTGCCTAGCCCCTTATTTTATTGCTTCAATTTTCTCTCCATTTAGTTTGGTGTTGGTTACCAGTTTGCTATATATTGCTTTTACTAAGTTTACCTATGGGCCTTGAATTCCTTTTCTTTCCAAGACTTTTAGCATGAACGGATGCTGAATTTTGTGAAATGTTTTTTCAGCATCTAATGAAATGACCATGTGTTTTTTCTTTGAGTTTGTTTATGAAGTAGATTGCATTGATGGATTTCCATATATTGAACCATCCCTGCATCCCTGGGATGAATTCTACTTGATCATAAACAATCATCATTTTGATGTGTTCTTGGATTCGATTGGCAAGAATTTTATTGAGTGGATATTCATAAGGGATATTGACCTGTAGTTCTACTTCTTTGTTGGATCTTTGTGGTTTTGGGATCAGCTTAATTGTAGCTTCATAGAACAAGTTGGGTAATGTTCTTTCTGTTTCTATTTTGTGGAATAATTTGAAGAGTATTGGTGTTATGTCTTCTTTGAAGGTCTGATAGAATTCTGCACTAAAACCATCAGGTCCTGTGCTTTTTCTGGTTGGAAGAATTTCTATGGCCCCTTTTATTTCTTTAGGAGTTATGGGAATGTTTTTAGTTGATCTATTTGATCCTGATTTAATTTTGTTATTTGGTATCTGTCTAGGAAATTGTCTATTTCCTCCAGATTTACCAGTTGTGTTGAGTATAGACTTTTGTATTAGGATCTGATGATTTTTGGATTTCCTCAGTTTCTTTTGTTATATCTCCCTTTACATTTTTAATTTTGTTAATATGGATACTCTCTCTGTGCCCTTTGGTTAGTCTGGTTAAGCATTTATCTATCTTGTTGATTTTCTCAATGAACCAACTCCTGGTTTTGTTGATTCTTTGTATGGTTCTTTTTGTTTCCATTTGATTGATTTCAGTCCTGTGTTTGATGATTTCCTGTCTTCTACTCCTCCTGGGTGAACTAGATTCTTTTTGTTCCAGGGTTCTCAGGTGTACTGTTAAGGAGCTAGTATAGGCTCTCTCCAGTTACTTTTTGCAGGCACTCAGAGGTATAAGTTTTCCTCTTAGCACTGCTTTCATTGTGTCCCATAAATTTGTTTATGTTGTACCTTCATTTTCATTAAATTCTAAAAAGTCTTTGATTTCTTTCTTTATTTCTCTTTTGGTCATGGTATCATTGAGTAGAGTGTTTTTCAGCCTCCATGTGTATGTGGGCTTTCTGATGTTTTTGTTGCTCTTGAAGACCACTCTTACTCCATAGTGATCTGATAGGAGGCATGGGATTATTTTGATCTTCTTATATTTGTTGAGGTCTATCTTGTGACCAATTATATGGTCGATTTTGGAGAAGGAACCATGAGGTCCTGAGAAAAAGGTATATTCTTTTGCTTTAGGATGAAATATTATATATATATATATATATATATATATATATATATATATATATATATATATATATATATATGTTAAATTCAATTGGTCCAATGCTTCAATTATTTTCACTGTGTCCCTGTTTAGTTTCTGTTTTCTTGATCTGTCTTTTGGGAATAGTGGAACACTGAAGTCACCCACAATTATTGTGTTAGGAGCAATGTGTGCTTTGAGCCTTAGTAAACTTCCTTTGACAAATGAGGGTACCCTTGCATTTGGAGCATAGATGTCTGGAATGGAGAGTTCTTCTTGGTGAACTTTTCCTTTGACCAGTAAGAAGTGTCCTTCCTTGTATCTTTTGATGACTTTAGGTTGAAAGTCAATTTTATCTAATATTAGAATGGCTACTCCGGCTTGTTTCCTGAGACCATTTGCTTGTAAAATTGTTTTCCAGCCTTTTATGAGGTATTGTTTGTCTTTGGCCCTGAGGTGTGTTTCCTGTAAGCAGCAAAATATAGGGTCCTATTTATGTATCCAGTCTGTTAGTCTATGTCTTTTTATTGAAGAATTGAGTCCACTGATGTTAAGAGATATTCAAGCATAGTGATTAGTACTTCCTGCTATTTTTTATGTTATTTTTATATTTGAGTGGTTATCTTCTTATGAGCTTGATGAAAGAAGTTTACTATCTTGCTTTTGCCAAAGTGTAGTTTCCCTCCTTGCATTGGTGTTTTCTACCGTTTTTCCTTTGGAGGGCTGGTTTTATGGAAAGATGGTGGGTAAACTTGGTTTTGTCATGGAATATCTTGTTTTCTCGATCTATAGTGATTGAGAGTTTTGCTTGGTATAGTAATCTTGGCTGGCATTTGTGTTCTCTTAGAGTCTGCATGAGATCTGCCCAGGATCTTCTAGCTTTCACGGTCTCTGTGGAGACATCTGGAATAATTCTAATCATTCTTCCTTTATATGTTACTTGGACTTTTTCTCTTACTGCCCTTAATATTTTCTTTGTTTCGTACATTTGGGGTTTTGATTATTATGTGACAGGAGGTATTTCTATTCTGGTCTATTCTGTTTGGAGTTCTGTTCTAGGCTTCTTTTATGTTCATGGGCAACTCTTTCTTTAGGTTAGGGAAGTTTTCTTCCATAATTTTTATTGAGGATAGTTGCTGGCCCTATTATTTGTAAATCTTCACTCTCATCTATACCTATAATCCTTAGGTTTGGCCTTCTCATTGTGTCCTGGATTTCCTGGATGTTTTGGGTTACAAGCTTTTTGCTTTTTGCATTTTCTTTCACTGTTGACTCAATGGCTTCTATGGTATCTTCCGCATCTGAGATTCTTCCATCTCTTGTATTCTGTTGTTGATATTTGCATCTATGGTCCCTTATTTCTTCCCAAGTTTTTCAATTTCCAAAGTTGTCTCCCTTTGTGATTTCTTAGTTATTTCTGCATCTGTTTTTAGATCCTGCATGGTTTTGCTCAGTTCCTTCACTTGTTTGTTTGTGTTTTCCTGTAATTTTTTAATATATCTTAGTGATTCCCCTTTCATGACTTCTGCCTGTTGACTCAATTTCTCCTGCATTTCTTTAAGTGATTTTTGCATTTCCTCTATATTGGGTTCTGTCTGTTGACCCATATTCTTCTGAATTTCCTTAAGTGATTTTTGTGTTTCCATTGTAAGGGCTTCTAACTTATTCATGTTCCCCTGTATTTTTTTTTAACAGATTTATTTATGTCCTTGTGTTACTCTAACAGCATCATGACAAGTGATTTTAAATCGAAATCTTGTTTTTCTGGTGTGTTGGGGTAGCGAGGACTTGCTGTTGTTGGAGAATTGGGTTGAGATGCTACCATATTGCCTTGATTTCTGTTAGTAACATTCTTGCGTTTGCCTTTTGCCATCTGGTTATCTCTGGCATTAGTTAGTCCTGTTGTCACTGGCTGGTGCTTGAACCTCCTGTGGGCCTGGTTGTGCTGCCTGCACCAAGATGGTAGCTGGAGACTTTGGAATGCAGGGCTTCTTCTAACCACGGTATTCCTGCAGGTCAGGTGCTTCCCTGGCTGAGCTCCCAGAACCAAAATGGTGGTTAGTGTCCTCGGACCACGGGGCTCCGTCTACCCACAGCACTTCCTGCCGGTCAGATGCTCCCCGTATGATATGTGCCCAGGCAGCTGTAGAGCTATCATGCTCCCTGGTGGGGAAGCAACCCAAGCAGGCTGTGTCCTGGGCAATCCTTCACTCTCGTACCCTCTGCATACATGGTTGAGCTGTCTGTGCCAAGATGGTGGCTGGCAACCTCAGACCAGGACGGCTTCTTCTAACCTCAGGACTCCCTGCAGGTCAGGCACTCCATGCCTGAGCTCCCGGAGCCAAGAAGTTGGCAGGCGACCTCTGGGTTTATTTCTTGAACTTTCATTCAATTCTATTGATCAAGATGTGTTTTTCTATGCCAATACCATGCAGTTTTTGCCACTATTGTTCTGTAGTACAACTTGAGATGACAGTTTGTAATTTCTCCTGAAATTCTTTTCTTCCTCAAGATTGTTTCAGATTTAGTGAGTTTTTGTTTGTTTTTTCTTTCTCTCTTTCTTTGTATTGTTTTTGCATAAGAAATTGAGAATTACTCCTTAAAGTTCTATAAAAAATTGTATTGGAATTTTAATAGGAGATGTACTGAATCATTAGATGGCTTTTGTAAGATGGTCATTTCCACTATGTTATCCAACCTATCCAGATGCACAAGAGATCTTTCCATCTTCTGATATACTCTCTGATTACTTTCTAAAGGGATTGGAAGTTCTGGTCATACATATCTTTCACTTGCTTGGCTAGAGTTACAAAAGATATATTGTGTTATTTTTTACTGTTACTTATTGTGTTGTATCCCTAATTTCTTTCTCAACCAATTTATAATTTGTATATAAAAAAGGCCAGCTATTTCTTAGACTTAACTTTGTTTCCACCCACTTTGCTAGAACTGTTTATCAGCTATATCTGTTCTCTTAGAGAATATATGAAGACCCCATTTTATCCTATCATATCATGTGGAAATAGAGATATTTGACTTATGTTACAATTTGTATCCCATTGTTGATTTTCTTATCACAGTTTATATTGGATTTTCCAGATGAATATTTATATAATTTAATAACAGTCATAATTCTGTACCTTCTTTCACAAGGTACAGAAATTATGTTGCTTTACTTTAACAAGGTATAGAAATTATTAGGCTTTTAGTTATTTTTATGATATTTCCATGTATTCTTTTGTATTAGATATTTAAAGTAGTATTTAAAACTTCTAGTCATTCTCTTTTTTCATAATAAATGCCTTCAATCCCAACAATTGGCAGGTAGATGCAGGAAGGTATCTGTGAGTTTAAGGCCAGCTATGTATGGTCTACATAGTGTGTTCCAGGCTAACCGAAGAAACTCACTATTGCAATACATTGTCTGAAAAATGATTTTTTTCTCCTTTTAAAACTACACTGATGAGCTTTAAAGCAAGCATTCTCCACACTGGCATTGTTTGCTATGTAGCAGGGAATAAACTGAGAAAAATCTATGAGAAAATGTAGGTGATTTCCAAATATCGCACATTGATTCATATGCAGCTTTGGCTGTCCTAGAACTCACTATGTAGTCTAGGCTGGATATAAATTCATAGAGATCCATATCTTCCTCCCAAGTGCTGAGGTAAAACATATGCACCACTATGCATTGAAATGTTTTTTTTTTTTGATGATGATGATCTTAATTCAGTGTGTGTGTGTGTGTGTGTGTGTGTGTGTGTGTGTGTGTGTGTGTATGTTTTGCCTATCCCTTGTCCAGTTCCCACAGAGGTGAGAAGAGGGTGTCAGATCCCAAGGAACTGGAGTAAATGAACTCAAGCACAGAAATGCCACAATCAAATAATTATATCATAAAAAGGTTTGATAAAAATACAACTTCCTTCAATCTGAAACCTCTGAAAACACTCAAAAAAGAAGGAAAACTTCTCAACAAAGTAAAGGCTAAGAATAATGAACACAAAGCTAATCATCTATACATCCTATTGAATAGGGGGAACTTCAAGCATTTCTTATAAAATCAGG
This sequence comes from Apodemus sylvaticus, assembly GCF_947179515.1. Taxonomy (NCBI): domain Eukaryota; kingdom Metazoa; phylum Chordata; class Mammalia; order Rodentia; family Muridae; genus Apodemus; species Apodemus sylvaticus. The sequence continues at coordinate 157,069,498 of NC_067473.1, forward strand.
ATAAAAAAGGGTGTCTGTCTTCTCTACCCCCACTGAGTACAGAGCTTCAGGAATAAGACAAGAGAAAGCAATAAAAATAATACAGATATATAAGTTAGAGGCCAGCATGTCTTTACTTTAAGCTGGCATGATTCTCTTAATGCCAGATCCTAAAACTCAACCTCATATATATTTTCTAAAAAGTCTAGCAAAATAGAAGCAGAAAGAACACTAATCAACCTATTGAAGTTACAAGTATGCTGATACCAAAACCACCCAAACATCCAACAACAAAAGAGAACTCCAGACCAATTTCCCTAATGAATATCGATGCAAAAATACTCAATAAAATTCTTGCCAACCCAATTCGACAACATAAGGAGGTCAAAGAGATACAAATTGGAAAGGAAGAAGTCAAACTATCATTATTTGCAGACGACATGATAGTCTACCTAAGTGACCCAAAAAACTCCACTAGAGAGCTCCTACAGCTGATAAACAACTTCAGCAAAGTGGCAGGTTATAAAATCAACTCAAACAAATCAGTGGCCTTCCTATACTCAAAGGATAAGCAGGCTGAGAAAGAAATTAGGGAAATGACCCCCTTCACAATAGCCACAAACAGTATAAAATATCTTGGGGTGACTCTTACCAAACATGTGAAAGATCTGTATGACAAGAACTTCAAGACTCTGAAGAAGGAAATGGAAGAAGACCTCAAAAAATGGGAAAACCTCCCATGCTCATAGATCAGTAGAATCAATATAGTTAAAATGGCCATTTTGACAAAAGCAATATACAGATTCAATGCAATACCCATCAAAATCCCAACTCAATTCTTCACAGAGTTAGAAAGAGCAATTATCAAATTCATCTGGAACAACAAAAAACCCAGGATAGCTAAAACTATTCTCAGCAACAAAAGAAAATCTGGGGGAATCAGTATCCCTGACCTCAAGCAATACTACAGAGCAATAGTGTTAAAAACTGCATGGTATTGGTACAGTGACAGGCAGGAGGATCAATGGAACAGGATTGAAGATCCAGAAATGAACCCACACACCTATGGCCACTTGATCCTCGACAAAGAGGCTGAAAACATCCAATGGAAAAAAGATAGCCTTTTCAACAAATGGTGCTGGTTCAACTGGAGGTCAGCATGCAGAAGAATGTGAATTGATTCATCCTTGTCTCCTTGTACTAAGCTCAAATCCAAATGGATCAAGGACCTCCACATAAAGCCAGACCCTCTGAAGCTAATAGAAAAGAAACTGGGGAAGACCCTTGAGGACATCGGTACAGGGAGAAAGTTTCTGAACAGAACACCAGTAGTGTATGCTCTAAGAGCAAGAATTGACAAATGGGACCTCATAAGGTTACAGAGTTTCTGTAAGGCAAAGGACACCATCAAGAGGACAGATCGGCAACCAACAAATTGGGAAAAGATCTTCACCAATCCTACATCAGATAGAGGGCTAATATCCAATATATATAAAGAACTCAAGAAGTTAGACTCCAGAAAACCGAACAACCCTATTAAAAAATGTGGTATAGAGTTAAACAAAGAATTCTCACCTGAAGAACTTCGGATGGCGGAGAAGCATCTTAAAAAATGCTCAACTTCATTAGTCATTAGGGAAATGCAAATCAAAACAACCCTGAGATTTCATCTTACCCCAGTCAGAATGGCTAAGATTAAAAATTCAGGAGACAGCAGGTGTTGGAGAGGGTGTGGAGAAAGAGGAACACTCCTCCACTGCTGGTGGGGTTGCAAATTGGTACAACCACTCTGGAAAGCAGTCTGGTGGTTCCTCCGAAAACTGGGCACCTCACTTCCAGAAGATCCTGCTATACCACTCCTGGGCATATACCCAGAGGATTCCCCACCATGTAATCAGGATACATGCTCTACTATGTTCATAGCAGCCCTATTTATAATTGCCAGATGCTGGAAAGAACCCAGGTATCCCTCGACAGAAGAGTGGATGCAAAAAATGTGGTATATCTACACAATGGAGTACTATTCAGCCATTAGAAACAATGAATTCATGAAATTCTTAGGCAAATGGATGGAGCTAGAGAACATCATACTAAGTGAGGTAAACCAGACTCAAAAGGTGAATCATGGTATGCACTCACTAATAAGTGGTTATTAACCTAGAAAACTGGAATACCCAAAACATAATCCACACATCAAATGAGATACAAGAAGAAAGGAGGAGTGGTCCCTGGTTCTGGAAAGACTCAGTGAAACAGTATTCGGCAAAACCAGAACGGGGAACTGGGAAGGGGTGGGAGGGAGGACAGGGGAAGAGAAGGGGGCTTACGGGACTTTCGGGGAGGGGGGGGCTAGAAAAGGGGAAATCATTTGAAATGTAAATAAATTATATCGAATAAAAAAAATTAAAAAAAAAATTCTTGCCAACCGAATCCAAGAACACATTAAAATGATCATTCACCATGATCAAGTAGGCTTTTTCCCAGGGATGTAGGGATGATTCAATATATGGAAATGCATCAATGCAATCTACTACATAAAGAAATTCAAAGACAAAAAAAAACACACGGTCATTTGTGGGGAACCATCCTGAGCTATTCGGACTTATGCTTACTAATAGCCCTAAGGTGATGGATGCTGAGAAAGAAGAACAATTAACAAAGAGCCGTTTCCATGAGCTGTTGGTGTGAGAAGATTCAGAGAAAAACCATGGAATGTCCCTGCCAGCGTAAACACCAGGTGTCTCCACCAGATGACCTTTTCACTTCCTGCCTTGGTCAGCAAGAATACCTCTGCCCTTCCCCTTTTGTACTATTGTGTAAAGGTCACTTCCTTCTCTGTAAGCCTTAAAACCCGTTTGCCTCCCCGACCTTAAATGAGACCTCGACATCTATCTGAACACTGCCTGGTCTCCTTCTTTCTCCCCCCCCCCATTTTTGACCCTCAGGTAACACCTCTTCGGAACCCTGAATAACTGGACTTGCTGGATGGGTCATAGTGGCACCTGAACAGACCCGAAGTATGGTCAACTACTGGACGATGGAGGAGAAACCCCGGGAAAAAGAGGACCCCATAGACCACATCACTCATGCATCGCTGGAGGGGCAGGTAAGTGGCCAAAAAATTGTGGTCCGACTGTCAGTGGGGAAACAATTATTAAAAGAGGCTAAAGAAGCTTGATTCATAGGAGGAATCAAGCATTAATTCAGGGAGAGAGGAATAAGAGTTAAGAAAAAAGATTTAATTAAGTTCTTTTGTTTTGTCATGAGAAATGACATTGGTTAATTTTAAGTGGACCCAATATTCACCTGCTAACTTGAGATAAGGTTGGTAAGGAAATTAATAAGATTCTGAAAACCAGTAAATCAGTGTCTGATAAATTCTTTAGTTACTGAGGGCTCATTCATGATGTAATAGAGAGTGCCTGGACCCTGACAGACAACAGTTTTTGTTGGAGGCTGAATATTGCTTCCGCCCTTTGTCTCGGGCAGCTTCGGTGACCTCACTTTCCCCTAAAAATAATTCTCCAAAACCTTCCTCAGTCGTTATAGACAGGTATGAGTCCCTGCCATCTGCTCCTATGATTTCTATTTATTCTCCTCTGCTCCTGAGGGATCTATCCCCTGCTGAAGTTAAGAGACCTCCAGAGAGAAAGCCAACTTGGAGGAAAAAAGCTGCAGAGAGCAGGTAGCCTTCTTAAAGGAGCTACAAGGGACAAATGGTCACTTTAACTTCAAGATTTATTTCAAAGACAAATGCCTAGAAAAAGCCAGAGCCAAAACAAGCCCCTTGCCTTTAAAATTTTCGAAGAGTTAAAGTCCACAGTCACAGCCTATGGGTGGACTGCTCCCTTCACTTTGGCACTTAGAATCTTCTGCTGAGGGCTGGCTGACACCTGAGGAATTTATCCAGTTGGCCCAAGCTGAGCTTTCTCTGAGGGAGAAAATTTTCTTTGAAAGTCAGAGGCTGCTGAGAGAGATCAAAAGCAAAACCGCTCAAGGGCAGCATGTAAGACCTGGACTACAGAGAAATTCCTGGGCTCTCATCCCCACCCAACTTTCTCCACAGGTGTGTGTGTTCACCTAGGCATCGCTCTTCCCCCTTGTTAAATCTTAAACAAGAGAAAAAGCAGGTTTTAGAAAAGCAGTTTTTCCATGTGTAGGACACGGTATCAAAAAAAAAATGGTTAGAAGCTATTTCAAAACTCTCCTGATGAGGACAATAAAATGGGAGATGTCATGTTTTCTCTCTGAAACATACTGGAGATCTCCTTAGTTCAGGTTAAGATATTTGGAACTCTTTGGGACATCAAGTTCCCTCACTGTCTGTTGTTTGTCTTTGGTGCACAAAATCTTGTTCATATGTGTGTCAATTTGTGTTGTCCATTTTTTTGTTTGGCTGAATGATTGGTTGTTTTTATGTTTTATGTAAAAACAATGGTAAAAAGGCGTTATCTTGCTGGCAGTCCTGCCAATTGTGGTTTACACAGAGGAGGCTAATTTGAGGTGCCTCACATTCTAAAGTAGGAGACAAAGACAGCTGGAAAAAAAGCTGCTTCTAAAAGAGCCAGCAGCCAGGCAAATGGAAATGATTAATTTTCCTAGAAAAATTTCTATCATGATGATGATTGGGTTCAAAGTGCTTTATTCCCGTGAAATTTACAGCAAGAAAAAAATGTATTTGGTTTAAATTTATGAGATTTGTATGATCGCTTCATTTATATTTTAAATTGGTCTTAATGGTATAAATGTTTACATATCTTGACTATAGAGTTATAACTTAATTGGTTATGATTTAAAAGGTATAGTGTTATTAAGAAAAGGTTAGTTTAAAACTGGTGATTCAGTGTCAGAGCCATCTTAACTAGCTACACATTGCATGATGCAAACCAGGAAATACAGGCCTCTAAGATGCTTCTAAATTGGCGTGGTGTTTTGTGTGAAACTTGGCCTGGAGATTGGACTTATAAGAAATATGATTTAAAATAATGTCTTTTTAATAAGTTACACTGTCATACACTTGAACAGGCAGATGAACCTTGTGCTGTATTAAGATAATTTTAAGTATGATACAGCTGTGGCGATTATAGGCCTATTGCCACTTTTCCACAAGTTTATAGGCTACAATGATAGGAGCAAAATTTAACCCTCCAAGATTAAAAGGGAGATCTCAGTGGAAATTTATTTGATAGCAAACAGGCTTCTTTGACTTCTAAGAAAAAAGTAGGATATTTCCTGGAATCCTGGAATTACAGGTTCCTTTGGCTAGTCAATCCTTAAAATGTCCTTGCTGGACTGGACAGGCAGGTTTGGGTCTGGACTTAGATAAAAGGCTCAGATTAGAAGATGGTTACTTTGAGGAACTGCATGTACCATCCTTGCCAAGGACTCAAGGTGGGTCCTTGGGCACCAAAAAAAAAAAAAAAAAAAAATTACATTTGAATTAATGCAAGGCTTGGGGCTGCCTCAATGAAAGTTAGTGTGGAAGCTTGTGTTTTTGCCTTGCAGGCCTCAACTAGGGAGTGTTTGGCTAAAAGAACATTCTTGAAATACTTATCCAGGTGTGGTTTAAAATGCAGTTCAAATCTAGGAAAAGTCAATAAGGCTATAAGGGCATTAACATTTGACCTGTCTACTCCATACACATTCTGATAATTATAAAAGCATTTGCTTCCAACTTTAAAGAAGCAATAAAAGAAATTTCATTAGAAGTTTTATCAAGGAATGCCAAGTAGCCTTACCTTAAGTGAGAAAAGATGTTTTGTCTCTGTTTAAATGCAAGAAGCTAGGATCTTAAATTCTTCAGTGTATAATGTTCATGGCATGTTTGTTACAGGCCTTCCTCCTAACTATGGACTTTTAGAATTTTTATGTAAATGATTTTTAAAGGTTGTTAGGATATATTATTTGGCTTTGTCCTGTATTAACCTCATCTTAAGCTTGCCCATGGAAGACCTAAACCTCTGTTTTCAAGGTAAAAAATGTTTGTTCCTAATTTTAAACAGCAATCAAATTGATTATTAATAATTGTTAATCTATTACATGACAAGACTTTTTGACAAAATTAATAATTGTTATCTAAAAGATAAATTGTTAAAAATTTGCCCCTATAAAAGTTTTTATAGTGTTATAGATTTATACATGCATCCTATAAAAATACATCTACTATGAGAGTAAAGCTCATATAATTATATCACATGTTTATTCTTTTGAGTGTCCCCTTGCTTCAGCACAGATAATTGAATTGGGTGCTGTACCTATTCTTTTTAAAATGTTAAAAATCAAACATTTGATTTTTATATTAACAATATACATATTTAGCTCATGGCTTACAATTGCTTGAAATTGTTTCTTTTTAATGCTACTAATTCTTAACTCTTATAATTATTTATTCAAGTACAATTCAAAAAAGTAATAAAAAATATACATACGATTATTGACAGCTTTTCAAGCTTCCTAGTTATAACTATTTTAACATAAGAAATAAAATATAAAATAAAAGTAGTCATTACATATATTTTTATAGTAAATGTTCCAAATCAGATTAAGACAAATATTATAACTGATTATTATAGTCAGTCATTTGAAATGTCTTATTAACAATTTAATATTAGTCATATTACTGAGATTCCTCATAATTCGCAAAGACAAGATATTATAGAACAAGCCCATAGAACTTTACAACAATATTTTTATAATAAAAGAGGGGAGAATCACTTCTCTATATACCACAAACATTTTTTTAAAAATTTAATGCTAGTGATCTCTCTGAGTATTGAGAGGAGGGCATGCTTGTGTTTTGTCTGGAGGATGCAGAAGGAACATGCTCGCTGCCAGAGTATTCTGAGACAAAAAATGATGCTGATTATTATCATTGAAAATGACCATAGCCCTCAACACCTTTGGATGCTTCTTACTAATGCTGACAACACAGATAACTACAGACTCAACATCCCTCTTTTCATGGCAATTTTAGTTATCTAAAAATTAAACAAATTATAAACAGATCAAGGGGAGATATTGGCTACTGCTGATTGCCACCCTTCAGGGTGTCAAAAGGCCATATATTTAAATTTTACAGATTTCAAATATAGACCAGATAGAACATGGCCTGCCATTTATTTTCTTTAAGACATCCACAGGCATTGCCTCCCTTGTTACCTCTCAACAGAATCGATAACAATATCATTTACTTAGTGCTGCCATTGATAAGGACCTAGTCAAACTCAGAGATGGTTTAGCCAGTTTAAAAGACTCTGTTGCCTCCTTATCAGAAGTAGTATTACAGAATAGGAGAGGTCTTGATTTGCTTTTCCTACAACAGGGAGGACTTTGCGCAGCCTTAAGGGAAGAGTGCTGTGTTTGTGTAGACAAGACAGGACTGGTAGATGACAGTCTGAGGAGAGTAAAAGAGAGTTTAGAAAACGCAGAAGAGAATGAGAACAGTAGGAGTATTGGTATAAAAACTGGTTCTCCACATCTCCATGGCTTTCTTCCTTATTACCCTCTATCCTTGGACCCTTTATATGATTATTGCTATTAATCTCCTTTGGTTCCTGGGCCTTTCAACAATTAACCCACTTTATTAAATCACGAATAGATTCTACCCTGCCTAAGAATTATCTTTCAGTACAATACCATCGGCTAGAGACTGGAGAGGCTGGGGATCTGAAGCCACAGAACGACCGGGGAAGAAACCTCTTCTACACTGACCTCAGGGAGGCTCAATTTTCAAAACCTCTTAAAATAACGTGCTCAGCCCACAATTTTCATCCCTGGGCTTTTCTGGAGGTTAGATGATTCTGCCCAAGGTAGCCTTCTCAATGACGTCAACTTCCTCTATCCCCTGAACAACCTAAGATATGGGGCCTTGAGGATGACAAGGTTACTCTATGACAGGTAAGGCTGGGGATCAAGAGGTCGATCCTAAGACAGATGGGGCTACACATTTACGGCCTAGACACCCTCCACCCAGCCATTGTCCCCAAAGACTATTCAGTCTTCTAAAAAAGAATTAGGGGAGAGATGTGGGGAACCGTCCTGAGCTATTTGGACTTATGCTTATTCACAGCCCTAAGGTGACAGCTGCTGAGAAAGAAGAACAATTACAAAGAGCCCTTCCCATGAGCTGTTGGTACGGGAAGATTCCGAGAAAAACCATGGAATGTCCCCGCCAGCATAAACACCAGGTGTCTCCACCAGATGACCTTTTCGCTTCCTGCCTCGGTCCCCAAGAATACCTCTGCCCTTCCCCCTTTTTTTACTATTGTGTAAACGTCACTTCCTTCTTTGTCAGCCTTAAAACCCATTTGCCTCCCCGACATTAAATGAGACCTCAACATCTGAACACTGCCTGGTCTCCTTATCCCCCCCCCCCTTTTGACCCTCAGGTAGCACCTCTTCGGAACCCTGAATAACTGGACCTGCTGGACTGGTCAGTCATTTCATTAGATGCTGAAAAGGCTTTTGATACAATTCAGCATCCTTTTATGCTAAAAGTCTTGGAAAGAACAGGAATTCAAGGCCCATATAAAAACAGTAAAAGCAATATACAGCAAACCAGTAGCCAACATCAAACTAAATGGAGAGAAGCTTGAAGCAATACCACTAAAATCAGGGACTAGAGAAGACTGCCCCCTCTCTCCATATCTTTTCAATAAAGTACTTCAAGTTCTAGCTAGAGCAATTAGACAACTTAAGGAGGCCAAAGGGATACAAGTTGGAAAGGAAGACGTCAAACTATCACTATTAGCAGATGATAAGATAGTATACTTAAGTGACCACAAATGATTAAGCATTTAATATGTTAGGCTATGGTGGGGGCTTTCTTTGTTTTTGTTGTTGTTTTGTTTGTTTGTCTTTTGAGATAGAGTTCCTCTGTGTAGTCTGGGCTGTCCTGGAATTCACTCTGTAGACCAGGCAGGCCTTGAACTCACAGACATTGACTTGCCTCTGCCTCCCAAGTGCTGAGATTAAAGGGGTTTGCCACCTCAGGCCAGCCAGCTATTCTTATTTAAACTACCACAGGCCACTCCTTGACTCCCACAGGCTTGTAGCTATATCTATTTCATAATGAAAAAGTACATTCAGTCCAACTTCACAAGGTTCCATAGGCTGTCTGCCAGAGAATTCCACGAGAGAACTCCTACAGCTGATGAACAACTTCAGCAAAGTGACTGGTTATAAAATCAACTCAAGCAAATCAGTAGCCTTTCTATAATCAAAGGACAAGCAGGCTGAGAAAGAAATTAGAGAAATGACACCTTTCACAATAGCCAAGAACAATATAAAGTATCTTGGTGCTACTCTAACAAAAAAATGAAAGATCTCTATGAAGAGAACTTCAGGTCTCTGAAGAAGGAAATCAGAGAAGAACTCAGAAAATGGAAAAATCTTCCATGCTCATGGATTAGCAGAATTTATATAGTAAAAAATAACCAGCTTTTCAAAAGCAATATACATATTCAATACAATTCCCATCAAAATCCCAACTCGGTTCTTCACAGAGTTACAAAGAGCAATTCTCAAATTCATCTGGAATAACAAAAAACCCAGGAGAGCTAAAAACTATTCTCAACAGTAAAAGAACTTCTGGGGGAATCAGTATCCAGGACCTCAAGCAGTACTACAGAGCAATAGTGTTAAAATCTGCATGGTATTGTTACAGTAACAGGCAGGTAGATCAATGGAATAGAATTGAAGACACAGAAATGAACCCACACACCTATGGTCACTTGATTTTCCACAAAGGAGCTACAATTATCCAGTGGAAAAAAAGATAGCCTTTTCAACATATGGTGCTGGTTCAACTGGCGGTCAGCATGCAGAAGAATGCGAATGTATCCATTCTTGTCTCCTTGTACTAAGCTCAACTCCAAGTGGATCAAGGGCCTCCACATAAAACCAGACACACTGAAACTAAGACCCTTGAGGGCATGGGCACAGGGGGAAAGTTCCTAAACAGAACACCAATAACTTATGCTCTATGGTCAAGAAGTAATAAATGGGACCTCATAAAATTACAAAGTTTCTGTAAGGCAAAAGACACTGTCAAGCAGACAAAACAACAACCAACAAATTGGAAAAAGATCTTCACCAACCCTATGTACCACAGAGGGCTAATATCCAACATATACAAAGAACTCAAGAAGGTAGACTCTAGAGAGCCAATTAACCCTATTAAAAAATAGGTACAGAGCTAAACAGAGAATTTTCAGCTGAAGAATTTTGAATGGCTGAGAAACACCTTAAGAAATGTTCAACATCATTAGTCATTAGGAAAATGCAAATCAAAACAACCCTGAGAGTTCACCTCACATCAGTTAGAATGGCTAAGATTACAAACTCAGGAGACAGCAGCTGTTGGAGAAGATGTGGTGAAAGAGGAAAACTCTTCTACTACTAGTGGGATTGCAAGCTGGTACAACAACTCTGGAAATCAGTCTGGTGGTTCCTCAGAAAACTGGGCATGACACTTCAGGAGGACCCTGTTATACTACTCCTGGGCATATATGTTTGTATCTGCACAAAAGTCCTGTCTGCTCACTGTGTGCGTGTGCCTCGAGGGCCGCAGGGATGCGGTGGAAAGTTTCCCCACAATGACATACACCAGGACAAACAGTTCCACGTGGATTTTATTTAAGATAGGGAAGGGGTAGCAGGCGGGAAGGAAGGAAGGAGAGAAAGAGAGAAAAGAAAAGAGGATGGAGAGAAACACAGTTATATACAGGTGATGAAGTAATTACAGGTAAAGGTGGGCTATGGAATTCTGGGTTAACGGCGGCTGTTTCCTTGGCAACAGACCTATACATTGTCTTAATTGTCGCTTGTATGACTTCACAAATCTCAGACATCTCGGTACCTACAATATACCCATAGGATTCCCCGGCAGGGAATAAGGGCACATGCTCCACTTTGTTCATAGCAGCCTTATTTAAAATAGCCAGAAGCTGGAAAGAAAACAAATGTCCCTCAATGAAAGAATGGATATAGAAATGTGGTATATTAACAATGGAATACTACTCAAAAGTTAAAAACAATAAATTCATGAAATTTTTAGGCAAATGATTTTAACTGGAAAATATCAATTTAAGTGAGGTAACAAAATCACAAAAGAATACACATGAAATGCAGTCACTGATAAGTGGATATTAGTTAGCCCAGAAGATCTAAATACTCAAGGCACTATTAATATATCAAATGATTCCCAAGAAGAAGGAAGGAGAAGGCCCTGGTCCTAGAAAGGCTTGATATAGCATTTTATTGGAGTACCAGGACAGAGAAATGTGAGGGGGGTGATTGGGGAATGGGCGGATAGAAGAGGGTTTATGGGACTTATGGGGGTCAGGGGGACCAGGAAAGGGGAAATCATTTGAAATGTAAACAAAGAATATAGAAAAATAAGTCTAGAAAAGTGTCAAGATACAAAAATAATATTGTAAAAATTGATATCACCTGTAACCAATAACAAATATACTAAAATGTAAATCAGGAAACCATTCCTTAAAAATAAACTAATAAAAACACATTTCTTGGACAGTACCTAGCCAAGAAAGTGGAAGAGTTCAATAATAAATACTTTAAAGCATTGGAAGAAATGAAATTAAAGAAGGCACCAGAATAGGCAAAGATCTCTTATACTCATGTATTCAAGGAAAAACTATTGTAAAAAAAAAAAAATTATTGTAGCAAAGGCAATCTACAGGCTGTGTGTAACTCCATACAAATTCCAGTGGCATCCTGCTTACCATTAGAATAAATATCATTAAAATAAAAGTAATATTAAAATACAGAAATTAGTATTGTATATACATTAACAGTTTGATAATTTTAAAACCTAAATGGTGAAAGTAAAGTCATATCTGGCCCCCAAAAAACTAAAAGACTGATGGGAGGAGAAGGTAAGATACATTAAACATGGAGTAGGTACTTATATGTTGATGTAAAAACAGAAGTGATGCAGCGGACCCTGTCTCTAATTCAGTGCTAAAAAGCAATGGAAATACAGAGCATACGTTCCCGGTACTTGAACTCCAACTGAAATTCATATGGCTTCCCACTAAAATAGAAGATAAATTTTAAGAACACCATGTCATGTTTTGTAAACACTTTTATTTGAACTCAGTATAGAAATGTATTAAGAAACTAGGAGGCTAAAGTTATTCATAGAGATAATCATGCTCTTTCCCTCAAATAAAATATAAAGTATAATTTAAGAGACATTAAGCATTGAATAATACTATTTATTGTTATATCCTGTGAGGTAGGAGATAGAGTGAAAGGAAAAGAAAATGTTGAAGGATGAAGCCAGAGAACAAACAGAAAAAGAGAACACTATTTGAGATATTGAGGAAGCCCAGAAATTCATAGATGTGATGAATAAAGAAAACTATTTTTATATCATTGTGCACCTGTAGAATTTCCTAAAAAGTTATAAATTGCAATCTGATTGTTTACAATTTCAGTACAAATTACAACAAAATGTTATACCATTTTATAATCGCAGTGTGAACGAAGTTAACTGTAACAGTGACTAAGTAAGTATTGCATCTTTTAAAGAATTTATTGAGGACTGAATTATTCAAATAAAATTTAGAAAATTATTTGGTAGGTGATGACAAATTAATATTTATCACTACAACTATGAGTATAAAGAAAAATTCTAGATAATATGTATGGGTATATACCAATAGACTAATCTAGAAATAGAATAAACTTTACTTGTATTGAAAAATGATAAAAGTTCTGATTTCTATCATGAAGAGTTATCTGGTGCTTATTGAAATAAATTTATGTATGGAGATTTAATACTCCTCAGTGGAAAAGACTGAATATAGCTACATTATAGATGATTACATGTGTAAACTCCTAAAGCTGTCTTCAGAATAGCTGTAAATCAGAGAATACATAAAGTATGCCATATTTACATGAACTGAAAACTGACAATCATACAATGTATAACATAGACATGAAAATAACTGCTTAAGGGACTACAAAGGAATCAACATAAAGCTTACACTGAGGCTTCACTCTAGAGAACTGCAAGTAAGGGAACGTGCTTGAAGAAGGGAAAAATTGGGCTGGAATCATTATAATATATCCTGGGTATTCAAAGTTTCTAGGCTAATATCCACTTATCAGTGAGTGCATACCATGATTGATCTTTTGAGACTGGGTTACCTCACTTAGTATGATGTTCTCTAGCTCCATCCTTTTGTCTAAGAATTTCATGAATTCATATTTTCTAATGGCTGAATAGTACTCCATTGTGTAAATATACCACATTTTTTGTATCCATTCCTATGTTGAAGGACACCTAGGTTCTTTCCAGTTTCTGGCTACTACAAATAGGGCTGCTATGAACATAGTGGAGCATGTGTCCTTATTGCATGCTGAAGAATCCTCTGGATATATGCCCAGGAGAGGTACAACAGGATGCTCAGGAAGTGTCATAAAGCTGTCTTCAAAATAGCTGTAAATCAGAGAATATATAAAGTATGCCATATTTGCATGAACTGAAAACTGACAATTGTACAATGTATAACATAGACATGAAAATAACTGCTTACGGGACTACAAAAGGATCAACACAAAGCTTACACTGAGGCTTCACTCTAGAGAATTGCAAGTAAGGGAACATGCTTGAAGAAGGGAAAAATTGGGCTGGAATCATTATAATATTTCTTATAGAAAGTAGTGCAAAATTATTGTTTATATAATGAAAATTCTCTAAGGAATTTAGGAAATTTTAATACATTATTCCTCCATGTACTTAAAAGTCAAAATCAAGCAGTAAATTTCTATTGGTTTTAAGAAATTACTGGATGATGAGTAGTGTCCATTAACCATACAGTGATTGACAAAATGAAACAATTTACAACATACTTGAATGTCTAAAGATTTAGCTAGCAACATATATTTCATGAAGAGTTACATATTCTTTCAGATAATTTCAACCAGATATGAGATTCCTGCCATCCACTTGGAAATGCCCCTGGGCTGTGCTTGGCTTACAACACTATGATACATGGCTTCAAGAGAGGATGTGGTTATAGGAAACAGGGATTTCTTTACACATATGATGTCCATGTGCCTGGCAGCTTTTCAGAGTGGGATGTCTTCCTCTTTAAGGTAGTAAAACCCTATGAGTGGACAGTTTCAGACACTTTGAATCCAAGTGTCTATGTCCATTAACTAATATCTTTGGAACAAATTTTACTGTACCGCTATCAAAGAAGATTCCTATGGGATCTTCTGTGCTGCTTTTATGGCCAAATAAAAGCAACTCAGTCTAGTATGACATAAATTTGCCACGTGAAAGATAAGCAATAACTGAGAGAAACAGTAGACTTGAAATACCCTAAATGTTTCTTGATCTTAAGATGGTAATGTATCCAACATTACAGGGTGCAAACACACTCTTGATTTAAAAACTAAGGAAGACATAAATAAGCTTTGTTCCAGAACATGATGAAAACCACTTTGGCCAAATACTCTTTTCTATGCAGGTTTTTGAGGATGGTTGAGCAATAATCCCTCTCAGTGTTGCAAAGTCTAACTTGAGTTTGAACTGGGCTTGGTCTGGTAATCATGTTTAAAATAAGTCCTTTGCTAGATAAAGTAAAATACCTGAAAATTACATGGTCTAGGATATAAAATTCTATGATTCTCCAAGTCCTGTTGAATCCCTGTCCTTATACCTCTTGTCCATGCACACATTTACCATAATATAATCTCTCGTTGAAAGTAGATTCCAATAATTGTAAATTATATCAGCTTTCACTCTGTGAAGACAATGTGAAACCCCTAACTTTGAAAGAGAAAAGCACTTCCCATTGTGACTGTTTAATCTCTCAGGAGACTCTATCCACTGATCTTTTGGATATCCTCAGGATAAAACTCTATGTTTTTCCCCTGGGACTCTTCCTAATCTTGCATCCATGTGGTTTCACCGGAGCATAAAGAACACCACAAAAACATCCCAATACTGTGAAACTTACGTGATAAACTGTGTTCTTTGTTAGGCCCTTCAGAAGTGAGAAACAGCAACCATGAAATTTCTGTAACAGAACTCATGACTACATTGAAATTAACCTGTATTGTATATAAAGACTAAGGCTGCATATGACTAACAGAGAAGAATCACATTTTAAAAAATCTGTTACTTTTACTCCATACAAATGATATGCTCTCATTCTTAAAATTAACATTCCCAGTCCTGTTACATTGTTTAAAAAATTAAAAAAAACAAACAAACTGTGATTTAAAGAAACATCTAGTAAGCATCCCTAAAGTCACCACTAGTATGCAACTATCTAAACTTTGATGGCTGGCTTCATGGTGTCTAGTTGGCTCAATGGATTGCAGGGGCAGGTGATTAAATTGCAGATGCCATTATTTGATGAAATGCATTGGCTTCACACCACTCTTTTGAATATTCTGACATGCTTCATTTTACAGAAATCACAATAAATTCCTTTGTCTTAAAGAATTCATGTAAAGACCTTCTTTCTGAAATGGCCACCTGACCTCAGTAGGATCATATAGCATTTGGGAAGAAACATACATCCTAGTAAACCAGCACTGGAGGCCAGAATTGAAAAGATTTCCACAGCTACCATGGTTTTGCCTGTGGAGCTCAGGTAAGTGGGTATAAAAGAAATCCACACACTACAGAAAACCATCATGCTGAATGTGATTGGTTTTGCCTCATTGAAGGTGTCAGGTAGCCTTCTAGCCAGAAAAGCAATAAGCAAGCTGAGACTGGCCAGAAAGCCCAAGTACCCCAGAACACAATAGAAAGCAAGGGTGGAACCCTCATTACATAAGAGGATGATTTGCCCATACTCTGACTGCATGTCAACATCAGGGAAGGGAGGATATGTTCCCAGCCAGATTGCACAGATGCACACTTGAATGATGGAACCACAGCAGACTATAGCATTTGAGAGTCGGGTCACCATCCATATTTGTAAGGTGCTTCCTGGTTTGATGGTTTTGAAGGCCATTACCACAATGAATGTCTTTGCCAAGATAGCAGAAACAGTAACAGAAAATACAATCCCAAAAATCATTTGTCTCAAGACACAAGTGACTGTTCTGGGTTGCCCAATGAATGTCAATGAGCAAAAGAAACAGAGCATTAAAGAAACAAGGAGGACAAAACTGAGATTTCTGTTATTTGCTCTGACAATGGGTGTGTCCCGATAGTGAATGAATAATCCTAAAATCATGGCTGAAATGGCAGATAAACTAATGGCCACAGAGACCAAAACCACACCCAGAGTATCTTCATGGGATAAAAATGCTATAATTTTAGGGAGACATTGATTCCTCTGCTTATTTGGATACTGGTCTTCAGGACATTTGAAACATTGCTCCATATCTGAAAATGAGGCAGATTGTTTTATTACATTCAACCCATAAATTTCCAAATATACCTATAAGACCTATATCTTGCATAGAGAAATTGTTGAATTCTCTAGAAAATTTCTGTAGATATATTCACTGAAATATGATATTGAAAGACAATTAATGAATAAGTTATTTATTTCTGAGAGAAAAATACATATATACTGTATACATAACATATTCAGAACATGAGTGGACTTGAACAATATGAGTGAATGAGAAATGTAGAAATGATGTTGAGGGGAAATCAGACAATATAAATTATATTTGTTTATGAAAGAAAGTAAAAGTTGACTTTGAGAGTTTAATATTTTCTTTTTGTTCCATTTGTTTAGCAAATATTGCTTAGTACTTGAGAACATCATATATGCATATCATGCATTTTTTTCAAATCTACCCCAATTTCTTCCCCCTAAAACTCCTTCTCTCTGTCCCTCCAATAATTCTTTCTCCCAACTTTATTTCTATTTTGTTTTTTCCCCACTGAGTTCACTTCATGCTACCTGTATGCATATCAATATAGAGCCATCGACCATAGCATGAGCAGAAAAACATATGTGAAACAAACAAACAGATGATGCTGATAGAGGATTTCAAGAAGGACATAAATAACTCCATTAAAGAAGTTTAGGACAACATGAATCAAATAACACTATTAAAATGGGGTAAAGAGCTAAACAAAGAATTTTCACCTGAAAAACCTCGGATGGCTGAGAAGCTCTTTAAGAAATGTTCAACATCATTAATCATTAGGGAAATGCAAATCAAAACAACCCTGAGATTTCACCTCACGCCAGTCAGAATGGCTAAGGTTAAAAACTCATGGGACAGCAGGTGTTGGCAATGATGTGGAGAAAGAGGAACACTCCTCAACTGCGGGAGGAATTGTAAGATGGTACAACCACTATGGAAATCAGTCTGGCAGTTCCTCAGAAAACTGGACATGACACTTCCAGAGGACCCTGCTACACCTCTCCTGGGCATATTCCCAGAGGCTTCTCCAGCATGCAATAAGGACACATACTCCATTATGTTTATAGCAGCCTTATTTATAATAGCCAAAATTTGGAAAGAACCCAGATGTCCCTCAATGCAGGAATGGATACAGAAATAGTGATATATTTACACAATGGAATACTAATCAACAACTAAAAACAATGAATTCATGAAATTTTTAGGGAAATGGTTGAAACTGGAAAATACCAATCTAAGTGAGGTAACCCAATCACAAAAGAATACACATGCAATGCAATCTCTGATAAGTGGATATTAATTAGTCCAGAAGCTCTGAATACACAAAAAACTCAATTAGCATAACAAATGAATCCCTTGAAGAAGTAAGGAGAGGGCCCTGATTCTGGAAAGGCTTGATCTAGCATTGTAGGGGAGTACCAGGACTGAGAAAAGGGAGGGAAGTGATTGGAGAATGGTTGGAGAGAAGTATCCTTATGAGACATATGGGGAGGGAGGAACTGGGAAAGGGGAAATCATTTGGAATGTAAACAAACAATATAGAAAATAAAAATAGATAATAAAAAAATCCTACAGAGAGAACATAAGTCAACAGGTTGAAGCCCTTTAAAAGGAAACACAAAAACTGCTTAAAGAAATAGAAGAAAACATGGGTTAATAGATAGAAGCCCATAAAGGGGAAATACAAAAATCACTTAAAGACATTCAAGAGAACAAGGGTCAACAGGCAGAAGTCCTGATAGAGGAAACACAAAAATCCCTTAAAGAATTAGAGGAAAATGCAAACAAACAAATCAAGGCACTGAGCAAAACCATCCAGGATCTGTAAAGGAAGTAAAACTACTAAGACATTATAAATGGAGACAAATTTGTAGATATAAAACCTTGGAAAGAAATCAGGTGCCATAGATGCAAACAACAACAATAAATTACACGAGATAGAGGAATGAATCTGAGGTGCTGAACATCCCACAGAAAACATTGACTCAACAGTCAAAGAAAATGCAAAATGTTAAAAGCTTGTAACACAAAACATCCAGGAAATCCAGGACACAATGAGAAGACCAAACCTAAGGATTATAGGTATAGAGGAGAGTGAAGATTTACAACTTAAAGGGCCAGTAAAAATCTTCAACAAAATTAAAGAACTCTTCCCTAATCTAAAGAAAGAAAAACCCCTGGGCACACAAGGAGCTTACGGAACTTGAAGCAGACTGCACAAGGACAGAAATACCTCCCATCACATAAAAATCAAAACCCCAAATGTACTAAACAAAGAAAGAATATTAAAAGCAGTAAGAGAAAAAGGCCAAGTAGCATATAAAGGAAGACCTATCAGAATTACACCAGACATCTCACCAGAGACCATGAAAACCAGAAGATCCTGAGCAGATCTCACACAGACTCTAGAAGAACAGAAATGCCAGTCCAGACTACATACCTGGCAGAACTCTCAATCACTATAGATGGAGAAACCAAGATATTCCATGAGAAAACCAAATTTACACAATATCTTTCCACAAACCCAGCCCTACAAAGGATAATAGATCAAAAATGCCCATACAAGGAGGCCAACTACACTCTACAAAAAGTAACTTAGTAATCTAATTTCAACAAACCCTAAAGAAGAAAACTACACAAGCATTAAAATAACATCAAAAATAACAGGAAGCAAAAATCACTATGTCTTAAAATCAATGGAATCAATTCCCCAATAAAAAGACATAGACTAAAAGACTGGCTACTTAAACAGGATCCCCAATTTTGTGGCATACAGGAAACATACCATGTTGTCAAATAAAAACAGTGCCTCAGAGTAGAAGGCTGGAAGATAATTTTCCAAGAAAATGGTCTAAGGAAATAAGCTTGAATAGCCATTATAATATAGGGAAAACATCAATTTTAAACCTAAAGACATCATAAAAGACACGGAAGGACACTTCATACTCATCAAAGGAAAAATCTGCCAAGAAGAACTCTCAATTCTGAACATATATATTCAAAAGTGTACACTCAGTCATAAAAGAAACTTTACTAAACCCCAAAGCACACATTGCACCTCACAGAATGATTGTGGGTGACTTTAATATTCCACTCTCCTCAATGGACCAATCAGGGAACACAAACTAATCAGAGACACAGTCAAACAAATTGAAGTTTTGGACCAAATGGATTTAACAGATATCTATATAACATTTCAACCTAAATCATAAGAATATATCTTTTCACCACCTCATGGTATCTTCTTCAAAATCGACCACATAATTGGTCACAAAGCAGACCTCAACAGATATGAGAAGACGGAAGTAATTCCATGCCTCCTATCAGATAACTCCAGATTAAGACTGGTCTTCAATAGCAACAAAAATAACAGAAAGCCCATATAAACATGGAAGATGAACAATGCTTGTCGGAGACCAAACTCTAGAAAACCAGACTTTCAACAGCCCTCACCTTGAAAGTTCACTGACCTTGCTGTTTACAGCTGAACCCCCCCTTCTTTACACAAGGCTGATCAACCGGTTCTTTACCTGGCTGAACACCTGGAATGGTCTGGGCAGAACCAGCATTCCAGGAAAACTGCAGATGCCTCAAGCCAGAGTCAACATCTGCCCTGGATGTCCTTTCCTCTTTCTGTGATTCTAACATTCCCCTCAGCCACTCCCTACTTCCTCTTAAGGTGGGTTCAAAACCAGGTGTTTTGCATTTCATTAAAGAGGCTTTGACAAAGACACCCTGTTTGCTTGACCTCGCTTTCCTTTCCCTCCCATTTTCTCTTTCAGTCTTGGGTCATCCTCGGCTCCCCGAATTACTAAGTTCTGTTGGTCGGGATGATTGCTCTACTCAATTATACCTTTCTCAGGGAAGAAATAAGTTTAGATATTAAAGACATTTCAGAATTTAATGAAAATGAAGGCATAACATTCCCAAACTTATGGGACACAATGAAAGCAATGCTAAGAGGAAAACTTATAACTCTGAGGGCCTCCAAAAAGAAACTGTAGAAAGTATACACTAGCTTCTTAATGGCACATCTGAAATCTCTGGAAAAGAAAGAAGCTAGTACACTGAAGAGGAGTAGAAGGCAGGAAATCATCCAACTCAGGGCCGAAGTCAACTAAGTTTAAACAAAAAAGAGACATACAATTAATCAAAAAACTAGGAGCTGGCTCTTTGAAAAAAATCAACAGAGATAGGTAAATGGTAAATCAGACTAATCAGAGGGCACAGAGACAGTATCCAAATTAACAAAGATCTTTACCAACCTTACATCCGACAGAGGGCTAATATCCAATATATACAAAGAACTCAAGTCCAGAGAACCCAACAACACTGGTAAAAAATGGGGTAAAGAGCTAAACAAAGAATTTTCAACTGAGTAATATTGTATGGCTGAGAAGCACCTAATAAATGTTCAACATCCTTATTCATCAGGGAAATGCAAATCAAAAGAGCACTGAGATTTCACTTCACACTGGTCATGATGGCTATGATCAAAAACCCAGGGAACAGCAGGGGTTGGAGAGGTTGTGGAGAAAAAGGAACACTCCTCCACTGCTGGTGGGATTGCAAGATGGCATTACCACTCTGGAAATTAGTTTGGTGGTTACTCAAAAAACTGGGCATAATACTACTGGAGGCCCCTGCTATACCACTCCTGGGCATATACTCAGAGGATTCTACAGCCTGTAATAAGAGCACATGCGCCACTATGTTCATAGAAGTCCTATTTATAATAGCCAGAAGCTGGAAAGAACCAAGCTGTTCCCCAACAGAGGAATGGATTCAGAAAATGTGGTATATATACATAATGGAGTGCTATTCAGACATTAAAAACAATGAATCCATGAAATTCTTAAACAAATGGATGGAACTGGAAAATATCATCCTTAGTGACGTAACCCAATCACAGAAGAACACTCATGGTATGCATTCACTGATAAATGGATATTAGCCCAGAAGCTTGGAATACCCAAGACACATTTCCCATATCAAATTATGCCCAAGAAGGAGGAAGAACAATGTATGGATTTTTGGGTCCTTTATAGAAAGAAGAAAACATACCCACAGAAGGAGATAAAGAGACAAAATTTGGAGCAGAGTCTGATGGAAAGACCATCCAGAGACTCCCTGAAAGTGCCATAAGCCCTTTTCCCTCCTCCTGTTCTCCCATCCACCCCTTCTCACTTCCCTGTTCTGCTTTTGCCCTATACTGCTACACTGAGTCTTTACAGAACCAGGCTACTCCTCTGTTCTTCATTTACATCATTTGATGTATGGATTATGTTTGGGTATTCCAATTTTCTAGGCTAATATCCACTTATTAGTGAGTGCAAACCATGATTACTCCTTTGAGACTGGGTTACCTCATTTAGTATGATGTTCTCTAGCTCCATTCATTTGTCTAAGAATTTCATGAATTCATTGTTTCTACATACTATTCTGGCTGAATAGTACTCCATTGTGTGTATATACCACATGTTTTGCATCCATTCTTCCATTGAGGGATACCTGGGTTCTTTCCATGTTCTGGGTATTATAAATAGGGCTGCTATGAACATAGTGGAACACGTATCTTTATTACCTGCTGGGGAATCCGCTGGGTATATGCCCAGGAGTGGTATAGCAAGATCCTCCAGAAGTGACTAGCCCAGTTTTCTGAGGAACCGCCAGACTGATTGTAACAATTTGCAACTCCACCAGCAGTGGAGGAGTGTTCCTCTTTCTACACATCCTCATCAACACGTGCTGTCTCCTGAATTTTCAATCTTAGCCATTCTGACTGGTGTAAGGTGAAATCTCAGGGTTGTTTTGATTTGCATTTACCTAAAGACTAAAGAAGTTGAGCATTCTTTAAGATACTTCTAAGCCAGTCATCCAAAGTTCTTCTGGTGAAAATTCTTTGTGTAGCTCTGTAGCCCATTTTTAATAGGGTAATTTGGATTTCTGGGGTTTAACTTATTGAGTTCTTTGTATATATTTGATATTAGCCCTCTATTTGATATAGGTTGATGAAGATCTTATCCCTATTTCTTGTTTGCCAATTTGTACTTTTGATGGTGTACTTTGCCTTACAGAAACTTTTTTAAGTTTATGAGGTTACACTCAGGGCTGGAATCAATCAAGTGGAAACAAAGAGAACCATACAAAGAATCAATGAATCCAGGAGCTGGTTCTTTGAGAAAATCAACAAGATAGATAAACCCTTAGCCAGACTGACTAAAGGGCACAGAGACAGTATCCAAATTAACAAAATTAGAAATGAAAAGGGGGATATAGCAACAGAAACTAAGGAAATCCAAAAAATCATCAGAACCTACTACAAAAGCCTATACTCAACAAAACTGGAGAATCTGGAGGAAATGGACAATTTCCTAGACAGATACCAAATACCAAAATTAAATCAGGATTAAATAGATCATCTAAACAATCCCATAACCCCTAAAGAAATAGAAGGGGTCATAGAAAGTCTTCCAACCAAAAAAAAAAAAAAAAAAAAAAAAAAACCACAGGACCAGATGGTTTAAGTGCAGAATCCTATCAGACCTTCAAAGAAGACTTAACACTAATACCTTTCAAACTATTCCATAAAATAGAAATGGAAGAAACACTACCCAACTCCTTCTACGAAGCCACAATTACGCTGATACCAAAACCACATGAAGATCCAACTAATAAAGAGAACTTCAGACCAATTTCCTTTATGAACATCGATGCAAAAATACTCAATAAAATTCTTGCCAACCAAATCCAAGAACACATAAAAACGATCATCCACCATGATCAAGTAGGCTTAATACCATTGGATTCTGAAAAAGCATTTGATAAAATTCAGCATCCATTCATGCTTAAAGTCTTGGAAAGAACAGGAATTCAAGGCCCATACCTAAACATTCTAAAAGCAATATACAGCAAACTGGTAGCCAACATCAAACTAAATGGAGAGTAACTTAAAGCAATCTCACTAAAATCAGAGATTTGACAAGGCTGCACCGTCTCTCTTTATCTTTTCAATATTGTACTTGAGGTACTAGCTTGGGCAATTAGACAACATAAGGAGATCAAAGGGATACAAACTGGAAAGGAAGAAGTCAAACTATCACTATTTGCAGATGATATGATAGTCTACCTAAGTTACCCAAAAACTCCACTAGAGAACTCCCACAGCTGATAAACAACTTCAGCAAAGTGGCCAGTTTAAATCAACTCAAGCAAATAAGTAGCTTTCCTATAGTGAAAGTATAAGCAGGCTGAGAAAGAAATGAGGGAAATGATACCCTTCACAATAGCCACAAACATTATAAAGTACCTTGGTGTGAGTCTGACCAAACAAGTGAAAGATATGTATGACAAGATCTTCAAGACTCTGAAGAAGGAAATGGAAGAAGACTTCAGAAAATGAAAAAATCTCCCATGCTCATAGATTGGCAGGATTAATTTAGTTAAAATGGCCATTTGGCCAAAAGCAATATACAGATTCAATGCAATAGCCATCAAAATCCCAAATCAGTTCCTCACAAAATTAGAAAGAGCAATTCTCAAATTCATCTGGAATAACAAAAATCCCAGGATAGCTAAAACTATTCATAACAAAAAAAGAAAGAAATTCTGGGGGAATCAGTATCCCTGACATCAAGCAATACTACAGAGCAATAGTGTTAAAAGCTGCATGGTGTTGGTACAATGACAGGAAGTGGATCAATGGAATAGGATTGAAGATCCAGAAATGTACCCACACACCTATGGCCACTTGATACTCGACAAAGGGGCTGAAAATATCCAATGGAAAAAGATTGCCTTTTCAACAAATGGTGCTGGTTCAACTGGAGGTAAGCATGCAGAAGAATGCTAATGGATCCATCCTTAGCTCCTTGTACTAAGCTCAACTCCAAATGGCTCAAGGACTTCTACATAAAGCCAGACACTCAGAAGGTAATAGAAAAGAAACTGGGGAAGGCCCTTGAGGACATCAGTACAGGGGAAACGTTCCTGAACAGATCACCAATAGAGTATGCTCTAAGATCAAGAATTGCTTTTTTTCGAGACAGGGTTTCTCTGTCCAGCCATGGCTGTCATGGTACTCTGTGGATCAGAATTGCCTTGAACTCAGAGATCCACATACTGAGAGTTGGCATTAAGAAATATGCCACCTCCACCCAGCATTATCTTGTTTTAAAGTATTGAGAGTCAGCTACATAAATATAACTGTGTCTTCAGATGTTGTGTTTTCACCCCCATCTAGTGGTACATCATTTCCACATTCAGAACCATTTCTACAAATTTCCACATTTGGAACCATTTTATAAATACCTGTTTCATTTGTAATCTCTCCAGCTGGACATGGGACACAATCGCAACAACAGAATGAAAACCAATAGTCCTCTGTTTTCCTAAATCCAAGAGGACAACTTTGTTTGCAATTAGAAAAAGTAATCTGTATAGGAGACATGAGTGGGGCAAAGGCAGTCAGCTCATGACATTCAGTATTAGCATCGAGATGGTAAATTTCAGCAGGACAGCTGTGTACTATAAGAAAGAAGTACCAGACTTTTAGAGAGTGTGAAGCCAAATTGCCTGTTTCTCCCTATCCTAATTCTCTTTTTGAACTTTTGCTT
The DNA here is from genome assembly GCF_947179515.1 of Apodemus sylvaticus. NCBI lineage: Eukaryota > Metazoa > Chordata > Mammalia > Rodentia > Muridae > Apodemus > Apodemus sylvaticus. The sequence continues at coordinate 157,094,472 of NC_067473.1, forward strand.
TATTTTATTTCATTGTTTAATTGATTTTCTTGCTTTCATTTATTTCATTTTATTTATTTCATAAATTTTGATCATATCCTTCTTTTCCCCCATCTCTGTCCAGGTCCTCCCCCTCTCAACCTACCCAAATTTGAGTTCTTTCTCAAAAAAAAAAAAACAGACTAAAGTCCCCCAAAATAACTAAGCATCAAAACGTTGAAAATAAAATACAACAGCGCAAAAAGCAAAAGAAATAAAAACAAAACTGTAACCAAATAAAAGTATGCATGTGTTGTGGATTCCCTTCTTGTGCTACCCAATTACTCCTGGATATGAGACCTGCCTTGGGGTGCTTGATGTACTCAGTGTTTTGCATTGGAAAAACTTAGCAGGTCTCCTGATGACCATAATGTTCCACATTACTACATATCACCTATTTTTATCACATCATAGAGATGTTCATTGTGATCAGTTACATCAATAAGCATATGAGTGTGCATATAATTTTACATTGAAATACAGAAATATCTGTCACATGATATTTAATCACACTGTGAACCCTGAGATTATATTATTTACTGAAAATTCTATTTCTAGTTGTGGTAAGGCTCAGTCCCAGAATATATCCTTAATCCCAACTAAAGAAGGTAACTTACTTTACAGAATAAAGCACCCATGATTGAAAGTTAATTCTAATTGAGGGGCAATCAAAGTGAGAAATCAGAGAAAGATTTGAAAGAATGAGTCAGAGATAGGAAACACCCAACTCTCATTAGAGTAGACAGGAAAGAAAAGCAATTTGCTAGGGGGCTACCTTCTACAATCAGGTACTAAGATGGGACACGGTGACAGAGGAAGGACAAAGGATGAAGGCCTCTGGCCAGTAAAACCCTCTTATTGTTCTGGGGCCCAGAAACTGATGGCTTCTAACTATTTAATTATCTCCAATGGTGGTAGAAGCTGAGGGCTTTGGACAATTAACTGGGTTTTGCTTATCCTGGGTCAAAAGCCGATGTCTTCTTGCAGTTTACTCCTTCTGCAGCAGGATTTGATTAAGAAAAGAAACTTAGTTACTTGGACTCTTTAGACACTGACTCAGGGACCTCTTGCTAGGCAGGCAAGAGGCTCAAATTTGGATAAAACTTTCCATGACAGAAAGAAGGAAATAAAAAAAGAAAGATAGGAAGGAAGTAAGGAAGGAAGAAAGGAAGGAAGAAAGAAAGAAAGAAAGAAAGAAAGAAAGAAAGAAAGAAAGAAAGAAAGAACAGAGGGAGAGAGGGAAAGAGGGAGGAAAGGGAAGAGGGAGAGAGGAGTGGAAGGAATGAAGGAAAAAGGAAGGAAAAGGAAGGAAGGTAGGAAAGAATTGATGAAGGAAGGAATAAAAGAAAAGAAAAAAGGAAAGGAAGAAAAGAAAAGAAATTAAGAAAGTCAAAGTAAGGCACAGAAAAACAAACACACATTGGGAGAAGCAGAAAGATGCTACTCCAAGTCTTTATTATTGCTTTCAGTGTTTTTATAGATTTTCTGTTACAAAAATTTATGTAAAAAAATATTACCTCATACACAAAATGTTAAAAAACAAAAGGCATTACAGCAGAAAGGATATAAATTCAAAGCAGTGTTTCATTGTATCAATTCATTATAAGTTCAAAGCAACAGTTTTATATGGCCTTGCTTTTCCACAGTGAATATCTATGGGATATTTCTTAGATCTATAATTGAATAAATGTTTTCTCATTGATCATTAATTTTTTCCATTTGTTTTTTCCCCTAACACAATTAATCTAAGAAACATGAAGGTATAAAGAGCTCTGTTTGCAACTTTTATTATAGGGTCCTTGAGAATACTTGTATCAATTTAGGAGCTCTTTAAAATCATGATCAGCAATTAGAAAATCATCAATTCATCAAAACAGCTTTATTACATGAAAGTATATCTTCATATTGATTCTGAAGGAAATGTACCCAATAAAATGAGTAAATACACAGGAAATTAAGCTACATAATACTGTCAGGAAAGAGGGGGTGATATCTAAGTCAAAGTATCTGGGTTCACACAGATACTCTCAAAGTACACACATTACAACTACTCAAAACTGTGGACTATCTGCAGAAATTTTACTCACTTGTCATAGCATTTCCTAGATGACTTCTGTTAGAAACATAAAGAGGATGAGGGTTGGGGATCAATGAGTTTTAATGCACAACCTGTACAGAGACAGGTTGTAGAGATTACAAGCTAGACAGAGGTAATGACAGAACCAGGAGAACTTGAGAAGGAACCAAAAGATTAGAATATATTGCCAAACTTAGTATGAAGCAAAGCAGAACAAATTCAGTCAGAAACTGAGAGAAGTCAGATTGAAACAGTCAGTTTGAAAAAGACATTGAGCCAGAATAACTGAGTTCAACCATTCAGCCAGAACTCAGAAAGAGGTAGAGATGGGGAGCTTCTTCATCTTTAAGTCTCAAAGGCTATAAATGTTCTAAAACTAGAATAGACTATAGGAGTCTAGAAGCATCCTGAAGTAGAATTAGGATAGCAGGTGGAGGCAGTAAGCGTCAGAGATGACAATTAACTTCATAAAGTGAATTTTCTATTTAAAAGTCCTTATTTGGGGAGAATGGTTTCATCCACATGTCTTTATTTTATTTATTTACTGACGGCAGTTACTTCCAATAAAGCCTTGACCACTATGATCCATCCAAATAGCTGACCAAGATGTGGTTTCTTTTTTCTTTTTTCTTTTTCCCTTTTTCTTTCTAGGTAAGCCATGTGTGTATCTGATCATTACAAGAATGAAACCGTCTGAAGAATTAATCCAAAATGAATCAGTAATACTTACAATGATTTGTAGGCAAAAAGTTCTGGTATTCATCATTAAAAAGGACAAAATAAGGGCACTCTCAAACTGATGGCACTCAACCTTCCCTTAACCCTGTTCTCTGAGGAATTCCACTCTGAGTACAGCACACAGTGTTTGTGGGACCATGGGACCACTCTTGAGACTCAACTCCATAATCCTGTGGCCATCAGTCACATGTGGCATGCTCCATTCCCTAGTGTTCTGGCTGGGCTCCACCTCTGCAGTCACCTGGCAACAAGCAGGCTTTCCCTGCCCCTTGGTTACCTGGCAATACCATGTAACCCAGCTTACTATAAATGGATACTTCCTGCCCCTCAAAGTTCTCTTTTATCTTTCTCCTCTCTGTCTCTCTCTGTATCTCTGTCTCTGTCTCTGTCTCTGTCTCTGTCTCTCTCTCTCTCTCTCTCTCTCTCTCTCTCTCATCTCATCTCTTTTCCATTCTCTCTTTCACATGGTCATGGTCATGGTCATCCCTCATCTCTCTATCTTCTCTTTCTCCTTTTCTCCTCTTAGTCTTTTAATAATAAAACATAAAACTATGAACTGTCTCTTTTAATAAACCTGCAGTGTAAAAGCACAAATCAAGCCTCAGCATTTCGAGCAGAAATGGGAAATGGTACACGCTGGTCTCCACTCAGCCTCATGAGCCCCCTCACAGCTAAACAGCTTCACCTATAACAGGTATTCAGGGCTGTGCTAATGGCCCTGCCCACTAGCCCTGCAGCTCCTGTCCTGTCTGCCTTCCATATGTTTAGTCCTGCTGGTGTTCCTATCCCCTCAGGATCTGCATGCCAGAGCTCTCCTATGAAGGAATTCCTGTCACCATCACCTGCACATTCTCCTCCTTGTTTTTCTCCACAAGTGCTGACTTTAAAGATACTCACCTGATTGTTGTATACACCCAAATTTATGAGTTTGTCATTTAGGGAAAGATAGTGAACACTGTTAGATTCAAACAGAAACTCGCCAACTTTCACTTGAGCTTTGGTACCACTCTGCAGAGGATGGTAATTAAAGATGTCAAGCTTGGTTGCTGAATCTTCCTGGTTCACAATGTTCTCCTCATTGACATTTCTTCCAAGTTTGCCCTTTTGTAAGAATGGATGGAGCTTAAAGAATAAATAACTGTCAGAAATAGCAGTATAGCTCACTGGGATGCAAATAAACCTGGTTACTATAATTGCCCTCTCTTTCACAAACTGTATGTCCCTGTGGCTTTGATTTTGTTTATGGCTTATTGATTTGTTTATCAGATATTTATCATAAGACTAGTACATGTAGGACTATACAAAGAAATTAACATAGATATATGCTTTTCACCAAATCTATCACCACTATTCAGGTTTTATTTCTGAACTTTTCTCAGTCACTCAGTAATGACTCTGGCAGCCAGATTCTAAATTTTGAAATTTACTATTTGAAAAATTATGAAAAATAAAAATGATTTGAATAAAGTTGTTTAAACTTTTGCATAAGAGTTTTTCAGAAAAGCCACAATTTTTCACCACTATACATAACTCGAGAAAGTTCAAATAAAATAAAATTTTCAGATTTTAAAATGTGAAATTTGTAAATAAGGAAGGAGGCAAAAGAAGAACAACTGTGGTACAGGAATGTATAGGAACATGTGATGGAGACCTGCAAAGGTGGATTGGAGTCAGAGACAATAGAGTAGGGTAAGTTAATCAAACGTGAAGATGATGAAGAAATCATATATAGCTACAACTTTAAGCTAGTTACAAAGTAAAATGCAATTTAAAAAGAATTTAAACAGAGGTATTACAGTTTATTATATATAAAATATCCTTGTGGCAGTTAAGAAGCCCCCAAAAGACCCCAAGACAATGCAGGTTATGATCATTGCCTTTGGTTACACATACAAACCAGATGGTAAAACCCTATTGCTGAAGAAACCACACACTTTGCTGCAGGAAATAGCAGTGAGGCCAGAACTAATTTGAAAACTTTCTCCCGGTTGTATATTCTTCTTGTCTGTCTGGCTGGCATATTTCACTCTGGTAGAAGCTAAACTACAAGATGCTGAGGAAGTAAAGTCAGCAGAGGCTTTTCCCAACTGTAGACCTTCCATTCTATAATACCCACATTCCAGACATGATTTGCATACTGGTGAAATACTGGCACAACTGTTATGGGAATAAACAACTTCTTGCTCATGGTATTTTTGTGGATGTCCTTACAAGACAGACTAATGCCTGTTACTACAAATCTATTTTCGGTCAATGTCTTGGGAGATCAGAAGTCCTATGGCTGTGCCTACTACTTCTGTTTGGCAAAGAGGATACATTATTGAATTTCCTCCTGAATATTTATATACATGATATACTGCTATTGTCAGATTATATCAGAGAATTTCTCTATGTCATGAATATTGATTGGTCATATTGAAATAGGACAGTCATGAGAGGATTCCCAAATCATAGAAACCATTGGGAAAGAGGGGATTGAGAGAATGAACAAGTCAGATGCTGGTTAGGAGGTCCATGAAATACTGTCTTTTAGGTGTGACATGGTCATGTCACTCAGGAGCTTATTGTAGCTAGGTCTGCCTGTATAGAAACAGAACAATATTGAGCCCACAAAAATGTTTATCTTCATATGAGGGAGGAAGTTTATAGGGACAAGTTCATCACATGAGCAATGAAAAAATTTAAAAGATTCTAAAGGAGAGGAAGTCATTGTCATTAGAAATACCAACATTTTTGTATTCCTTCTGCCTCATTGGATAACTGCATATTCATGCCCATATAGAAGGCCCTGTAGATCATAACTCTTGTGGGTCATGAAAATAAAAACAAATCAAAAGACATGAATATTGAATAGGGAGATAGTGAGAGACTGGAGGATCTGTAAGTATGCAGAGAGCTAAGAGACTTAGAGAAATGGGGGTGAAGAAAATCATTTTCTATTTGTATGCTTGTTGTACCTGTCAAGGAATACATTGTTTTGATAGACTATATATGGTAGATATACAAAAAAAACTACACCTGACCTTATAATTTAAAATAAAAGCAAACAAAAAACCCAATTCTCTGAAGAATCAAGTGAAAAATATCCCTTCCTGAGAGAGGAGGATGTTTTACTTTTAAGGTTGAATCAGCAAAATTCTCTCCTCTTAAAGTGACAGGAAAATGAATATGATCACATTTAAAAATACTCAGGAGTAAAATTTTATTCATGTTCCAGCCTTGTAGAAAAGTTAAAATAAACTTTCAAAGAAAAGGAAATTTGTGTTATCTAGAAAATGAAACAGACATACAGTCAAGAACAGCAAAGAAGCAGAATAACACAGTTAAATTGAGCATTGTATCTTCTTTATCTTTGTGGTAGGCTATAATCTGCTCAAACCCACAAAGTGAATGCAACACTACCTGGGTATTTCTTTAGATGAATGAAACACTTGACAACACTGCTACAACAGAGATAAAAGAGAAAGCAGAAGAGTTCCCAAATGTGTCAGCATTACTGATAAGCAGTACTTGCTAATATGTCTTAAACATGTTTGAAAACCACCAGAATATTTTATGTATAACTGATATTCTTAGAGAAAAATTCGAATGGAAGATATTCCATTGAATTTAAAGAAGTCAGATAAAAAGATGAACTAAAGGGGTCAACTGCCCAATATAGAAACTTCTCACATGATAGACATTTTTTAAGAAAGATTAATAGTGAATTTAAGGTAAGTACAATGAATGCATGAATTTAAAACAGAAACAAAACATAGCACCCTGTCTCTAGGCTGTGCAAAAGGCCAGCTGTGCACCTGGAGGCCGGCTGGGAAGAAGCAGTGTGCTCTGATGAGTCTGGCCCTGCAAAGCTGAGGATCCAGTCCTGAGGCCTCTGGTGGGTGCCTTCTGGTCTCTGCATTGGGATCTGGAACAGCCTGGGCTACAGATTCCAGTCCTAAGGCCTCGGGCAGGAACCTTCCTGTCTCTGTCTTGGGATTGGGAACACCCTGGGCCACAGAACCCTGTCACCAGGCCATTCAAAAGGCCAGCTCTGCACCCAGAGGCTGGCTAGGAGGAAGCAGCAAGCTCTGGTGAGTCCGGCCCTGCAGAGCTGAGGATCCAGTCCTGTGGTCTCTAGGAGCAGGCTTCTTGTATCCGCTTCATGATTGGGAACAGCCTGGGCCACGGGACCCCATCTCCAGGAAGTGCAAGAGGCCAGTTGTTCACCCGGAGGCAGGCTGGGAGGAGGCAGTGTGCTCTGGTGAGTCCAGCCCTGTAGAGAAGTGAATCCAGTCCTGAAGCCTCTGATGGGAGCCTTCCTGACTCCACCTCAGGATCTGGAACAGCCTGGGCCACGACACCCTGTCTTCAGGCAGTGCAGGAGGCCAGCTGTGCACCCAGAAGCCAGCTGTGAAGAGGCAGCTTGCACTGGTGAGTTGACAACAAGCCCAACTAATACCAGTGAGAATGAGATGGCAAAAGGCAAACGTAGGAATGTTACTAACAGAAATCAAGGCAATATGGCAGCATCTGAAAACAATTATCCATTAACACCATGTCCTAGATACCTCAACACACCAGAAAAACAAGATTTGGATTTAATCACTGGTCATGAGGTTGTTACAGGATCACATGAAGGACATAAATAAATCACTTTAAAAAAATTCAGGAGAAAATGGATCAAAAGTTAGAAGCCCTTACAAGGAAAACACAAAAATCATTGAAAGAAATTCAGGAGAATACAGAAGACAATAAGGAGGAAACTCAAAAATCACTTGAAATAGAGTTGAACTTTGATCAAGAGGCTGAGGTCATGAAAGAGGAAACACAAAAATCTCTTAAAGAATTACAGGAAAACACAAACAAGCAACTGCAGGAGCTAAGCAAATTCATCAAAGATCTAAAATCAGAAGTAGAAACAACTATGAAATCTCAAAGGGAATCAACGTTGGAGATAGAAAACCTTGGGAAGAAACCTGGGGCCATAGATGCAAATATCAACAACAGAATACAAGAGCTAGAAGAAAGAATCTCAGATGCTGAAGATATCATAGAAACCATGGACTCAACAGTTAAAAAAATGCAAAGTGCAAAAAGCTGGTAATCCAAAACATCCAGGAAATCCAGGACACAATGAGAAGACCAAACCTAAGGATTTAGGCATAGATGAGAGTGAAGAGTGGCCTTTACAACTTAAAGGGTCAGCAAATATCTTCAATAAAATTATGGAAGAAAACATCCCTAACCTAAACAGATAGATGCCCATGAATATAAAAGAAGCCTACAGAACTCCAAACAGACTGGACCAGAAAAGAAATACCACCCATCACGTAATAATCAAACCCCCAAATGTACTAAACAAAGCAAGAATATTAAAGGCAGTAAGAGAAAAAGGCCAAGTAACATATAAAGGAAGTCCTATCAGAATTACACCAGACTTCTCACCAGAGACCATGAAAGCTAGAAGATCCTGGGCAGATCTCATGCAGACTCTAAGAGAACACAAATACCAGCTAAGACTACTATACCCAGCAAAACTCTCAATCACTGTAGATGGAGAAACTAAGATAATCCATGACAAAACCAAGTTTACCCAATATCTTTCCACAAACCCAGCCCTACAAAGGATAATAGGAGGAAAACATCAATACAAGGAGGGAAACCTCACCCTAGATAAAACAAGATAGTAACCTTCTTAATTCAAACACAAATGAAGATAAATAATCAAATTTAAAAAATAACATCAGGCTCAGGCTTATGCTCTAAGATCAAGAATTGACAAATGGGACCTCATAAAACTACAAAGTTTCTGTAAGGCAAAGGATACTGTCAAAAGGACAAAACATCAACCAACAGACTGGGAAAGAATCTTCACCAACCCTAAATCCGACAGAGGGCTAATATCTAATATATAGAAAGAACTAAAGAAAGTAGAACCCAGAGATCCAAATAACCCCATTAAAAAGTGGGGTACGGAGCTAAACAAAGAATTTTCACATGAAGAACTTCGGAGAGCTGAGAAACACCTTAAGAAATGTTCAACATCATTAATCATTAGTGAAATGCAAATCAAAACAACCCTGAGATTTCACCTCACACCAGTCAGAATGGCTAAAGTCAAAAACTCAGGAGACAGCAGGTGTTGGTGAGGATGTGGAGAAAGAGGAACACTCCTCCACTGCTGGTGGGATTGCAAGATGGTACAACCACTCTGGAAATCAGTCTGGCGGTTTCTCAGAAAACTGGGAATGTCACTTCCTGAGGAACCTGTTATACCACTACTGGGCATATATCCAGAGGATTCTTCAGCATGCAATAAGGACACATGCTCCACTATGTTCAGAGCAGCCCTATTTGTAGTAGCCAGAAGCTGGAAAGAACCTAGGTGTCCTTCAACGGAGGAATAGATACAAAAAATGTGGTATATTTACACAATGGAGTACTATTCAGCCATTAGAAACAATGAATTCATGAAATTCTTAGACAAATGGATGGAGCTGGAGAACATCATACTAAGTGAGGTAACCCAGTCTCAAAAGATCAATCATGGTATGTACTCACTGATAAGTGGATATTAGCCTAGAAACTTTGAATATCCAGGACATAATCCACAAATTAAATGATGTCCAAAAAGAATGGAGGAGTGGCCCCTGGTTCTGGAAAGACTCAACGCAAGAGTATAGGGGAATTCCAGAACAGGGAAGTGGGAAGGGGTGGATGGAAAAATAGGGGGACGGAAGAGGGCTTATGGGACTTGTGGGGAGTCGGACCCAGAAAAGGGGAAATCATTTGCAATGTAAATTTTATATATATATATATATATATATATATATATATATATATATATATATATATATATATATAACATCAGAAATGGCAAGAAGTAATAATCACTACTCCTTAATATCTCTTATCATCAATGGACTCAAATCCCCAATAAAAAGACATAGACTAACAGACTGGATATGTAAAGGACCCTACATTTTCCTGCATACAGGAAACACACCTCAGTGTCAAAGACAAACACTACCTTAGAGTAAAAAGCTGGAAGACAATTTTAGAAGCAAATGGTCTCAGGAAACAAGCAGGAGTAGCCATTCTAATATCAGATAAAATTGACTTTCAACACAAAGTCATCAAAAGAGACTCTGAGGGACACTTCTTGCTGGTCAAAGGAAAAATACACCAAGAATAACTCTCAATCCTGAACATATATGCCCCTAACACAAGGGCACCTGCCTTCATAAAAAAAAAAAAAAAAAAAAAAAAAAACTTTACTAAATTTCAAAGCACACATTGCACCTAACACAGTAATTGTGGTTGCCATCAACACTGCACTCTCCTCAATGGACTGACCAGGAATACAGAATCTAAACAGGGACACGGTGAAACTAATTGAAGCTTTGGACCATATAGTTTTAACATACATATATATAACATTTTATCCTAAAGCAAAAGAATATACCTTTTTCTCAGCACCTCATGGTACCTTCTCCAATATCGATCATATAATTAGTCACAAGACAGACCTCAACAAATATAAAAAGATCAAAATAATCCCATGCCTCCTATCAGATCACTACGGAGTTAAAGTGGTCTTCAATAGCAACAAAAACAACAGAGAGTCCACATACACGTGGAAACTGAACAATATTCTACCTGTGAAAAGGAAAAAATAAAGAAATAAATCGAAGCCTTTTTTGAATTTAATGAAAATTAAGACACAACATACCCAAATCTATGGAACACAATGAAAGCAGTGCTAAGAGGAAAACTCATAGCCCTGAGTGAATCCAAAAAAAAAAAATAAAAAAAAATAAAAATAAGAAAAGAGAAGAAAAATGGAGAGAGCAAACACTAGCAGCTTAATGACACACCTGAAAGCCCTGGAACAAAAAGAAGCTATTTCAAATAGGAGAAATAGAAGGCAGGAAATCATCAAATTCAGGGCTGCAATCAATCAAGTAGAAACAAAGAACTACACAAAGAATCAACAAAACCAGGAACTGGTTCTTTGAGAAAACAAACAAGATAGATAAGCCCTTAGCCAGACTAACCAAAGGGGACAGAGACAAAATCCAGATTGACAAAATTAGAAATGAAAAGGGAGATATAACAATAGAAACTGAGGAAATTCAAAAAATCATCAGATCCTACTACAAAAGCCTATACTCAACACAACTGGAGAATCTGGAGGAAATGGACAGTTCTCTAGAATGATATCAGACAACAAAATTAAATCAGGATCAAATAGATCATCTAAACAGTCTCATAACCACTACAGAAATAAAAGGGGTCATAGAAAGTATCCCAACCAAAAAAAGCACAAGACCAGATGGCTTCAGTGCAGAATTCTATCAGACCTTCATAGAAGACCTAACCCCAATACTCTTCAAACTATTCCACAAAATAGAAAAAAAAAAAAAAAAAAGGAACACTACTGAACTTGTTCTACGAAGCCAAATAATGCTGATACGAAAACCAGACAATGATCCAACAAAGAAAGAGAACTTCAGGCCAATTTCCCTTATGAATATTGATGCAAAAATACTTAATAAAATTCTTGCCAACCGAATCCAAGAACACATCAAAACGGTCATCCACCAGGATCGAGTAGACTTCATCTCAGGGATGCAGGGATGGTTCAGTATAAGGAACTCCATCAATGCAATCCACTACATAAACAAACTCAAAGGAAAAAACCATATGATCTTTTCATTAGATGCTAAAAAAGCATTTGACAAAATTCAGCATCCTTTCATGCTAAAAGTCTTGGAAAGAACAGGAATTCAAGGTCCATACCTAAACATAGTTAAAGCAATAGAGAGCTAACTGGTAGCCAACATCAAACTAAATGGAGAGAAACTTGAAGCTAAAATCAGAGACTAGACAAGGCTGTTCTCTCTCTCCATATCTTTTCAATATAGTACTTGAAGTTCTAGCTAGAGCATTTAGACAACAAAAGGAGGTCAAATGGATACAAATTGGAAAGGAAGCAGTCAAATTATCACTATTTGAAGATGATATGATTGTATACTTAAGTGACCCAAAAAATTCCACCAGAGAACTCCTACAGCTGATAAGCAACTTTAGCAAAGTGACTGATTACAAAATCAACTCAAGCAAATCAGTAGCCTTGAAAATCTATACTCAAAGGATAAGCAGACTGAGAAAGAAATTAGGGAAATGACACACTTCACAATAGCCACAAACAACATAAAGTATCTTGGGGTGACTCTAATAAAACAAGTGAAAAACCAATATGATAAGAATTTCAGATCTCTGAACAAGGAAATCGAAGACCTCAGAAAATGGAAAAATCTTCCATGCTAGTGGACTGACAGAATTAATATAGTTAAAATGGCCATCTTGCCCAAAGCAATCTACAGATTCAATGCAATCCCCATCCAAATCCCAACTCATTTCTTCATAGAGCTAGAAAGAACAATTCTCATATTCATCTGGAATAACAAAATACCCAGAATATCTAAACCTATTCTCAACAGTAAAAGAACTTCTGGGGGAATCAGTATCCCAGACCTCAAACATTACTACAGAGCAATAGTGATAAAAACTGCATGGTATTGGTACAATGCCAGGAAAGTGGATAAATGGAAAAGGATTGAAGACCCAGAATGGAATCCACACACCTATGGTCGCTTGATCTTTGACAAAGGAGCTGAAGGCATCCAGTGGAAAAAAGATAGCCTTTTCAACAAATGGTGCTGTTTCAATTGGAGGTCAGAATGCAAAACTATCAATTCGTATTTCCTTGTACTAAGCTCAATCCAAGAGGATCAAGGACCTCCACATAAAACCTGACTCTCTGAAACTAATAGAAAAGAAACTGGGGAAGACCCTTGAGGACATAGGTACAGGGGAAAAATTTCCTGAACAGAATACCAATAACTTACGCTCTAAGATGAAGAATTGACAAATGGGACTTCATAAAACTACAAAGTTTCTGTAAGGTAAAGGACACTGTCAAAAGTACAAAATGACAACCAACAGATTGGGAAAGGATCTTCAACAACCCTAAATCTGACAGAAGGCTAATATCTAATATATACAAAGAACTCAAGAAGTTAGACCCCAGGGAACCAAATTACCCTATTAAAAATGGGGTAAAGATCTAAACAAACAATTTTCACCCGAAGAAATTCAGATGGCTTAGAAGCACCTTAAGAAATGCTGAACATCATTAGTCATTAGGGAAATGCAAATCAAAATAACCCTGAGATTTCACCTCACACCAGTCAGAAAGGAGACAGCAGGTATTGGTGAGGATGTGGAGAAAGAGGAACACTCCTCCACTGCTGGTGGGATTGCAAGATGGTGCAACCACTTTGAAAATCAGTCTGGCAGTTCCTCAGAAATCTGGGCATGACACTTGCGGAGGACCATCATATACCACTCCTGGGCATATACCCAGAGGATTCCCCAGCATGCAATAAGGACACACGCTCCACTATGTTCATAGCAGCCTTATTTATAATAGCCAGAAGCTTGAATGAACCCAGATGTTTCTCAATGGAGGAATAGATATAGAAAATGTGGTATATTTACACAATAGAATACTACTCAACAATTAAAAACAATGAATTCATGAAATTATTAGGCAAAGGGTTGAAACTGGAAAATATCATCCTAAGTGAGGTAATCCAATCACAAAAGAATACACATGGAATGCAATCTCTGATAAGTGAATATTAATTATTCCAGAAACTCTGAAAACCCAAGGCATAATTAGCATAACAAATCACTCCTATGAAGAAGTAAGGAGAGGGTCCTGATCCTGTAAAGGCTTGATCTAGCATTGGAGGGGAGTATGAGGACAGAGAAAAAGGAGAGAGGTGAATGGGTGGAGAGAAGAAGGTTTATGGAACATATGGGGAAGGGGGAACTGGGAATGGAGAAATCATTTGGAATGTAAACAAAGAATATAGAAAATAAAAATATATAATAAAAAATATCCTACAAAAAAATAAAATGTAAAACAGAAACAAATTAGAGTAAAATACTACACTCAACCAGACAAACAAAAAGCTGTCAAGACTTAATTGTTTACTAGTTGACATGAAATCCAGAGGGAGAGTCAGTGTCCCTGACATAAAACATGCAGAAAATATGGGGCACTGAGAAAGAACAAATTTAATAGAAATAAAAATCAAGATAATGGGACTAGAACGAGGAGAAGATCCTAGCTCGAAGTCCCATATTTAACACACTCAAAAAAGAAAAAAAATTACCTAATTCATAAAAAAAAGAAAAAAATGTCTATAAATGTCGAAGAATTATATGGAACATAAAATAGATTGGATCAGAAAATAAACTCACTTTTCTATACAATAATCAGAACACTGAACATATAGAACATAGAATAATAAACACTTCAAGTAGGGCAGTCAACAGAATGGAAAAGCATTTTTTACCAATTCTAAATCTGACAGAGATATAATACATAAAATATATACAGAACTGAAGACACATCAACAAACCACAAATCGAATTTTTAAAATTAGGTATGGAGTTAAACAGAGATTTCTCAGTAGAGAAATCTCAAAGTGGTGAGAATCATATAAAAATAATATTCAACATCCTTGTCCATTAGGGAAATGCAAATCAAAACTACTTTGAGCTTATCTTGGACGCATGTCAATATGGCTAAAATCAATGTTATAAGTTACAGTTCATAATGGCAAGGAAACGGAGCAAGGGGAACACAATTTCATTGATGAAGGGAGTGCAAATTTGTACAGCGACTATAGAAATAATTATGATGGGTCCCCAGAAAATTGGGTAACTATCTACTTCATGACCCATCTATACCACTCTTGAGCATATACCCAAAGGACACTACATCTTACCACAAGGACACTTGCTCAATTAGTTCATAGTGTCTTTGTTTAAAATATCAGGAAACTAGAAGCAAAGAAGATGTTTCTCAATGGAAGAATGCATAAAGAGAATGTGGTACATTTACTTAATGGAATACTACTCTGGAGAGTGTAAGTAACAAGGTGAGTTCTTGGGGTTAGGGTTAGACTGGTCAAATGAATATCCCTGGGAATGCAAAAGATTTGTTGCGTAGACGAGAGGGTGTGTGGAGATAGGTACAAGAAGGAGAAAAAATTGTGAAGGGCAGTACACAGGGAGAGGGTATGGACAGAGAGACATAGAGAGAGATGGAATACTAGGGCATTTAGAGTAGATGTTAAAACTATGAAATGGAACTTCCTGAAACCTATGAAAGTTACCTTAGTGAGAACTTAGTAATGGAGGATACGGAACCTGAACTAGTCATCTTCTGTAAGCAGACAAGGCTTCAAGTGGTACATGTCTGACACCAACCCATTCATCAGACCTTGAGCTCACAATCTGTCCTGACTACAAGATGTACTGGGGAAATGGTTGCTCAGAATGTGTGGGACTGATCAACCAATGAATTACTGGTTTAATTTGAGGCTCAGGACATGAGAGGCAACCTATGAAAGATACAGCCTGGATTGCAAGGAATATGAAGCTGTGTGGTGCAGAGAACTAATGTAGAATCAAGTATAATAGACCACAACAACAGCAACAAGTCAAAGAAGTAGACTGGAAAACAGTCGTGTATGATAATGTCTAGTCTCAAAAAAGCTATGTCTTCTTCTAGGGTCTGTTTATCAAAACAAAACAAACTTTTGGCATCAAATGTACCTAAAATCCTTAAAATATGCCACATTTATAATTGTACAAATCTCCTCGGTTGTGTATTATCATTACTTCAAAAACATTAAAAGGAGTGATAAAAATGTGAAAATTAAATAACTTAAATATTATTGTTTCAATTTGCTTAAACAAGAAATATCATTTTTTTCAACAGCAAGCACATATTGTTTTCTGATCGAAATGTTAGCTCAAATTTAAACCCTACGACATGTTTTTTTTCTAACTATTTCTTTATGATACTTTTTGCTACTGAATACACATGAATACTTTGAGAAGGAGATAGTAACATAAAGAAGCATGCTAGCATAAGAAATGTTTATCTAACACTAACTATGACAGATCATGAATCAATATGCAGAAATTAAAACCAAGGGCCCAATACTTTAGTAGAGCATTAACATAGCTATTGTTACCTTCCATGGGAGAGGAGCCTGGAGTTCATCTTTATCCAATGAGTCTCTATTCACTCTGAGTGACAGCTCCTCATGAAGTGCCTGGGCAATGGCATACACAGCTGCATGGACTTTGTAGCTCAAGGGTGAGGTATTCATATCCCAAACATTCAGAGATCTTGTGCTAAGGCTGCCATTTTGCTCACATTGACTTAGTTTCCTTATTCCATGCTCATACAAATGTGAACATTCAAATAAACTCGACCACACATGCTGGATAAAGATATCATGAGGGTATTTTTTAGGGTGAACACTTCTTTGAAAATCCTTGAATCCCAGAATTTCATCCTTGTGAACTGAAAATGATAATGCTCCAAAAAAGTATGTATAAATTACATTTTGATTAAAGGCCAATAGTGTAGTATACCAATCAGAAGTTGTGATCCAGATATTACCAAAAGTAGCACCGGAAATGATGAGAGAGACAAGTGTCAGAAAATCATGAGTGTCACCAAATGCAATGACAACACGTGTCAATGTGAGACGTACTATTAATTGGTACCAGCCTATGTCACCAAAAGAAGGAAATACTGGGCCCTTTTCTGCAAATGCAACACAAATTCCATGGTTGATCATCTCCTCAGTGATTTCCTTAATGAAGAGTTCTCCCCTCCTATCAGCTGGAACCAGCAGACCAACCCAGACCCAAGTGAAGTAGAGCAGCAGTTGAATAATTCCCTGGTACAGAGCTGCAGTGTACACAGGAAATTGGTAAGGAGGCTGGAGCTGGACTCTGGTCCCAAGACTCACGTCAAAAGGAGCATAACTGATCTGAACAGAAAAAAAAATTACTATATAAATCACGACAATTAGATTTATTTTCAAGTGATTTGGTTTACCTTTTCTGCATATGCACTCAGGATAAATTGAACAGTTAAATAAATTTACTAAGTAATACCAATTTGTTACTTATGTCATTTACACTTTACAGCACATACAAAATGTACCTTTTCCTTTGTCCTTTTACAGAACATATGAAAAAAGGCCACAGAGTGTCTATCTCCTGATCTCCATTTAGATAATACCAGTCAAACACAACCATTTGCAAATCTGCTACTTCAAAACTTTCATCTTCCTGATAATAGAAGTGGAGAAACATTAACTCTAAAGGCCTTTTACTTGGTGTTACAAATAAAAAAAAAAAAAAAAACAAAATCCAATAAACAAACAAACAAAAAAATACGGAATCTATGGAGCATTGTACAATCCACTATTGAAATTTCTAAGTCTTTTGTCTCTTTTAATCCATAGTCAACTATCTTAAAATAAGCTTGCTTAGGTTAGGAGGCTGGCTTTTTACCTCAGTGATTGTTATAAAGTCTCTTCTAACAGGAACTCCTGGTCACCCTATCATGTTGCTATTCTTTTTACCAGAAAACCTCAGTTGAGTTATCTACACTGTCATTCCTATAGACTTTAGGGCATCACCCTAAATCACCCTAGGGATAAGGAGCAGGTTAGAACATTAATTACCTAATCTGCTATATGAAATAACTCACTTGCCTTAATCTAATACTGGCAAAAAAAAAAAAAAAGTCCTTTCCTAAATATGTGCTCTTTTATGAGTTCCAGGATTCTTTCTTTAGTCTGGGAATATATTTCCAAGGAGTGGCCAACACGATCACTGTGACTTACTGAAACTTCTATCTCTTTGTTTAGTGCTGGTATCAGAGTATCCTGGTGTCCATGGCTCAGCCTGGAACTTGGTCTCCTTTCCACACAAATTCCCTAAAAATTAATCTCCTAAAATCAGATGCCCATTAAGTCATGCTCTAAACCACAGTTCATGACCTCATTCTAAGAACTGACTACTCCCCAGGCATCTGAGTTTAGATGTTTAGTAAACATTTCACTTATTGGCTCCAAAATCATGATAATTGAATACAGACACTCAATATCTATGTTAATTAATTGGGAGAAACGAGTGGATGGGGAGAAGAAAAAGTAATACAAAACAAGAAATCACAAAATGAAGAAAACATGAATACTTTGAGGAAGGAAACAGTAGTATAAAGAAATATTCAATATTTAGTAAAAGCACAAAAGTAAGAAATTTAAATAGATAACACATGATAATACAATTTTATATCAATAAACTCAGATAAAGAGTTTGTGAATCCCATAAAACAAATTAATTAATAAAACATAATTTGAATTATGTTTTCTTAATTAGTAAAATATGTTAACATATATCTAAAAATCTGAATAAACTACTTTTAAACCATAACTTTAAACAAAATGTCTGAAAATAAGTATGTCTGAAGTGTAGCAAATGACATTCAAAAAGGCAAGGGTCTCTTCTGGAAAGACCTGTTGTCCTGCTCACAGGACAAATCCAGGTTACATTGGGCCCCAATCCAGGTGTGACTCTCAGGAAGATGCTGTTCCTCAGGGATATGGGCTGAAAAAACTGAAGAGCTATACTTTGTCACTCCCTATGACTCAGAAGGCTGTGGCAGACTGTCTTCTGAGGAAAGAACAGATCATCTAACACTGACATTCTCTGGTGGCTGAGAATGTGGAGTGACAGCACCTCACAGAGTCTGCAGGAAAGTGAACAGGCCTGGATGAGGCTGACTCAGAGGAAGGGGTCAAAATGGAAGGTCACAATGGCAAGAGACTGAATAGTTAGGTAAGAAGAGGTTTGGCTCAGGTAGTTTATAGAGTGAAGATTTAGTTCACTGTTTTGATGTATAGAAGCTAACCCCAACATCAAATTATAACTGTAGAGTCCAGTAGGCCAAAGCCAGAGCTGAGGAGACTGAAAAACAAGGTATAATGCTATACATGTATGAAGATTTTATGACAAATCCATTACATTGTAGGATATATATGTTTGTGTGTGTGTGTGTGTGTGTGTGTGTGTGTGTGTGTACATTATATATATAATCATGACGCTGAATGGTGGGTCAATGTTTACTTTACAAGCAGAACGGCCTACAGTAGAATCTTCAGAATCCCCATAACAAGTCAGACATGGCTATGTGTGCTTTTACCCTAACATAGCAGGGTGGAGACAGGTTAATCCCTAGAGCTTTCTGAACAATCAGCTCAAAATCTCAAGCTTCTGATTCAGTACTCTGATTTCAAACAACAGTGGAGAAAGTGATGAAGGAAAAATGTCAGTTGTCCTGATACCTACCTACACAGTCCTGACATACATCATATATGAGATACATACCACACAAACACACATACTCTCATGCATACCTACATGAGCATGCACACATACAAACACACATTCACACACACATACACACACACACACACACACACACACACACGCATACACATAAACATATACACGCACATGGTCATACACAAGCACACACTCATGCACACATACACAAACACACAGGCAAACACACTGAAAAAGAGAGAGAGGAACAGACACTGAGATAGAGACAGAAAGGGGGAGAGGGAGACTCAGAGAGAGACAGAACAAACAACTATGGAACCTCCATGAAACCATAATTCCTTAGTATTAGAAATCAAAGAGAATAAGAAAAATGGAACAAGATACATATGTTGCATAGAGTAACCAATATTCACAAAAAATCATAAACAATGCTCACATAAGCAGCTACATGCAAAAAGAGAATCAATTCTGAATCTAAATAGAACTTAGCATACAGGCATTAGGTGGAGAAATTTTAAAATGTGGAGAAAAAACCTGAAAGTAAAAATAGATAACTAAATAAACCTGCTGAGAATTACTATCCAGGTAAGTCAAATGAAAACCCGCCACAGAACAACCTTTGTAAATTTTCTTCAACTCAAGAATGTGCTCTGAAAATGTGAAAATTAATCAAGAAAGAAAGATGTAAGATTCAGCATACAGAGGACCTAAAACACAGAAGTAGATGAGAACAGACATACAGCACTTAGGCTGGAGAAGAAATTGAAAGAAGGGAGTATCTGTCACAGGTAAAGTTGGAGTGATTTGCATATATTAGGGATTCATTTACATACACTAGAAATGGTGTACTTATTCTACACAGAAAAATGCTAACAAAAATGCCAACATGATAAAACCAAAAAAACATGAATAGAATATGGTCTACAATTCAGCACTGCCAGCTCCACAGTTCATGCTTAAGAAGTGTGAGGGGATTACTAAAAGAAATGATAAAAATATTTCAGGACATTGTGAGTATATTTAACTTGTGTTAGACTATGTGCGTAAGTTTCAGTAGCCACAGGCAGCCAGCTAGCCATAGGTGAAAGAGAAAAATTTGAATTTCAACTATTAAAAAGGAGGATAACATGACTTTTACAGGAAGATGGACAGAACTACAAAATATCACCCTGGTTGAGGTAACCCAGACCCAAGAGACCATACTCAAAAGGTATATACTCAGTGATAAGTAGATATTAGCCAAAAACTACAGAATTCCTTTGAATTAGAATTAGCCAAAGAGACAGGGCCCCAAGTAGAGGGATGGCATCACTAAACTACCCTCAACCTAGTACAGCTGTCATCTGAGAGGTTCTGCCAGCACCTAGAGAAGACAGAGGAGGAATCTCTCTGCCAACCATTGGAGTGAACTTGGGGACCCCAGTGGAAGAGTTAGGGGAAGGACTGAAGGAGCTGAAAGGGATGGCAACACCTTATGAAGAACAGTATCAACTAACTGGACACCTCAGATATCCCATGGACACAGTTATATACATGGGCGGTTCCATGGCTCCTACTACATATGTATCAGATGAATACCTTATCTGGCACCAAAAGGAGCGGAGGCACTTGGTCCTGTGGAGGCCTGTTGTCCCAGTAAAGGAGAATGCTAGAGGAGTGAGGCCAGAGGGGGTGGGTGGTTGCAGAATTACCCTCTTAGAGTCAAAGGGGAAGGGGGATGGGATGGAGGATTTGGGGAGGTTAGACTGAGAAAGGAAGAAACATTTGAAATGTAAATAAATAAAATGACAAATATTTTTAAAAAATAAGTCATAAAAATCTTATAAAAATAAAAGTCTATTCAAGCATGATGGAGTATGATTAAAATCCCAGCCATGAGCAAGCAAAGGCATGAGGAGCTCCCTAATGCTATCTTCAGCTGCAAAGGAAGTTCAAGACTGGGCAAATTTGCATAGTAAGAATGTATCTAAAATATACAAATAGGTAAAATTTGATAATAAAAATGAAACAGTATTGCAGCCTCATTCATTTTGCTAAGATTTAAGTTACTTCACTGTGGATAGAAGGAAACATTAAATACTGGATCACTGTTACTTGCAAACTTTCTAAGTAAACCTTTCCAAGTTTATTACTAATTAAGATTCAATTATCTTATAAATGCTACCTCTCTAGCATTGTTTATAAGAAATAATTACTGATCAAC
Source organism: Apodemus sylvaticus (assembly GCF_947179515.1). Lineage (NCBI taxonomy): Eukaryota > Metazoa > Chordata > Mammalia > Rodentia > Muridae > Apodemus > Apodemus sylvaticus. The sequence goes on from NC_067473.1 coordinate 157,115,792, forward strand.
AGAAAGATTTTTAAACAAAGACAAAAGTAAACAATTTTCTATCAACAGGAGAAAATTACAAACAGTCCAAATGTCCAGCTAGAGTAAGTCAGACTCACGCTTCTTAGTATAAAAGAATCTTATATGGCAATCTGAGCTGATACCACAGTAAAATAATCAGAAATATGTTCATAGTAGTTACTGTGTACATATGTAGAATTATTATAGCCTTCATGCTTTGTGATGCTCTAACACTGGATACAAAAGAAAGACAGTATTAAAAATGGTAAATAGCAAAAAATATTTTCTTGGAGTGGTAAGAATACAGGTTGTTATTATTTTTACTTATTTTTTTTCAACTTTAAAGTTTTGAAATTAAATTATTTTACTAATATTATTTCATGTTAAGAAAATATTATACTTCAAAGCTAAAATTGATAACAAAATAGTAAATTATTAAGTAGTCCCATAAACATCAATAATCAATAACTTGATTAATTAGCATTTATTACTATCTTACTATCTTTAACCTAGGAAGCAAGATGCTTTGTGTACCTGTGGGACATTGTAGAGACTTAGAACTCGGGAGATCTGAGTTGATATTCCTGTTGAAATGCCTCCTATCACTGCAACCAGCTTATCAGTCTTCTCAGGCCTGCAGCTGTAGTTAGGAATTGGGGGGCTCTCTCCTGAGAGCAAAGCCATAGAACTTTCCATGGCCTTTGTTTCAAAAAAGTCAACATTGAAGAGATAGAATCCCAGGGACATATTGAATAGAATATTTGTGTCCTTGTTGATTTTTTCTATAGCAAAAACCATTGCCAACATGTGCTGATAATTTTTGGTGAGATTCCTGGGAGGAAAAATTGGAAAGATCATTTTTTGTGTTCTTTTATATTAATTAATAATATAAATTAATTATTTTAATTAATACATGTTCTTTTATATTAATTTATAAAATATTATTATTTATATGAATTTATATATTTAATATAATAAATAAAATATAATTATGTTTTTTACCTCCCTATCTTTTCTCTATGTAGCTCCTCTCATTCTACCTCTCAAATTCTGAATTTTTATTTATAAGAACTTAATTCATATAAAAATTGTGCATGATATTCCAAGAATCAGGCAGTCTACCCAATATTAAAAATTTGGATATAATTGTGCTAAAAAACAAGATTCATAATACAACTTGTTATTAAATCTATTATTTTGTTTTTGAATTTTTTTGAGACAGCATCTTGCTTATTTAACCAAGGTTTAATTTAAACTCCTTATGTAGTCTAGGTTAAACTCAGCCTCACAAAGATCTACTCCTTTTGCTTCTCAAGTTTTGGTATTAAACTTTTGCACCACAACATACTATCAAATATACATTTTTCAATATTTATTGTACAATTTGTGTCTGAGAAATATAATGGAAGAGTAAAGCATGTGGGAAATAGCAAATATTAAAACTTAGTTTTCATGCAGACTTCAAAGATTAAGATAAACCTCAGGAAAATACACAGCGCTTGATCAACAATAGCAACTGAAAAAAATAGTGTCAAGTGTGAATTTAAAAGGAACACTAAAATCTTCTCAATACACTACCCTAAATGACTAAAAAGACAAATTGGTTTTGACAGCAAAGTGCTTTCATAAACTTCTTACATATTTAAGAGAATTCAGCATGTGTAGGTGAGTGAGACACAGAGTCATGGCTGAGTAGTTATTGGCCTTTGGTGGCTACTGGGGAAGGGACAGTCAGTTTCATTAGGAGGTTTGTCTAGTAGCTTGCCTAGACTCTAGATAATGCCCTATACTCCTGCAGTACAGGCATGCCTATATGAACATTAAAATTGGAGAGAGACTGAGAGAAAGAAAGAGAGACAGACAGAGAGAACCCATAAAATTGAAGTCAGGAGACATTGCAAGGGAAACAGCAGAGTACAGTCAGATCAATATGTCTCATTTATATGTAGGAAATCCTGAAACTCTATTTTTTTTTTAAGAGAGAAGTCAAACACTTACATAATAACAGCTTCCGGTATAGCCGTTACATCATTAAAACTAAATTTAATTCTATTGTCTCTAGCAGTCACTCTGAGGGAAAAGAGTCCTCCAATAACAAAATGCCCATCTTGATAGTAGCCAGGAGAAGCAGGTATACTTAAGGAGAAACAAGAAATTTGTTCCTTGAATTCAATGAGGACAATCAGGAGAGAGAAAGCAATGCATAATTTCATAACATTGATAAATAATTGATAAAACCCAGATATCTGTTCAGTTGAGAATCTTGGACTATTCATCCCTGGGAGCACATGAACAAACAGGTGAAAGATGTCTGGTTGATCCATGTGAATGAAGGTTATGAAGCATTGTTTTGTCCTGGTTCAGGCCCACCAGTATCCAAATACTCCCTCAGTTCCCTGGAGTCCAATCTGCTTTATACCATTATAGCCCTACATTATATCCCCTTCACAGAGTCACTGTGAGTCTCAAAGGGCTCAGAAATCTCTCACTTGGCACCTGGAAATCCTGATTCTCAGTAGGAAAACACACAATTAAGAAAATGTGTGAAGTCCTCTAAAACACCTGTGGGGTGTATACACTCACTGAGCTGAGAATAACCAGTGGAAACAAAATTAAATCATGAAGAGTCATCTGAAGGACGCATCAAAGAGCACAGTGTTTGTTAGGCAAGAACTAGACTCTGAGTTATTTAACATCAATATCATTTTAGAGTATTTCTGTAAGGAAAAGAAATAGTGTTACATTAGAATATATTATTTCTGTTTATTATATTGGGTCAAATATCAACTCCTATTTTTATTGGATATTTTATGTATTTACATTTCAAATGTTATCCCCTGTCCCAGATTCCTCTCCTATCCTATTCCCTCACCTCATACTTCTATGAGTGTGCTACCCCACCCACCTACCTACTCCCATCTCACTGACCTGTCATTTTCCTACACTGGGCAACCAAGCATTCATTGGACCAAGGGACTTTTCCCACATTGATGCCAGACAATGGCATCATCTGCTACATATGCAGCTGGAGCAATGCGTCCCTCCACATGGATTCTTTGCTGGATGGTTTTGTCCCTGAGAGTTCTGGGGAGTCTGCTTGATTTTTATTGTTGTTCTTCCTAAGGGGTTGCAAACCCCTTCAGCTCCTTCATTCCTTTCTCTAACTCCTCCATTAGGGACCCCATGATCTGTTCAATGGATGGCTGTGAGTATCCACCTCTGTACATGCCAGGCTCTGGCAGAGACTATCAGGAAACAGCTATATCAGGATCCTGTCAGCATGAACTTAATGGCATCCACAATAGTGTCTGCATTTGGTTACCAATTGTTAATACTTGTTTTGATATATGTGGTGATAGTGTGTAGGTTTGTGTATGGGGTGTATGTGTTTCTGTGTGTGTGTGTGTGTGTGTGTGTGTGTGTGTGTGTGTGTACTTTCATGGTTTTTTTTGGCTTTGCTACTATGCAATGTTTTATTTCCTGTATTTCTGTGCATGTAGTTAATGTCCTTGGATTAGAGTTTTTGTTCTTGTACACTGTGTAAGGATGGATTTGTGGAAGGATGTTTAGTTTGAGATTTCTCATGAAATATTTTCTTTTCTCCATCTATGGTGATTGAAAGTTATGCTGGGTATAGGAGCCTTGACTACCATCTATGGTCTCTAAGAGTCTCAATGACATTGGTCCAGGCCATTCTGTGCTTTAGAGTCTCTGTAATGATGAAAAGTATATTTCAAATAGGTTGGAATTTATAAGTTACATGATCATTTTCCTTTGTAGCTTTTAATATTGTTTCTTCTGTATATTTAATATTTTCATTATTAAGTGATAAGGAGATTTTAATTTCTGGCTCAAACTATTTGGTGTTCTGTAAGCTTCTTTTACCATTTTAGACAACTCTTTCTTTAGGTAGCTGAATTTTCTTCCATGATTTTATTGTAAATATTTTCTGAACATTTTATCTGTGAATCTCTCCATGTTCTCTTCCTATTATTCTTAGGTTTTGTCTTTTCATTCTGTCCCAGATTTCCTGGAAGTTTTGTGTGAGAAACATTTTATGTTCACCATTTTCTTTGACCAATGTACCATTTTTCTATCATATATTCTATACTTCAGATTCTCTCTTTGGTTTGTTGAATTCTATTGGTGAGAATTGCATCTGTAATTCCTGTTTTCTTATAATATTTTCCATTTCAAGGATTCTTTCACTGCATGAGTTTTTTATTGTTTTATATCCATTTTCAGGTTTTGAAAAGTCTTACTAATTTCCTTCACCTATTAGTATTTTACTGGATATATTAAATGGATTTAATAATTTGCTGTTTAAGGTGTATAAGAAGACCATATGTTAGGAGGGCAGAGAGAGAGAGTAAAACAGAAAGTAAAAATGATGGGAGGGGTATCTCTGATATTCCACTGAAATCAAGAGCAGTGGAAAATCCCAGGAATCAATGAGGGTGACCCTGGCTAAGTCTCCTAGCAAGGGAGATATGAAGCCTAAACTGGACATCTCCTGTAACCAGACAAGCCTTCCAAAGGAGGGATTGGAACACCAACACAGTCACATGCATTTTGAACAACAATTTATCCTGCCCAAAAGATGGGTTGGGATAAGGGTAGCAGGGAAACTATGTGAGGGGTCAACCAATGACTGGTCCAGGTTAAGACCTATGCCAAGAAAGGGAGCCCATTCCCGACACGTCTTAGAAAAATGGAATCTAGAAACTACAGAGTCCAGAGACGAAAAATAAAAACAAATATAAATGACAAAAAAAAAACCCAACAACAAATCCAATAAATAAAAGAAACCCAAAGACAATAAAATGATTCCTAATGATAACTCACTATATATGTATATGGATGGATAGATAGATAGATAGATAGATAGATAGATAGATAGATAGAAAGAAGATAGAGATAGATAGATAGATAGATAGATAGATAGATAGATAGATAGATAGATAGATGTACATCTCATTTGTTATGGGAGAGGTTTTACCTTGCAACTAATGGAAACACATGCAGAGATCTACATCCAATGCCTAAAAGGAGCTTGGTGAATCCTGCAGAAGATGGGAAGGAAAGGTGGCAAGTTAGAGGGAACAAAAATACCATAATAAAAAACTCACAGAATAAACTAACAGGTTCACAGAGACTGAACAATTAACTAAGCAACCTACATATGTTCCATTTCTGTAGTTTCATTATCTATGGACTCCTAACATTGGAAGCAGGAGATGTCTCAGACTCTACAAATAGGACCCTTTCCTCTACTGAATTGTCTTGTGAAGCCTTAGTAAAAAAGGAGTTATCTATTCTTACTGTACATCATATGACATGACTTGTTAATAACCATGGAGTGCCTGCCATTTTCTAATAAAAATGAAGGAGTGGAGTCAGTTAGAGGTTGGAATAAATTCGAAGGAGACAAGAGATGAGAAATTGATGTAGAATATTTAATAAATTGATTAAACACAAAATCTACAGCTTTTTATTGCTTCTAGTACCTTTATAACAAAAATTTTGCCATGTTTGTTTTGAAACAATTATGAGTAAATTTGTTTTCCTTACTTCTCTCTCAAATATTCTTATAGCTGACAAGGTACTGAAATGGATGCTGACTTAAGACCTTAATGGGTTATCAGATCTTAAAGGCTTTATTTTTTGTTTGTTTGTTTGCTTGTTAGTTTTTGTGGAAACTTAGGGTCTTTTTGATATGAGATAATGCCATCTGCAAATAAAGATAGTTTGATTTTTCTTCCTAAGGCTAGGGCTTTCCTTTTTTCTTCAGCTCTATAACTCTCATTGAAAAGCATTGCAAACTGCCACTAGATGATGAAAGATGGCAAAAAAGGCCCTATCCAGATGCAAAAATCCCAATGCAAAACCACCAATAAGGTGAGAATGACTTAGACAAAATTGTATACCAGGAATGCTAAGAAAGGATTATAAGTGTGCCCAAAGAAATTAATAAGGGCAACAATAGGAAGCTGAAATAAATAATTAAATGAGTACAGAACATGAAAAGGAATACAATAAAGATAACTAGATGGAAAGAACATGGAATGTACCAGAATCTATAAGATACAATGAACATAATTTTGAAGAAGTTATAGTGACTGGGAATTGACCAGAGACCATCTAGGGCAAAGACTCAGGTGAGAATGTTCCACAACTCAAAGAGAATTCAGTGCTGATGCAGGATAGATGAGTCATGTGAGGGCACCTCCACAGTGTGAGGCAGAAGCCATGGCCGCAAGTAAGGAAAGGGTGCTGACCTAAGGTAAAGAAAGGAGGTGTCAGAGTTGGGGGATTCAGTAACACATGGCAGTAGTTACAAACCTAGGGAGGAGAAGTAAACTAAGCCAGAGTAAGGCATCTCGGTATATTGAGTTTGAAATTGGTAGAAAAAGCAATGAACCCAGAGGATAATGAGTAGTTCAAGTGCGAATACTTCAGAGGTATGGTAAGGTCTACAATTCAATTGAGTGCAGAACCAGGGAGGAAAGTGAGGCTGTCTCGGAGAAGTACATATAGGGCTGTGGAGTTCTATAACATACAACATAAATTGTGGACCCAAGGAGAAAGGAGAAGTTGACCCAGGTATAGGTCACAGATTCATGGTGATTCACAAATCAGAGCAGAGGCTGTGGACAATGGTGAAGATGAGAGCTGAAACAGCGGAGATACACAGGCATGAGGACACCCATAATTAATGTAAAAAACTATGAACCAGGGGTGAGGGTAGAACTGACACAAGAAAGTAGCTGACTTCAGAGAGAACTTAGGGGTAGAGTTTGGATCCTTAAATACAATTCCCAGGGAGGAAAAGGAAATCTCAATTTTAAATGAACTCTCTGAACTTCCTGAACATTGTAAATGTCTGGCTGAAAACTAAAAAGTTGGTTTAAAGAATCACCAACAAAAATATTCTAGAGAAACTGCTCTCAATGAGAATGATTTGAAAGAATATAAACTAATATTTACAAGAATGATTAAAATTATGGGAGCATGTGGGACAATAAATCATGCCAGAAGTTTGTTAAGGTAGAGCAGATCGGGACTGGGAGACTCAGTGGGCACACATCTGAGACTTAGGTGACTCCCAGCCTCTGCCAGACTCTTGGCTTGTAACATGTGACATGGTTCTCACATAGAAAAAAGTGACCTATGGTCAGGTAGGCTCAAGATAGTGTTCTCCATGCTAATGAGTTACCTAGAGGCACAGAGGGCTTAGCCAATAAGTTTCCACTACCAGATATTCCTCCCTGCCACAAGTATTTAATCTCAGGCTCACCCTGAGAAGTCAGGTATGGTTTTATAAATGCATTTTCCACATGAGAATAAACTGATTAGAATCAGGAATTGTCTATTTTCACCAAGATCTGCTGTGGGAGACATGAAGACCTTTGCCTACAGATCAGCAGCCTAATCTCCATTAGAAGGCCTCTCTGCACTTCTAGCCACAAATAACCACCAAGCCTGTGTCTGCAAAGGTAAAAACAAAGCCTTCTACTAGGAATGAGAACCCCCTTTTCTCCCTCTGGCCATGGACTAGACACTTTCCCCAGATCTCAGTCTCCCCTCCCACACACCACACCACTGCACTCCCATTTCTATAATAATATAGAAAGAGGAGAGCTTTGTAACACAATTAAAACAACCAATCTGCATATTTTAGATGCAAAGAAGGAGAGCAATACCAAAACAAAAGGGTAGCAATAATTATCAATAATGTAATAGTTGAAAATTCCCAGAATCTACAGAATGAGATGTTCAATTACGTAGTAGAAGAGGCTTACAGAAAACAGACAGGACCAGAAACGAAACTTCACATGACATACTATAACTAAAATACTTGAAATATAAAATAAAGAGCATTAAAAAGCTGTAACAATTACACGTAAAGTCACTTATAAAGACATGTTCATCTGAAAAACAACAGAGTATATATTAAGTAGAAACACTTAAAAGAGAAGAGTCTGGAAGATGAATTCCAAATTCTGAAAGATCACAACTGCCAACCTGAGTATTTTGCATAGTAAAGCTATGCCTTTTATTTGAAGGAAATGTACAAATATTCCATGATAAAAATAGCCAAGAATTTATGTTACCTAAATATCTCTCTACAGGATTCCTGAAGTAAAGCTTAAATCTGAAGGGAATGATTAGCATACACAATAGGCCTCCAAAGATAAATGAACACTATCAGCAGAGTTACTAATAAAAGGTCCAAGAAAACAATACGAAATAAAAAAAAAATGAGAAGAACATAAACTACTATGGACTACTATCACTAAAAGTTAAATGGTCTCAAATGTCCAACTAAAAAAAAAGGAGACTAGCAGGATGGTTTAGAAAACAGAATTTAGTGGGATTACTTCAAGTTTCTCTCCATTTAGTTTGATGCTGGCTACCAGTTTGCTGTATTTGCTTTTACTATGTTTAAGTATGGGCATTGAATTCCTGTTCTTTCCAAGACTTTAAGCATGAAAGGATGCTGAATTTTATCAAATGCCTTTTCAGCATCCAATAAAATGACCATGTGTTTTTTTTCTATGAGTTTGTTTATGCAGTGGATTGCATTGATGGATTTCAGTATATTGAACCAACCCTGCATCCCTGGGATAAAGCATACTTGATCATGGTGGATGATCGATTTTTATGTGTTCTTCGATTCGCTTAGCAAGAATTTTGTTGAGTATTTTTGCATCGATGTTCATAAGGGAAATTGGTCTGAAGTTCTCTTTCTTTGTTGGATCTTTGCGTGGTTTTGGTATCAGTGTAATTGTGGTTTTGTAGGAGGAATTTGGTAGTGTTCCTTTTGTTTCTATTATGTGGAATACTTTGACGAGTATTGGTGTTAGGTCTTTAAAGATCTGATAGAATTCTGCTCTGAAACCATCTGGTCCTGTACCTTTTTTATTTGGAAGACTTTCTATGACCCCTTCTATTTCATTAGGGGTTATGGGACAGTTTAGATGATCTATTTGGTCCTGATTTAATTTTGGTATTTGGTATCTGTCTAAGAAATTGTCCATTTTCTTCAGATTCCCCAGTTGTGTTGAGTATAGGCTTTTGTAGTGGGATCTGATGATTTTTTTAATTTCCTCAGTTTCTGTTATTATATCCCCTTTTTCATTTCTAATTTTGTTAATTTGGATACTTTCTCTGTGCCCTTTGGTCAGTCTGGCTAAGGGTTGATCTCTCTTGTTGATTTTCTCAAAGAATCAGCTCCTGGATTCGGTGATTCTTTGTATGGTTCTCTTTGTTTCCACTTGATTGATTTCAGTCCTGAATTTGATGATTTCCTGCTGCTAGTGTATGTTCTGTCCAGTTTCTTTTTTTTTTTAATATTTTTATTTTCTATATTCTTTGTTTACATTCCAAATGTAATTTTATGAGGTCCCATTTCTTTTTTTTTCTAGTTTTTTTTAATTCGATATAATTTATTTACATTTCAAATGATTTCCCCTTTTCTAGCCCCCTACTCCCCGAAAGTCCCTTAAGCCCCCTTTCTTCCCCAGTCCTCCCACCCACCCCTTCCCACTTCCCCGTTCTGTTTTTTTCTCTGTTTCACTGAGTCTTTCCAGAACCAGGGGCCACTCCTCCTTTCTTCTTGTACCTCATTTGATGTGTGGATTATGTTTTGGGTATTCCAGTTTTCTAGGTTAATAACCACTTATTAGTGAGTGCATACCATGATTCACCTTTTGAGTCTGGGTTACCTCACTTAGTATGATGTTCTCTAGCTCCATCCATTTGCCTAAGAATTTCATGAATTCATTGTTTCTAATGGCTGAATAGTACTCCATTGTGTAGATATACCACATTTTTTGCATTCACTCTTCTGTTGAGGGATACCTGGGTTCTTTCCAGCATCTGGCAATTATAAATAGGGCTGCTATGAACATAGTAGAACATGTATACTTATTACATAGTGGGGAATCTTCTGGGTATATGTCCAGGAGTGGTATAGCAGGATCTTCTGGAAGTGAGGTGCCCAGTTTTCGGGGGAACCACCAGACTGATTTCCATAGTGGTTGTACCAATTTGCAACCCCACCAGCAGTGGAGGATTGTTCCTCTTTCTCCACACCCTCTCCAACACCTGCTGTCTCCTGAATTTTTAATCTTAGCCATTCTGACTGGTGTAAGATGAAATCTCAGGGTTGTTTTGATTTGCATTTCCCTAATGATTAATGAAGTTGAGCATTTTTTAAGATGCTTCTCCGCCATCCGAATTTCTTCAGGTGAGAATTCCTTGTTTAACTCTGTACCCCATTTTTTAATAGGGTTGTTCGGTTTTCTGGAGTCTAACTTATTGAGTTCTTTATATATATTGGACATTAGCCCTCTATCTGATGTAGGATTGGTGAAGATCTTTTCCCAATTGGTTGGTTGCCGATTTGTCCTCTTGATGGTGTCCTTTGCCTTACAGAAACTTTGTAATTTTATGAGGTCCCATTTGTCAATTCTTGCTCTTAGAGCATACGCTATTGGTGTTCTGTTCAGAAACTTTCTCCCTGTACCGATGTACTCAAGGATCTTCCCCAGTTTCTTTTCTATTAGCTTCAGAGTGTCTGGCTTTATGTGGAGGTCCTTGATCCATTTGGATTTGAGCTTAGTACAAGGAGACAAGGATGGATCAATTTGCATTCTTCTGCATGCTGACCTCCAGTTGAACCAGCCCCATTTGTTGAAAAGGATATCTTTTTTCCATTGGATGTTTTCAGCCTCTTTGTCGAGGATCAAGTGGCCATAGGTGTGTGGGTTCATTTCTGGATCTTCAATCCTGTTCCATTGATCCTCCTGCCTGTCACTGTACCAATACCATGCGGTTTTTAACACTATTACTCTGTAGTATTGCTTGAGGTCAGGGATACTGATTCCCCCAGATTTTCTTTTGTTGCTGAGAATAGTTTTAGCTATCCTGGGTTTTTTGTTGTTCCAGATGAATTTGATAATTGCTCTTTCTAACTCTGTGAAGAATTGAGTTGGGATTTTGATGGGTATTGCATTGAATCTGTATATTGCTTTTGGCAAAATGGCCATTTTAACTATATTGATTCTACCAATCCATGAGCATGGGAGGTTTTCCCATTTTTTGAGGTCTTCTTCCATTTTCTTCTTCAGAGTCTTGAAGTTCTTGTCATAGAGATATTTCACGTGTTTGGTAAGAGTCACCCCAAGATACTTTATACTGTTTGTGGCTATTGTGAAGGGGGTCATTTCCTTAATTTCTTTCTCAGCCTGCTTATCCTTTGAGTATAGGAAGACCACTGATTTGCTTGAGTTGATTTTATAACCTGCCACTTTGCTGAAGTTGTTTATCAGCTGTAGGAGTTCTCTAGTGGAGTTTTTTGGGTCACTTAGGTAGACTATCATGTCGTCTGCAAATAATGATAGTTTGACTTCTTCCTTTCCAATTTGTATCCCTTTGACCTCCTTATGTTTTCGAATTGCTCGAGCTAGTGCCTCAAGTACAATATTGAAAAGATAAGGAGAAAGGGGGCAGCCTTGTCTGATCCCTGATTTCAGTGGGATTGCTTCAAGTTTCTCTCCATTTAGTTTCATGCTGGCTACCGGTTTGCTGTATATTGCTTTTACTATGTTTAGGTTTGGGCCTTGAATTCCTGTTCTCTCCAAAACTTTAAGCATGAAAGGATGCTGAATTTTGTCAAATGCTTTTTCAGCATCCAATGAAATGACCATGTGGTTTTGTTCTTTGAGTTTGTTTATGTAGTGGATTTTATTGATGGATTTCCATATATTGAACCAACCCAGCATTCCCGGGATAAAGCCTACTTGATCATAGTGGATGATCGTTTTGATGTGTTCTTGGATTCGGTTGGCAAGAATTTTATTGAGTATTTTTGTGTCGATGTTAATAAGGGAAATTGGTCTGAAGTTCTCTTTCTTTGTTGGATCTTTGTGTGGTTTTGGTATCAGCATAATTGTGGCTTCGTAGAAGGAATTGGGTAGTGTTCTTTCTGATTCTATTTTGTGGAATAGTTTGAAGAGTATTGGTGTTAACTCTTCTTTGAAGGTCTGATAGAATTCTGCACTGAAACCATCTGGTCCTGTGCTTTTTTTGGTTGGAAGACTTTCTATGACTCCTTCTATTTCTTTAGGCATTATGGGACTGTTTAGACGGTCTAGTTGGTCCTGATTTAATTTTGGTATTTGGTATCTGTCAAGGAAATTGTCCATTTCCTCCAGATTCTCCAGTTGTGTTGAGTACAGTCTCTTGTAGTAGGATCTGAGGATTATATGGATTTCCTCAGTTTCCGTTGTTATATCTCCCTTTTCATTTCTAAGTTTGTTAATTTGGATACTTTCTCTGTGCCCTTTGGTCAGTCTGGCTAAGGGTTTATCTATCTTGTTGATTTTCTCAAAGAACCAGCTCCTGGTTTTGTTGATTTTTTTGTATGGTTCTCTTTGTTTCTACTTGATTGATTTCGGCCTTGAGTTTGATGATTTCCTGTCTTCTACTCCTCCTGGGTGAAATAGCTTCTTTTTGTTCCAGGGCTTTCAGGTGTGTCATTAAGCTGGTAATGTATGCTCTCTCCATTTTCTTTTTGGAGGCACTCAGGGCTATGAGTTTTCCTCTTAGCACTGCTTTCATTGTGTCCCATAGATTTGGGTATGTTGTGTTTTCATTTTCATTGTGTTATAAAAAGTCTTTAATTTCTTTCTTTATTTCTTCCTTGACTAAGGTATCATTGAGTAGAGTATTGTTCGGTTTCCACGTGTATGTGGGTTTTCTGTTGTTGCTGTTGCTATTGAAGACCACTTTTACTCCATAGTGATCAGATAGGAGGCATGGGATTAGTTCGATCTTCGTATATTTGTTGAGGTCTGTTTTGTGACCAATTATATGGTCGATTTTGGAGAAGGTACCATGAGGTGCTGAGAAAAAGGTTTTAGGATAGAATGTTCTATATATATATCTGTTAAATCTAATTGGTCCAAAGCTTCAATTAGTTTCATTGTGTCTCTGTTTAGATTCTGTTTTCCTGATCGGTCCATTGAGGAAAGTGCAGTGTTGAAGTCACCCACAATTATTGTGTTAGGTGCAATGTGTGCTTTGAGTTTTAATAAAGTTTCTTTTACGAAAGAGGGTGCCCTTGCATTTGGAGCATAGATGTTCAGGATTGAAAGTTCTTCTTGTTGTATTTTTCCTTTGACCAGCAAGAAGTGTCCCTCAGAGTCTCTTTTGATGACTTTGGGTTGAAAGTCAATTTTATCTGATATTAAAATGGCTACTCCAGCTTGTTTCCTGAGACCATTTGCTTGTAAAATTGTCTTCCAGCCTTTTACTCTAAGGTAGTGTTTGTCTTTGACCCTGAGGTGTGTTTCCTGTAAGCAGTAAAATGTAGGGTCCTGTTTACATATCCAGTCAGTTAGTCTGTGTCTTTTTATTGGGGCATTAAGTCCATTGATGTTAAGAGATATTAAGGAATAGTGATTGTTACTTCCTATCATTTTTGACATTATTTTTTAAATTTGATTGCTTAACTTCTTTTGGGTTTGATGAAAGGTTACTATCTTGCTTTTTCCAGGGTGAAGTTTCCCTCCTTGTATTGGTGTTGTCCTCCTATTATCCTTTGTAGGGCTGGGTTTGTGGATAGATATTGGGTAAACTTGGTTTTGTCATGAAATATCTTAGTTTCTCCATCTATGGTGATTGAGAGTTTTGATGGATATAGTAGTTTTGGTTGGCATTTGTGTTCTCTTAGAGTCTGCATGAGATCTGCCCAGGACCTTCTAGCCTTCATAGTCTCAGGTGAAAAGTCTGCTGTGATTCTGACAGGTCTTCTTTATATGTTACTTGGCCTTTTTCTCTTACTACGTTTAATATTCTTTCTTTGTTTAGAACATTTGGTGTTTTGATTATTATGTGACGGGAACTATTTCTGTTCTGGTCCAGTCTGTTTGGAGTCCTGTAGGCTTCTTGTATATTCATGGGCATCTCTCTCTTTAGGTTAGGGAAGTTTTCTTCCATAATTTTATTGAAGATATTTGCTGGCCCTTTAAGTTGTAAATCTTTACTCTCAACTATGCCTATAATCCTTAGGTTTGGTTTTCTCATTGTGTCCTGGATATTTTGGGTTACAAGCTTTTTACATTTTGCATTTTCTTTAACTGTTGAGTCCATGGTTTCTATGGAATCTTCAGCATCTGAGATTCTTTTTTCTATCTCTTGTATTCTGTTGTTGATATTTGCATCTCTGTCTTGTTTGTGTTTTCCTGTAATTCTTTAAGAGATTTTTGTGTTTCATCTTTCATGACCTCAGCCTGTTGACCAAAGTTCTCCTGTATTTCTTTAAGTGTTTTTTGTGTTTCCTCATTATTGGCTTTTGTATTCTCCTGGAATTCAAGGCCCATACCTAAACATAGTAAAAGCACTATACATCAAACCAGTAGCCAGCATCAAACTAAATGGAGAGAAACTTGAAGCAATCCCTCTAAAATCAGGGACGAGACAGTGCTTCCCCTTTCTCCTTATCTTTTCAATATTGTACTTGAGGTACGAGCTCGGGCAATTTGACAACATAAGGAAGTCAAAGGGATACAATTTGGAAAGGAATAAGTCAAACTATCATTATTTGCAGATGACATGATAGTCTACCTAAGTGACCCAAAAAACTCCACTAGAGAACTCCTACAGCTGATAAACAACTTCAGCAAAGTGGCAGGTTATAAAATCAACTCAAGCAAATCAGTGGCCTTCCTATACTCACAGCATAAGCAGGTTGAGAAAGAAATTAGGGAAATGACCACCTTCACTATAGCCACAAACAGTATAAAGTATCTTGGGGTGACTCTTACCAAACATGTGAAAGATCTGTATGACAAGAACTTCAAGACTCTGAAGAAGGAAATGGAAGAAGACCTAAAAAAATGGGAAAACCTCCCATGCTCATGGATAGGCAGGATCAATATAGTTAAAATGGCCATTTTACCAAAAGCAACATACAGATTCAATGCAATACCTATCAAAATCCCAACTCAATTCTTCACAGAGTTAGAAAGAGCAATTATCAAATTCATCTGGAATAACAAAAAAAAAAAAAAAAAAAAAAAAAAAAAAAAAAAACAGGATAGCTAAAACTATTCTCAGCAACAAAAGAAATTCTGGGGAAATCAGTATCCCTGACCTCAAGCAATACTAGAGAGCAATAGTGTTAAAAACTGCATGGTATTTGTAGAGTGACAAGGAGGCAGATCAATGGAACAGGATTGAAGATCCAGAAATGAACCCACAAACCTATGGCAACTTGATCCTCGACAAAGGGGCTGAAAACATCCAATGGAAAAAAGATAGCCTTTTCAACAAATGGTGCTGGTTCAACTGGAGGTCAGCATGCAGAAGAATGCAAATTGATCCATCCTTGTCTCCTTGTACTACGCTCAAATCCAAATGGATCAAGGGCCTCCACATAAAGCCAGATACTCTGAAGCGAACAGAAAAGAAACTGGGGAAGACCCTTGAGGACATCGGTACAGGGAAAAAGTTTCTGAACAGAACACCAATAGCATATGCTCTAAGATTAAGAATTGACAAATGGGACCTCATAAAATTACAAAGTTTCTGTAAGGCAAAGGACACCATCAAAAGGACAGATCAGCAACCAACCAATTGGGAAAAGATCTTCACCAATCCTACATCAGATAGAGGGCTAATATCCAATATATATAAAGAACTAAAGAAGTTAGCCTCCAGAAAACCAAACAACCCTATTAAAAATGGGGTACAGAGTTAAACAAAGTATTTTCACCTGAAGAATTTCGGATGGTGGAGAAACATCTTAAAAAATGCTCAACTTCATTAGTCGTTAGGGAAATGCAAATCAAAACAACCCTGAGATTTCACCTTACACCAGTCAGAATGGCTAAGATTAAAAATTCAGGAGACAGCAGGTGTTGGCGAGGACATGGAGAAAGTTTTGGAATAGCTTTTAACAATTTTTTCTTTTTTTGATACCAAGTCCTGCAAATGGAAAAATTGCTTTTCTGAAATCTGTTTTATTCTCTTGTTTAAGGTTTAACTCCTTATCTTCTTTTTGTTCTGGGATTTCTGCCAGAGAAGGGAGGGGAAGCACAGTGGCATCCACTGGTAGTTCCTGATAGTTACACCTCAACGACCTGCTTTTTTAACCACTGTTGGGTTCATAAAAAGAGAAATGTTTAGAGAATGTGAGGAAGGGGTTGCCTAGGTAGACACACACAGACATGGTATAGAATAAAGCTGGATAAATTCCTCCGGTGTGAGCCAGCACTTGGAAGATTTTAAGTGCCAAAGGGAAGGGAGCACTCTGCCCATAGGCTGTGACTGTGGACTTTACTTTTTCTAAAATTTTAAAGGCAAGGGGCTTGTTTTGGCTCTGGATTTTTCTAGGTATTTGTCTTTGAAATAAATACTGAAGTTAGAGTGTCCATTTGTCCCTCTTAGTCTCATAGCTCCTTTAAGAGGGCTATTTGCTCCCTGCAGCAATCATTTGGCAAAGAGAAGAAATTTTTTCAGTGGCTCTCCTGCTGGCAGCTTTCTCCTCCAAGTTGGCTTCCTCCCGAGGAGATAGTGTCAGCACATGATTATGACAAGATTTCAGAGTTTGTAAAGAAGGATAGACTTTGGTCTTTTTGAGAAATTAGGGAAACGAGCAGACATAGACAGAGACCATTTTAAATATCCCTTCTCCATAACTATCAGAGGCAGGATGGATAAGAGAGCACAGAGACAGTGTCCAGATAAATGGTTTTTCAGAGACCTAGATCCTGAAAGTGGGAAAAATTCTGAACAATGTCATTAATCAGAGACCAGTAGTTAAAGACAGTAATTGGAACTTTTCCCCCCTCTCCCTCCCCCCCGACCAAAAGTTGCATATTAATCTCTAAAACAATTACTTACTCTAGACCATGTTTTCTTATCTATGGTTCCTTCCTCTGGGAACCAGGACAATTTATCCAACATAATACTTAAGACCCTAAGTACTTCTCAAAGAAGTACATAAGATCTCTTTTTCTTAACTCTGTCCCTTGTGTCTTGAGCCTTAAAACAGGCTGAATAAATTCTTGTCCCTTGGGGTCTCACCTTCCTAGAGACATTGTTGCCATGGAGATTTTCCCCTGGCCAAGCACATCAACAGGTCAACCATGCTCTGACCAAATCTGCTCCAGGAACTGTATGCGAAGGGACCTCCTTTCCTATGGCATCCTTCTTCTTATTCGCATCATAGGTACCTAACTGTTGGGCACCAGATTGTACTGACCCGCAGGACAGTCAGCAGGTTTCCTCGAAGTACCTAAGAAGAAGGCGAGGGGGCAAGAGACACGAGACAACGGACAGCAAATCTGATTCTGATCAAGCTGTCAAATTTTTATTTTACACAAGTCAATATAAAGAGAAGCTTACAAGGTTTGGGAAAGGTAAAGGGGGAACAAGCTCAAGGGGTTGGCATCATGTCTAAGGAACAGTTTCTCATAATTTCTGGGTAAAGCTAGTTATTACTGCTGGGATTTTGGCATGATAAAAGGGTGTCATGAGGAGGTGAAGTGGAAAGGAGTTGCTTTGGTAATCTATCCACAGATGAACTTCAAAAGGACAGGGTTTTGAGATCTACATAAGAATGATTCCTGGCAAGAAGATATAAGTGAGAATGACTCCTCATATCAAGATCTCCTGGCATTGAGATCTAGGTGAGGATGGCTACTGGGATGGAGAGTTCTTGGCACTGAGATCTAAGTGAGGATGCCTCCTGGCAGTAGTGTTTGTCTTTAACACTGAGGGGCCTTTTCTGCAGGCAGAAAAATGCTGGAATCTGTTTATGTATCCAGTCTATGTTATTCTATGACTTTTGTGTTAGTCTATGACTTTTTATTGGGGGACTGATTCCGTTGATGTTAAGAGACATTAAGGAATAGTGATTTTTGCCTCTTGTTTGTTTAGAGCACTGTTATTTGGTTTTGTTTTTCTTTAGTCCCCTGGGCCATCTAGTCTCAGAAATTTGGTCACACAAGCAGTGTTAGGTATGGATTTCATCTTGGAGTGGAGACCTTAAATCAAATCTTTCCTAGTCACACCAACAAGTTTTGTTCCAATATTGCCCTTACATATCTTACATGTAAGACACCACTGTAGAGTAAATGGGTTTGTGGCGAGTTTGGTTTCCCTTTTGAGAATTTGCCAAAAAGGTACTGCTTTCTGTAGGCACCTGATTATCTTCTCTGTGCTCAATGAGTTGTGTGAGTGTGGTCTGCTATCAATGTTTGTGGAGAGCAACCTACTGTCTGGGCAATAACAAAGGTTGTTTGGGAATTTGAGCTGCACCCTACACTGTAAACATGAAATGTTCTGTAACAAACACTCCAGAAAATATTCCTTAACTGCTTTTTAAAATAATAACTGCCTGGTCTTGCTTCTGTAAGCGGACTTACATGAAAGGATCTCCAACGATGTGGTATTGCCCAATAAATATAAAGGGAATAGAAAATGGCTCAAGGTTGGTCTCATGAATCGTTCCTTGGAGAGACAGCTCTGATGTGTATACAAATATTCTTTTTATTATCTCTTTTATTTATTTACCTTGCAAATATTGTCCCCCTTCATAGTTTCTCCCATTCATGAGCCCTACCACCTGATCCCTTGAACTTTTTGCCTCAAAGAGGATGTTTCCCCACCCACAATCCTATCTCATCCCTCTACCATTCATTTCTCTGGAGACATCAATCCTCTACAGGACTAAGTGTATCCCCTCCCAGTGAGGCCTTACAAGTCAGTCTTCTGTTACATATGCTTCTGGGACCACAGACCTGACCGGGTATAATACTTGGTTGGTGGCTTAGTCCCTGCCAGCTCTCAGTGGTCCAATTACTTGACACTGTTGTTCTTCCTACACAATTGCAATCCCCTTCAACCCCTTCAGTCCCTCTCCTAACTCCTCTATTAGAATAATTGAGTTCAGTACAATGGCTGGCTGTAAGTATCCGCTTGTGTCTTAGGCAGCTGCTGTTAGAGCCCCTCACAGGACAGAAATGCCAGGCTCAGACAGCAAGCACATTTTGGCATCAGCAATAGTGTCTGGGTTTGGTGTCTGTGCTGGGATGAAACAGTGTCTGTTCCAGTGGAGAGTTGTGTCTGGTCTTTCCACGGTCTCTCCTCCATTTCTTGTCCCTGCATTTCACTTAGAAAAAGAACAGTTCTGGGTTAAAAATCTTGAAGATGAGTGGGTAGCCCCATCCCTCAACGGGTAGCCATGTTTATCTATTGGAAGTGGTCTCTACAGGTACTCTTTCTGCTGTTGGGCATTTTGGCTAAGGAAATCTCTATTGGGTCCTGGGAGCCTCCCTCATTCCTGATGTCTGGTGTGATCTAGTAGTTTCTCTCATTCCTCAGTCTATAATCCTACATATTTCTATTTAATCTCATGGTGGTCTGGGACTCTGTACTGTCCCCCAACACACTCCATACCTGATCAGTCCTTTTCTGTTGCTTCTTACTCTTCCTCCCACTAAGGTCCTTCTCTCCCTCTTCCTCTTGTGATTATTTGGTTCCCCCTTGAAAATGGCATTGAAACATCCAGACTTGTGTCTTCCTTCCTGTCAAGTTTCATGTGGTCTTTGATTTGTATCATGGGTATTCTGTACTTTTTGCCTAATAACCACTTATCAGAAAGTACATACCATGTATGTTCTATAAGCTATGGGTTACCTTACTCAGGTCTATTTTTTATAGTTCCACCTATCGGCCTGCAAATTTTGTGATGTGCTCGTTTTTTAATAGCCGATTTGTATATCATTGTGTCAATGTACCATATTTCCTGTATCCAATCTTCTTTTGAGGAACATCTGGGTTGTGTCTAGCTTCTGCCTATTATAAATATTTCTAAGAATCTAGAGGACCATGTGTCCTTGTCATATGTTATAGCACCTTTTGGGTATAAGCTCAGGTGTTACATTCCTAGGTCTTCAGGTTGAAATATTTTCAACTTTCTGAGAAACTGTCAGATTGATTTACAAAATGGTTCTACCAGGTTTCAAACCTACCAGAAAAGGAATAGTGTTTCTCTTAATCCACATACTCACTAGCATGAGTTTTTGATCTTAGAAATTATGATTGGTGTAAAATTGGATCTCAGAATTGTTTTGATTTGAATTTACCTGATGACTAATGGATGTTGAACATTGCTTTAGATGCTACTCAGCCATTCACAATTCATCAGTAGAGATTTTTCTGTTTAGCTCTGTACCCCATTTTTAATTGGGTTATTTGGTTTTCTGAAGTCTAACATCTTGAGTTCTTGTATATTTTGGATATTACCCCTTTATCAGATGTAGGGTTAGTAAAGATCTTTGCCCAATCTGTAGTTAGCCTTTTGGTCCTATTGACAGTGTCCTTTGCCTTAGAGATACTTTTCAGATTCAAGAGGTCCCCTTTGTCATTTGTTGATCTTAGAGTCTGAGCCATTGGTGTTCTGTTCAGGAAAATTTCCCCTGTGGCTGTGTTTTTGAGGCTCTTACCCATTTTTTTCTATTAGTTTCAGTATATTTGTTTTTATGTGGAGGCCCTTGATCCACTTGGACTTGAGCTTTCTACAAGGGTATAAAACTGGATCAATTTCCATTCTTTTTACATGAATACTGTCAGTTACTCCAGCATTGTACACAGAAGAGGGGAAGTGTAGCAGTAGAAGAGGGGAAGGGTAGCAGTAGAAGAGGGAGGGAGGGAATAAAGGATGGTGGGAAGGAGGAAGAGTGGGAGGGAAGAAGGAGTAATGAAGAGAGAGAAACAGACAATTGTCTTAGACACTAATGACCCACAATTTAGGAAGCCATGTCTCTTAGAGGATAGCCTTGCTAGACTCTTCCCTGAATGCAGAAAAGTGTTTCATTAACAATGTCAGGGATTAGTCTTTGCCCATGGCTTGGGTGTAAAGATGGAATGATTAATGTTTGGTCATTCCATCAGGCTTTGCTTCATTCCCCATGCCTGAATTTAATGTAGACAGGCTAAATTAAAGGTTGAAAATTTTGTGGATGGTTGGTGTCTTCATTATTTCATTAGAAATCCTGCCTGGCTACAATAGGTAGCTTCTTCAGTTTCCATATTCTTAGTGTTGTTAATCAAAGGCAACTTCACTACCATTGATAGTTGGGCACCTTTCTTATACCAGTTCTATGTCATCACCAGAAAATTCCCACTACCACCTCATCCATATCAGTCACATATTTTCACACAGTTTTGTGGCCATCTAACCTTCTCTCCTGTCACTCCCCATACCTGTTCCTAAACTTCCTCATTGTCTACCACATCCTGCTCCTTCCCATACTCTTTGATGATCTGTCTCTCATGACTATATTATTCACATTTCTAAATGAAACTCATGCATATTTTCTTGTACCTTCTTATCATTTTAGCTTCTTCAAGTCTATGAAATATTTTTAGTTGGAACACCAGGCCAGCACAATTCCCATTCTTTACCAAAAGGGAGAAGCAAAGAAGAGTAAAAAGAGAGCAAGTCTCTGTGTTTATTATTATTTGGGCTGTGACATAGATATATGTCACAGGTATAGGTGCAGACTACCATACACCCATGATGGGGGTGAATAGTGCCCAGGAAATGAGTGGCAGTTGCCATGGTAGCAGACACAACCCAGTCAATATCAACTGATTCTGAGGCTAATTGTAAACAGCTTCTGATGCCAACAAGTATAGCATGGTACCTGTATTTTATACCTAATATTTACTTATAACTGAATACACACTGTGCATGTCTCATCCCATGGATATTTGTAACCCCTCTAAGAAGGACCAAAGTATCCATAACTTTTTCTTCCTTTTTCTTGAGCCTCGTTTGGTCTTTCATTTGTATCTTGGGAATTCTGAACTTCTGGGCTAGTGTCCACTTATTAGTGAGTGTATACCATGTGTGCTATTTTTTGATTGGGTTACCTCACTCAGGATGATATTTCTATTTCCATCCATTTGCCTAAGAATTTCATGGATTCAATGTTTTTAAAAAGTGAGTAGTATTTCATTGTGAATTCATTGTTTTTAATTGCTGAGTAGTACTCCATTGTGTAAATGTACTACAGTTTCTGTATCTATTTCTCTGTTGAGGGACATCTGGATTCTTTCCAGCTTCTGATTATTATAAACAAAGCTGCAATGAACATAGAAATTGGCAAAGAGCTTTGAACACATGGGAACAGGGAAAATTTCTGGAACAGAATACCAATAGCTTGTGCTCTAAAATCAAGAACTAACAAATGGGACCTCAAAAAATCACAAAGCTTCTGTAAGGCAAATGACACTGTCAATAGGGCAAAACAGCAACCAACATATCACGAAAAGATATGTACCAATGCTAATTCGGATCAAGGCCTAATATTCAGTATATATAAAGAATCCAAGAAGTTAGACTCCAGAGAACAAACTTACCCTATTAAAAATGGGGTAAGAAGCATAACAAAGAATTCTCAACTGAGAAATTAGGAAAGGCTAAAAAGTACCTAATGAAATGTTTAACATCATCTGGGAAATGCAAATCAAAACAACTCTGATATTCTAACTCACACCAGTCAGAATGACTAAGAACAAAAACTCAGGTGAAAGCAAGTGCTGGTAAGGTTGTGGACAAAGAGTAACACTCCTCCATTGCTGGTGGGATTGCAAGCTGGAAAAACTGCTCTGGAAATCAGTTTGGTAATTCCCCCCAAAATTAAACAAAGTACTACCCAAACACCCAGCTATACCACTTCTCGGCATATACCAAGAATACACTGCAACGGGTAATAAGGACACATGCTCCACTATGTTCATAGCAACCTTCTTTATAATAGTCATTTGGTGATCTTAGAGCGAGAGTCATTAGTGTTCTACTCAAAAAATTGTGTACTGTACCATTGCTTTAAGGGTATGTAACTTCTATCGAATTTCATTTACCCAGTTTAATGTGAAGATCCTTCATTCAATTGGACTTGAGTTTTCTGAAGCATGATAAACCTGGATCTATTTTCATCCTCAACATGGAAACATTAAGTTAGAGCATTTGTTCAAGATGCTTTTTTTTCCATTGTATGGTTTTGACATTTTTTTTTATAAAAACTCATCTCTCCATATTTGTGACGGTTTATTTCTTTTTTTATTTTTATTTATTTTTATTATAATTTTTTATTTTCTATATTCTATATTCCAAATGATTTTCCTTTTCCTGGTTCCCCCCTCCCAATAAGTTACCTAAGCCCTCTTCCTTTCCCCCATTCTCCCATCACCCCCTCCTACTTCTCTGTCCTGGTACTCCCCTACAATGCTGGAACAAGCCTTTTCATGATATGGGACTTCTCCTTCCTTCTTCTTGGGCATCATTTGACACTTGAATTGTGTCTTGGATATTCAGAATTTCTGAGCTAATATCCACTTATCCGTGACTGTATTCCATGTGTGTTCTTTTCTGATTGGGTTACCTCACTTAAGATGATTTTTCCCAGATCCAAACATTTGCCTAAGAATTTCATGAATTCATTGCTTTTTGTTGCTGAGTAGTAATCCATTATGTAAATATACCACATTTGCTGAATCCATACCTCCATTGAGGGACATCTGGGTTCTTTCCAGCTTCTGGGCTAATATAATCAGTGCTGCTACGAACATAGTGGAGCATGTGTACTTATTGCATGCCAGGGAATCCACTGGGTATATGCCCAGGAGTGGTATTGCAGGGTCTTCAGGAGGTGTTATGCCAAGTTTTCTGAGGAACAGTCAGACTGATTTCCAGAGTGGTTGTACCAAATTTCATTGCCAACAGCAGTGGAGGAGTGTTCCTCTTTCTCCACATCCAGCCCAACACCTACTGTCTCCTGAATTTTTATGTTAGCCTTTCTGACTGGTGTAAGGTGAAATCTCTGGGTTGTTTTGATTTGTATTTCCCTAATGACTAATGATGTTGAACATTTTTTAAGGTACTTCTCATCCATTTGAAGTTCTTCATGTGAAAATTATTTGTTTAGCTCTGTACCCCATTTTTAATATGGTTATTTGGTTCTCTGGTGACTAACTTCTTCAGTTCTTTGTATATATTGGATATTAGCCCTCTGTCACATGTAGGGTTGGTGAAGATCTTTTCTCAATTTGTTGGTTGCCGTTTTGTCTACTTGACAGTGTTATTCGCCTTACAGAAACTTTGCAATTTTATGAGGTCCCATTTGTCAATTCTTAATCTTAGAGCATAACTCTTGGTGTTCTATTCAGGAACTTTTCCCCTGTTCCCATGTCCCCGGGGGTCTTCCCCAGGTTCTTTTCCATTAGTTTCAGTGTATCTTATTTTATGTGGAGGTCCTTGATCCACTTGGAGTTGAGTGTACTTCGAGGAGATAAGAATGGATCAATTCACATTCTTCTGCAATCTGACGTCCAATTGAGCCAGCACCATCTGTTGAAAAGGCTATCCTTTTTCCACTGGAAAGTTTCAGGTCCTTTGGCAAAGATCAAGTGACCATAGGTGTGTGGGTCCATTTCTGCATCTTTAATGCTATGGCAATGATCTACCTGCCTGTCACTGTACCAATACCATGCAATTTTTAACAATATTGCTCTATAGTACTGCTTGAGATGCTGTATCCTGATTCCATGGGAAGTTCTTTTACTGTTGAGAATAGTTTTTGCTATGCTTGGTTTTTTGTTATTACAGATGAATTTGGAAATTTCTCTTTTTAACTGGATGAAGAAATTAGTTGGGATTTTGATGTGGATAGCATTGAATCTGTAGATCTGTAGATTGGCCAAAAAAAAGATGGCCATTTTTACTACATTAATCCTGCCAATCTCCTGCAACGAGAATGGAAGATTTGTCCATTTTCTAGGTCTTCAATTTCCTTCTTCACAGACAGGAAATTCATCTCATACAGATCTTTCACTTGCTTTGTTAGAGTCACCCCAAAATACTTTATATTGTTTGTGGCTATTGGGAAGGGTGTCATTCCTTTCTTAGCCTGCTTATCCTTTGAGTATAGGAAGGCTACTGATTTGCTTGAGTTGATTTTATAACCAGCCACTTTGCTGAACTTATCAGCTGTAGGAGTTCTCTGGTGTATTTTTGGGTTGTGTAAGTATACTATCATATCATCTGCAAATAGTGATGGTTTGACTTCTTCCTTTCCAATTTGTATCCCTTTAACCTCCTTATGTCGTCTAATTGCTCTAGCTAGAACTTCAAATACTCTATTAAAAAGATATGGAGAGAGGGGGCAGCCTTGTCTAGTCCCTGATTTTAGTGGGATTGCTTCAAGTTTCTCTCTATTTAGTTTGATGTTGGCTACCTGTTTGCTGTATATTGCTTTTACTATGTTTAGATATGGGCCTTGAATTCCTGTCCTTCCCAAGACTTTTAGCATGAAAGGATGCTGAATTTTGTCAAATGCTTTTTCAGCATCTAATGAACTGACCAGTTATTTTTTTTCTTTGAGTTTGTTTATGTAGTGGATCACATTGATGGATTTTCGTATATTGAACCATCCCTGCATCCCTGGGATGAAGCCTACTTGATCATAATGAATAAACGTTTTGATGTGTTCTTAGATTTGATTGGCAAGAATTTTATTGAGTATTTTTCCATCAACATTCATAAGGGATATTGGCCTGTAGTTTTCCTTCTTTGTTGGATCTTTGTGTGGTTTTGAGATGAACTTATTTGTGGCTTCATAAAACAATTTGGGTAGTGTTCTTTCTATTTCTATTTTGTGGAATAATTTGAAGAGTATAGATGTTATATCTTCTTTGAAGACCTGATAGAATTCTGCACTAAAACCATCAGATCCTGTGCTTTTTTTCATTGGAAGACTTTCTATGACCCCTTTTATTTCTTGAGGGGTTATGGAACTGTTTTTAGTTGATCTACTTGATCCTGATTTAATTTTGGTATTTGGTATCTGTCTAGGAAATTAAGTATTTCCTCCAGATTTACCAGTTGTGTTGAGTATATACTTTTGAGGTAGGATCTGAGGATTCTTTGAATTTCCTCACTTTCTGTTGTTATTATCTTCCTTTTCATTCTAATTTTGTTAATTCAGATGCTATCTTTGTGCCCTTTGGTTAGTCTGGATAAGAGTTTATCTATCTTGTTGATTTTCTCAATGAACCAGCTCCTGGTTTTGTTGATTCTTTGTATGGTACTTTTTGCTTCCCCTTGATTGATTTCAGTCCCGAGTTTGATGATTTCCTGTCTTCTACTCCTCCTGGGTGACCTAGCTTCTTTTTGTTCCAGGGCTTTCAGGTGTGCCATTAAGCTGCTAGTGTATGCTCTCTCTAGTTTCGTTTTGCCGGCACTCAGAACTATAAACTTTCCTCTTAGCACTGCTTACATTGTGTCCCATAAATTTGGGTATGTTGTACCTTCATTTTCATTAAATTCTAAAAAGTTTTTGATTTCTTTCTTTATTTCTTCTTTGGTCAATATATCATTGAGTAGAGTGTTGGTCAGCCTCCAACTGGGTATGGGTATGTGGGCTTTCTGATGTTCTTATTGCTATTGAAGACTACTCTTATTCCATAATGATCTGATAGGAGACATGGGAGTATTTTGATCCTTTTATATTTGCTAAGGTATGTCTTGTGACCAATTATATGGTCGATTTTGGAGAAGGTACCATGAGGTGCTGAGAAAAAGGTATATTCTTTTGCTTTAGGTTGAAATTATATATATATATATATATATATATATATATATATATATATATATATATATATATATATATATATATATATGTTAAAGCCAATTGGTCCAATGCTTCAATTAGTTTCACTGTATCCCTGTTTAGTTTCTCTTTTCTTGATCTGTTCTTTGGGGAGAGTGGAGCATTGAAGTCACCCACAATTACTGTGGTAGAAGCAATGTGTGCTCTGAGCTTTAGTAAAGTTCCTTTGACAAATGAGGGTACCCTTGCATTTGGAGCATAGATGTTCAGAATGGAGAGTTCTTCTTGGTGGATTTTTCCTTTGACCAATAGGAAATGTCCATCCCTGTCTCTTTTGATGACTTTAGGTTGAAAGCCAATTTTATCTAACATTAGAATGGCTACTCCGGCTTGTTTCCTGAGACCATTGGCTTGTAAAATTTTTTCCAGCCTTTTACTCTGAGGTAGTGTTTGTCTTTGGCCCTGAGGTGTGTTACATGTAAGCAGCAAAATGTAGGGTCCTGTTTATGTGTCCAGTCTGTTAGTCTATGTCTTTTTATTGGGGAATTGATTTCATTGATGTTAAGAGATATTAAAGAATAGTGATTATTATTTCCTGTGTTTATTACTTCCTTGATATCATACAATGTGCTTTGATGAAATTCAAGTAATATATTGAATGCAAACTGACTTCAGATCTTTCACTTTTTTTCCTTCTACCCATATCAATACTTTTCTGTAATTATGAAACTATATTAGTAGGTTAGTACATTGATACTTCTTTCCTGTGATGTGTCTATGTTCCTTCATAGCATCATGAGGTATATTCATAGCTTCTCTGTCTTTTACTGCAACCAGATCTTGCCATTCTTAAGTGTTGCTTAATATTTAGTTTTATTCTGCCATTTTCCTTGCTTTTTGAGGTATTCAATTTACTTATACTTAATGAAATTAATGACAGATTTAGATATAGGAAAACTTTTTCTATCTAAAATCTGTCTGTCATCTATTTACTTCATCTATTATACTACCAAACCCTTCACTTTTGGATTAATCACATGTTTGTGTCTCACCTTTGGGTATAATTCCTCAGGAATACTTTATCTATCTATCTATCTATCTATCTATCTATCTATCTATCTATCTATCTATCTATCTATCTATCTATCTATTTATTTCTGTCACTGGCCAAATAGACCATGCTTCCCTTCTGTGTATCTCCAATTCTAACATTTTTAAAACCTGAATTCTTTACTCAAATTGAAATCCTTGTGTTTGCATGAGAAGCATTTTAGCAATTGAGCTATCTCTCCAACCATGATTAGTTTTTTTTATTGTTTCATTCTCTTTCTAGTAGGTGCTTTTAGTTATATAACCTTGAACTTTTCAGAGTTTTCTAAGATTTTGCAGTACACATAACAGTTGTTTAGTTATATGAACCACTTACCTCTGGTTTTGTTTTATTATCATATTTTCACTTTCCTTTTTTTTTGTTTTTTTTTTGCATTTTTTTTTTATTTATTTATTTTTATTTACATTGCAAATGATTTCCCCTTTTCTGGGTCCCCACTCCCCGCAAGTCCCATAAGCCCTCTTCTGTCCCCCTATTCTTCCATCTACCCCTTCCCAATTCCCTGTTCTGGAATTCCCCTATACTCTTGCACTGAGTCTTTCCAGAACCAGGAACCACTCCTCCATTCTTTTTGGACATCATTTAATTTGTGGATTATGTACTGGGTATTCAAAGTTTCTAGGCTAATATCCACTTATCAGTGAGTGCATACCATGATTGATCTTTTGAGACTGGGCTACCTCACTTAGTATGATGTTCTCCACCTCCATCCATTGGTCTAAAAATTTCATGAATTCATTGTTTCTAATGGCTGAATAGTACTCCTTTGTATAAATATACCACATTTTTTGTATCCATTCCTCCGTTGAAGGACATCTAGGTTCTTTCCAGCTTCTGGCTACTACAAATAGGGCTGCTATGAACATAGTGGAGCATGTGTCCTTATTGCATGCTGAAGAATCCTCTGGATATATGCCCAGGAGAGGTATAACAGGGTCCTCAGGAAGTGACATGCCCAGTTTTCTGAGGAACCGCCAGACTGATTTCCAAAGTGGTTGCACCATCTTGCAATCCCACCAGCAGTGGAGGAGTGTTCCTTTTTCACCACATCCTCACCAACACCTGCTGTCTCCTGATTTTTTGACCTTAGCCATTCTGACTGGTGTGAGGTGAAATCTCAGGGTTGTTTTGATTTGCATTTCCCTAATGATTAATGATGTTAAACATTTCTTAAGGTGTTTCTCAGCTCTCCGAAGTTCTTCATGTGAAAATTCTTTGTTTAGCTCCGTACCCCACTTTTTAATGGGGTTATTTGGATCTCTGGGTTCTACTTTCTTGAGTTCTTTGTATATATTAGATATTAGCCCTCTGTCGGATTTAGGGTTGGTGAAGATTCTTTCCCAGTCTGTTTGTTGACGTTTTGTCCTTTTGACGGTGTCCTTTGCTTTACAGAAACTTTGTAGTTTTATGAGGTCCCATTTGTCAATTCTTAATCTTAGAGCATAAGCTATTGGTGTTCTATTCAGGAACTTTTCCCCTGTGCCCATGTCCTCCAGGGTCTTCCCCAGTTTTTTTTTTCAATTAGTTTCAGTGTGTCAGGTTTTATGTGGAAGTCCTTGATCCATTTGGAGTTGAGCTTGGTACAAGGAGATAAGAATGGATCGATGCGCATTCTTCTGCATGCTGACCTCCAATTGAACCAGCACCATTTGTTGAAAAGACTATCTTTTTTCCACTGGATGCTTTCAGCCCCTTTGTCGAAGACCAAGTGACCATAGGTGTATTGGTTCATTTCTGGGTCTTCAATCCTATTCCATTGATCCGCTTGCCTGATATTGTACCAATACCATACAGTTTTTATCACTATTGCTCTGTAATAGAGTTTAAAGTCTGGGATATTGAATCCCCCTGAAGTTCTTTTACTGTTGAGAATAGTTTTAGCTATTCCGGGTTTTTTGTTATTCCAGATGAATTTGAGAATTGCTCTTTCTAGCTCTATGAAGAACTGGTTTGGGATTTTTATGGGAATAGCATAGAATCTGTAGATTGCCTTTGGCAAGATGGCCATTTTAACTATATTAATCCTGCCAATCCAGGAGCATGGAAGGTTTTTCCATTTTCTGAGATCTTCTTCGATTTTCTTCTTCAGAGATCTGAAGTTCTTGTCATATAGGTCTTTCACTTGTTTGGTTAGAGTCACCCCAAGATACTTTATGGTGTTTGTAGCTATTGTGAAGGGGGTCATTTCCCTAATTTCTTTCTCAGTCTGATTATCCTTTGAATATATAAAGGCTACTGATTTGCTTGCGTTGATTTTGTAGCCAGCCACTTTGCTGAAGTTTATCAGCTGTAGGAGTTCTCTAGTAGAGTTTTTAGGGTCACTTAAGTATACGATCATATCATCTGCAAATAGTGATAATTTGACTTCTTCCTTTCCAATTTGAATCACTTTGACTTCCTTCTGTTGTCTAATTGCTCTAGCTAGAACTTCAAATACTCTATTAAAAAGATATGGAGAGAGGGGGCAGCCTTGTCTGGTCCCTGATTTTAGTGGGATTGCTTCAAGTTTCTCTCCATTTAGTTTGATGTTGGCTACCGGTTTGCTGTATATTGCTTTTACTATGTTTAGATATGGGCCTTGAATTCCTGTCCTTTCCAAGACTTTTAGCATGAAAGGATGCTGAATTTTGTCAAATGCTTTTTCAGCATCTAATGAAATGATCATGTGGTTTTTTTTTTCTTTGAGTTTGTTTATGTAGTGGATAGCATTTATGGATTTCCGTATATTGAAACATCCCTGCATCCCTGGGATGTAGCCTACTTGATCATGGTGGATGATCGTTTTGATGTGTTCTTGGATTCTGTGGGCAAGAATTTTATTTAGTATTTTTGCATCGATATTCATAAGGGAAATTGGCCTGAAATTCTCTTTCTTAGTTGGGTCTTTGTGTGGTTTTGTTATCAGCGTAACAGTGGCTTCGAAGCAGGAGTTGGGTAGTGTTCCTTCTGTTTCTATTTGGTGGAAGAGTTTGAAGAGTATTGGTGTTGAGTCTTCTTTGAAGGTCTGATAGAATTCTGTACTGAAACCATCTGGTCCTGTGCTTTTATTGGTTGGAAGCCTATCTATGACCCCTTCTATTTCTTTAGGGGTTATAGGTCTGTTTAGATGGTCTATTTGATCCTGGTTTAATTTTGGTAATTGGTATCTGTCTAAGAAAATGTCCATTTCCTCCAGATTCTCCAGTTGTGTTGAGTACAGGTTTTTGTAGTAGGATCTGATGATTTTTTTTTAATTTTCTCGGTTTCTGTTGTAATATCTTCATTTTCATTCCTAATTTTGTTAATTTGGATACTTTCTCTGTGCGCTTTGGTTAGTCTGGCTAAGGGTTTATCTATCTTGTTGATTTTTTCAAAGAACCAGCTTTTGGTCTTGCTGATTCTTTGTATGGTTCTCTTGGTTTCTACTTGATTGATTTCAGCCCTGAGTTTGATGATTTCCTGTCTTCTCCTCCTCCTGGGTGAATTAGCTTCTTCTTGTTCCAGGGTTTTCAGTTATTCCTTTAATCTTCTAGTTTAAGCTCTCTCGAATTTCTTTTTGAAGGCACTCAAAGCTATGAGTTTTCCTCTTAGCACTGCTTTCAATGTGTCCCATAGATTTGTGTATGTTGTGCCTTAATTTTCATTAAATTCTAAGAAAGCTTTGATTTCTTTCTTTATTTCTTCCTTGACCAAGGTATCATTGAGTAGAGTATTATTCAGTTTCCATGTGTATGTGGGCTTTCTGTTGTTTTTACTGTTACTAAAGACCACTTTTACTCCATAGTGATCTGATAGGAGGCATGGGATTATTTCAATCTTCTTATATTTGTTGAGGTCTGTCTTGTGACCGACTATATGATCTATTTTGGAGAAGGTACTATGAGGTGCTGAGAAAAAGGTATATTCTTTTGCTTTGGGATAAAAAGTTCTATCTATCTATCTATCTATATATATATATATATATATATATATATATATATATATATATATATATATATATATATATATGTTAACTCCAATTGGTTCAAAGCTTCAATTAGTTTCATTGTCTCCCTGTTTAGTTTCTGTTTTCCTGATCGGTCCATTGGTGAAAGTAGAGTGTTGAAGTCACCCACAATTATTGTGTTAGGAGCAATGTGTACTTTGAGCTTTAGTAAAGTTTCTTTTATGAATGAGGGCGCCCTTGTATTTGGGGCATAGATGTTCAGGATTGAGAGTTCTTCTTGTTGGATTTTTCCTTTGACCAGCAAGTAGTGACCTTCCATGTCTCTTTTGATGACTTTAGGTTGAAAGTCAATTTTATCTGAAATTAGAATGGCAACTCCGGCTTGTTTCCTGGGACCATTTGCTTGTAGAATTGTCTTCCAGCCTTTTACTCTAAGGTAGTTTTTGACTTTGACATTGAGGTGTGTTTCCTGTAAGCAGCAAAATGTAGGGTCCTGTTTACATAACCAGTCTGTTAGTCTATGTCTTTTTATTGGGGAATTGAGTCCATTGATGTTAAGAGATATCAATGAGTAGTGGTTATTGCTTCCTAACATTTTTGATTTAAATTTTATATGTGTGTGGTTATCCTCTTTGGGTTTGATGAAAGAAGCTTAATATCCTTCTCTTGCCAGGGTATAGTTTCCCTCATTGTACTGGTGCTTTCCCCCTATTAACCTTTGTAGGGCTGGGTTTGTAGAAAGATATTGTGTAAATTTGGTTTTGTCGTGGAATATCTTGGTTTCTCCATCTATAGTAATTGAGAGTTTCACTGGGTATAGTAGTCTCGGCTGGCGTTTGTGTTCTCTTAGAGTCTGCATGATCTCCGCCCAGGATCTTCTAGCTTTCATGGTCTCTGGTGAGAAATCTGGTGTAATTCTGATAGGTCTTCCTTTATATGTTACTTGCCCTTTTTCTCTTACTGCCCTAAGTATTCTTTCTTTGTTTAGTACATTTGGGGCTTTGATTATTATGTGACGGGAGGTATTTCTGTTCTGGTCCAGTCTGTTTGGAGTTCTGTAGGCTTCTTATATATTCATGGGCATCTCTTTCTTTAGGTTAGGGAAGTTTTCTTCCATAATTTTGTTGAAGATATTTGCTGGCCCTTTAAGTTGTAAATCTTCACTCTCATCAATACCTATGATCCTTAGATTTGGCTTTCTCATTGTGTCCTGGATTTCCTGGATATTTTGGGTTACAAGCTTTTTGCATTTTGCATTTTCTTTAACTGTTGAGTCCATGGTTTCTATGGTATCTTCGGTATCTGAGATTCTTTCTTCTATCTCTTGTATTCTGTTGTTGATATTTGCATCTCTGGTCCCTGATTTCTTCCCAAGGTTTTCTATCTCCAAAGTTGTCTCCCTTTATGCTGTCATAGTTGTTTCTACTTCTGTTTTTAGATCCTGAAAATTTTTGCTCAGTTCTGTTATTTGCTTGTTTGTGTTTTCCTCTAATTCTTTAAGCGATTTTTGTGTTTCCTCTTTCATGACTTCTGCCTGTTGATCAAGGTTCTCCTGTATTTCTTTAAGTGACTTTTGCATTTCCTCCTTATTGGCTTTTGTATTCTCCTGAATTTCTTTCAATTATTTTTGTGTTTCCCTTGTAAGGACTTCTAATTTTTGATCCATTTTCTCCTGAATTTCTTTAAGTATGTCCTTCATGTGTTCCTGTACTAGCATCATGACCAGTGATTTTAAATCCAAATCTTGTTTTTCTGGTGTTTTGGGGTGTCCAGGACTTGCTAATGTTGGAGAATTAGGTTCAGATGCTGCCATAATGCCTTGGTTTCTGTTAGTAACATTCCTACGTTTGCCTTTAGCCATCTGGTTCTCCCAGGAGTTAGATGGTCTTATTGTCACTGGCTGGAGCTTCAACCTACTGTGGATCTTTAAGGTTATTTCTGCAACACTGGATGACTGGGCTTCTTCTGGCACAGATTATTGATATGCTGGCTTCCTCTTTTGTGCCTTTGGAGCCCTTCTCAATCTTGCCTCAAGCAATGCTATACTTAGGTTGTCAAGGTCAACCAGGTGTTCTCTGTCTGCTCTATTATGAAGGGAGGAAGTTGTGGTGGGGGTCACTCCCTCTGTTGATTCTCACATAGGACGCAGGTCCTATGATGGACTGGCTTGCAGATGAACTGCCTATGTGCTCAGTTCCTGAGTGCAGGCAGACCCCTGGTGGTTTGCACCATCAGAAATCTAAGGCTCAGGGTGTTACAGCACCTAGTGATCCCTTTGTGTCCCTGCAGACAGCAAATATGGCTGTGGGGCTTCTCTCCTTCCACAGCTTCCTGCGCCTGGTGGGCTGGCAGACAAAAGCTGCCCAGGTGCTCAGTTCCTGAGTGCAGGCAGACCACTGGGGGTTTGCACCACCAGAAATCTAAGACTCAGGGTGACACAGTACCTAGTGATCCTTTTGTGTCTCTGCAAACAGCAAATATGGCTGCGGGGCTTCTCTCCTTCCACAGCTTCCCGAGCCTAGCAGGGTGGCAGAAAAAAGCCGCCTAGGTGCTCAGTTCCTGAGTGCAGGCAGACCCCTGGCGATTTGCACCACCAGAAATCTAAGACTCAAGGTGTTAAAGTATCTAGTGATCCCTTAGTGTCCCTGCAGACAGCAAATATGGCCGCGGGCTTCTCTCCTTCCACAGCTTCCCACGCCAGGCGGGCTGGCAGACAAAAGCTGCCCAGGTGCTCAGTTCCTGAGTGCAGGCAGACCCCTGGGGGTTTGCACCACCAGAAATCTAAGACTCAGGGTGCCACAGTACCTAGTGATCCCTCTGTGTCCCTGCAGACAGCAAATATGGCTGCGGGGCTTCTCTCCTTCCACAGCTTCCCAAGCCCAGAGGGCTGGCAGACAAAAGCCGCCTAGGTGCTCGGTTCCTGAGTGCAGGCAGCACTTCCTGTTTTTTCAATGTTCTTTTTATATTTGAGTGGTCATCTTCTTTTGGCTTGATGAAAGAAGTTTACTATCTTGCTTTTTCCAGAGTGTACTTTCCCTCCTGGTATTGGTGTTTTCCACCTTATATCCTTTGGAGGGCTGGGTTTTTAGAAAGATGTTGTGTAATTTTGGATTTATCATGGAATATCTTGTTTTCTCTATCTATGGTGATTGAGAGTTTTTCTGGGTATAGTAATCTTGGCTGGCATTTGTGTTCTATTTGAGTCTGCATGAGATCTGCCCAGGATCTTCTAGCTTTCATTGTCTCTGGTGAGAAGTCTGGTATAATTCCAATCAATCTTACTTTATATGTTACTTGGCCTTTTTCTCTTACTTCTCTTCATATTCTTTCTTTGTTTAGTACATTTGGGGTTTTGATTATTATGTGACAGGAGGCATTCCTGTTCTGGTCCATTCTGTTTGGAGTTCTGTAGGCTTCTTGTATGTTCATGGGCAACTCTCTCTTTAGGTTAGGGAAGTTTTCTTCAATAATTTTGTTGAGGATAATTGCTGGCCCTATTATTTATAAATCTTCACTCTCATCTATACCTATAATCCTTAGGTTTAGCCTTCTCATTGTGTCCTGGATTTTCTGGAATGTTTTGGATTACAAGCATTTTGCTTTTTGTATTTTCTTTCACTGTTGATTCAATGGTTTCTATGGTATCTTCCGCATCTGAGATTTTTCCATCTCTTGTATTCTATTGTTAATATTTGCATCTATGGCCCCTGATTTCTTCCCAAGTTTTTCTATCTCCAAAGTTGTCTCCCTTTATGATTTCTTAGTTGTTTCTACTTCTGTTTTTAGACCCTGCATGGTTTTGCTCAGTTCCTTCACTTGTTTGTGTTTTCCTGTAATTCTTTAATATATTTTAGTGTTTCCCCTTTCATGACTTCTGCCTGTTGACTCAATTTCTCCTGAATTTCTTTAGGTGATTTTTGCATATTGGCTTCTGGCTGTTGACCCATATTCTTCTGAATTTCCTTAAGTGATTTTTGTGTTTCCATTGTAAGGGCTTCTAACTTATTCATGTTCCCCTGTATTTCATTAAGAAATCTATTTATGTTCTCCTAGTCTTCCTCTAACATCATCATAATGACTGGTTTTAAACCCAAATGTTTTTTTTTTTCTGGTGTGTTGGGGTATCTAGGACTTGCTGTTGTTGAAGAATTGGGTCCAGATGCTACCATATTGTCTTGATTTCTGTTAGTAACATTCCTGCATTTTCCTTTTGGCATCTGGTTATCTCTGGTGTTAGTCCTGTTGTCCCTGTCTGGTGTTTGAACCTCCTGTGGGCCTGGTTGTGCTGCCTGCATCAAGATGGTAGCTGGAGACCTCAGAATGCAGGGTTCTGTCTAACCACAGGAGTCCCTGCAGGTCTAGTGCTTCCCTGGCTGAGCTCCCGGAGCCAAGATGGTGGCTAGTAGATCCATCTAACCACAGGACTTCCTGCAGGTCAGATGCCCCCTGCAGGATATGTGCCCAGCTAGCTGTAGAGCTGCCCTGCTACCTGGTGGGGAAGCAACCGATGCACAATGTATCCTGGGCAATCCTTCACTCCAGTGCCCTCTGCATACCTGGTTGAGCTGTCTGTGACAAGATGGTAGCTGGCAACTTCAGACCAGGAGGTCTCCTTCTAACCTCAGGACTCCCTGCAGGTCAGGCGCTACCCTGGCTGAGCTCCTGTACCCAAGATGGTGGCAGGCAACCTATGGGT
The DNA here is from genome assembly GCF_947179515.1 of Apodemus sylvaticus. NCBI lineage: Eukaryota > Metazoa > Chordata > Mammalia > Rodentia > Muridae > Apodemus > Apodemus sylvaticus. The sequence goes on from NC_067473.1 coordinate 157,152,217, forward strand.
TTATTTCTTGAACTTTCATTCAATTCTATTGATCAACGTGTATTTTTCCATACCAATACTACGGTGGTTCTGTAGTACAACTTGAGATGACAGTTTGTAATTTCTCCTGAAATTCTTTTCTTCCTCAGGATTGCTTCAGATTTAGTGAGTTTTTGTTTGTTTTTTCTTTCTCTCTTTCTTTGTATTGCTTTTGTATAAGAAATTGAGAATTCCTCCATAAACTTCTATAAAAAATTGTATTGGAATTTTAATAGGAGTTGTACTGATTCATTAGATGGCTTTGGTAAGATGGTCATTTCCACTATGTTATCCAACCTATAACAGATGCACAAGAGATCTTTCTATTTTCTGATATATTCTCTGATTTCTTTCTAAATGTATTGGAAGTTCTTGTCATACATATTTTTCACTTGCTTGTTTAGAGTTACAGAAGATATTTTATGTTATTTTTGACTGTTACAAATTGTGTTGTATTCCAGATTTTTTTCTCAACCAATTTATCATTTGTATAAAAAGAAAGGCCAGATATTTCTTAGACTTAACTTTTTTCCTCCCACTTTGCTGGAACTGTTTATCAGCTATATCTGTTCTCTCAGAAAATATTTGAAGACCCCATCTTATGCTATCATTACATGTAGAAATAGAGATATTTGACTTCTTTAACAATTTACATCCCATTGTTGATTTTCTTATAACAGTTTATATTGGATTTACCAGATGAATATTTATATAATTTAATAACAGACATAATTCTGTATCTTCTTTCACAATTACTAGGCTTTTAGGTATTTTGATGATATATTCATTTTATTCTTTGTATTAGATATTTAAAGCAGTATTTAAAGTTTCTAGGCATTTTCTTTCTTCATAATAAATGCTTTCAATCCCAACACTTAGCAGGCAGAGGCAGGAAGGTATCTGTGAGTTTAAGGCCAGCTTGGTCTACATAGTGAGTTCCATTCTAGCCGAAGATACTCACTATCGCAATACATTGTCTGAAAAATGTTTTTTCTCCTTTTGCAACTACACTGATGAGCTTTAAAGCAAGCAGTCTCCACACTGGCACTGTTTGCTATGTAGCAGGGAATAAACTGAGAAAAATCTATGAGGAAAATATAGGTGATTTCCAAATAGAACACATTGACTCCTATGCAGCTTTGCTGTCCTAGAACTCACTATGTAAACTAGGCTGGATACAAATTCATAGAGATCCATGTATATCTTCTTCCCAAATACTGGGGTAAAACCTATGTATCACTATGCCTTAATATTTTTTCTTGATCTTAATTCAGTGTGTGTGTGTGTGTGTGTGTGTGTGTGCATATGTTTTGTCTATCTCTTGTGCAGTTTCCACAGAGTTGAGAAGAGGGTGTCTGATCCCAAGGAACTAGAGTAAATGAACTCAAGCACAGAAATCCCACAATCAAATAATTAGATGAAAAAGGTTGTGATAAAAATACAACATTCTTCAATGTAAAACATCTGAAGACTCAAAAAAAAGACAGAAAAATTCTCAACAAAGAAAAGTTAAGAATAATGAACCTAAAGCTAATCATCTATACATCATACTGAATGGGGGGAACTTCAAGCATTTCTTATAAAATCAAGAATAAAAAAAAAAGGGTGTCTGTCTTCTCTACTCCCACTGAATACAGAGCTTCATGAATAAGACAAAAGAAAGCAATAAACATAATGCAGATACATAAGTTAGAGGCCAATATGACTTTACTTTAAGCTGCCATGATTCTCTTAATGCCAGATCCTAAAAATCTACCTCATAAATATTTTTGAAAAAGTCTAAGAAAATAGAAGCAGAAAGAACACTAAACAACTCATTGAAGCCACAAGCACGCTGATACCAAAACCACCAAAACATCCATCAACAAAAGAGAATTCCAGACCAATTTCCCTCATGAATATCGATGCAAAAATACTCAATAAAATTCTTGCCAACTGAATCCAAGAACACATAAAAACGATCATCCACCAGATCTGTATGAAGAGAACTTCAGGTCTCTGAAGAAGGAAATTGGAGAACTCAGAAAATGGAAAAATCCTCTGTGCTCATCGATTTGCAGGATTTATACAGAAAAAATGGTCAACTTGTCAAAAGCAATATACAAATTCCATGCAATCCCCATCAAAATTCCAGCTCATTTCTTTATAGAATTAGTAAATGCAATTCTCTAATCCATCTGGAAAAAAAAAACAACCCAGGATAGCTAAAACTATTCTCAACAGTAAAAGAATTTCTGGGGGAATCAGTATACAGGACCTCAAGCAGGACTACAGAGCAATAGTGTTAAAATCTGCATGGTATTGTTACAGTGACAGGCATGTAGATCAATGGAATAGAATTGAAGACCCAGAAATGAACCCACAAATCTATTGTTGCTTGATCTTCAACAAAGGAGCAATAACCATCCAGTGGGAAAAAAAAAGATAGACTTTTCAGCAAATGGTGCTGGTTCAACTGGAGGTCAGCATGCAGAAAAATGCGAATGGATCAATTCTTAGCTCCTTGTACTAAGCTCAAGTGGATAAAGGACCTCCACATAAAATCAGACACACTGAAACTAATAGAAAAGGAACTGTGGAAGACCCTTGAGGACATGGGCAAAGGGGAAAAGTTCCTGAACAGAACACAAATAATTTATGCTCTAAGACCAAGAATTGACAAATGGGACCTCATAAAATTACAAAATTAAAAAAAATTAAGGCAAAGGACACTGTGAAGCAGACAAAAGAGCAACCAACAAATTTGAAAAAGATCTTCACAAACTCTATATCTGACAGAGGGTTAATATCCGACATATGCAAAGAACTCAAGAAGTTAGACTCAAGAGACCAATTAAACCTATTATAAAATGGGTACAAAGCTAAACAGAAAAATTTCACCTGAAGAATTTTGAATGGCTGAGAAGCACCTTAAGAAATGTTCAACATCATTAGTCATTAGGAAAATAAAAATCAAAACAACCCTGAGATTTCACCTCACATCAGTAAGAATGGCTAAGATTACAAACTCAGGAGACAGCAGATGTTGGAGAGGATGTGGTAAAAGAGGAAAACTCCTCCACTACTGGTGGGATTGCAAGCTGGTACACCCACTCTGTAAATCAGTCTGGTGGTTCCTCAGACAACTGGGCATGACATCTCTGGAGTACCCTGTTATACAACTCCTGGACATATACCCATAGGATTCCCCAGCATGCAATAAGGACGCATGCTCCACTGTGTTCCTAGCAGCCTGATTTATAATAGCCAGAAGCTGGAAAGAAAAAAGACGTCCCTCAGTGAAGGAATGGATATAGAAAATGTGGAATATTTACACAATGGAATACTACTCAACAATTAAAAACAATGAATTCATGAAAGTTTTAGGCAAATGGTTTGAACTGGAAAATATCATCCTAAGTGAGGTAACACAATCACAAAAGAATACACATGGAATGCAGTCACTGATAAGAGGATATTAGTTAGCCCAGAAGATCTAAATACTCAAGACACTATTAATATATCAAATGATTCCCAAAAAGAAGGAAAGATAAGGCCCTGGTCCTGGAAAGGCTTGATGTAGCATTTTATGGGAGTACCAGTACAGAAATCTGAGAGGGGTGATTGGGGAATGTGAAGAGGTAAGAGGGCTTATGAGAATTATGGGGGCACGGGGGAACCAGGAAAAGGGAAATCATTGGGAATGTAAACAAAGAATATAGAAAAATAAGTCTAGAAAAGTGTCAAGATACAAACCTAATATTATAAAAATTGATATCACCTATAACCAATAACAAATATACTAAAATGTAAATCAGGAAAACATTCCTTAAAAATAAACTCCTAAAAACACATTTCTTGGAATGTACCTAGCCAAGAAAGTGGAAGAGTTCAATAATAAATACTTTAATGCATTGAAAAAAATGAAATTAAAGAAGGCATCAGAATATGCAAAGACCTCTTATACTCATGTATTCAAGGAAATACTGTTGTAAAAATTATTGTAGAAAAAGCAATCTACAGGGTCAGTGTAACTCCATACAAATTCCAGTGGCATCCTGCTTACCATTAGAATAAACAACATTAAAATTAAAGTAATATTAAAGTACAGATATTAGTATTGTATTTAAATTAATAGTTTGTTAATCGTAAAACCTAAATGGTGAAAGTAAAGTCATATCTGGCCCCCAAAAAGCTAAAGGACTGATGGGAGGAGAAAGTAAGATAGGTTCAACATGGAGAACGTACTTATATGTTGATGTAGGAAAAACAGAAGGGATGCAGTGGACCCTGTCTCTAATTCAGTGTTAAAAATCAATGGAAAGACAGAGCATATGTGCCCAGTACATGAACTCTAACTGTAATTCATATGGCTTCCCACTAAAATAGAAGATGACATTTGAAAACACCATGTCATATTTTGCAAACACTTTTATTTGGACTCATTATACAAATGTATTAAGAAACTAGGAGGCTAACGTTATTCATAGAGATAATCATGCTCTTTCCCTCTAACAAAATATAAAGTATAATTTAAGAAACATTAAGCATTGAATAAGAATATTTATTGTTATATTCTGTGAGGTAGGAGATAGAAAGGAAAAGAAAACTTTGAAGGATGAAGTCAAAGAACAGCCATGAAAAGAGAACACTATTTGAGATACTGAGGAAGCCCTGAAAATCATAGATGGGATGAATAAAGAAAACTATTTTTATATCATTGTGCACCTGCAGAATTTCCCAAAAAGTTATAAATTGCAATCTGATTGTTCACCGTTTCAGTATAAATTAGGACAAAATATAGCACCATTTTATAATCGCAATGTGAAGGAAATTAACTATAACAATGACTCTAAGTAAGGATTGCATCTTTTAAAGACTTTATTGAGGACTGAATTATTCAAATAAAATTTAGAAAATAATTTGGAAGGTGATGACAAATTAATATTTCCTACTATGACAATGATTATAAAGTAAAATTCTAGATGATATGTATGGGTATATGCCAATAGACTATTCGAGAAATAAAATAAACTTTACAAGTGATGGGAAAATGATAAAAGTTACAATTTCTAGCATGAATAGTATCTGTTGCTTATTGAAATAATTTTATGTACAGCGATTTAATACTGCTCATTGGAAAATACTGAATATAGCTATGTTATAGATGATGATATGTGTAAACTCCTAAAGCTGTCTTAAGAAAAGCTGTAAATCAGAGAATACATGAAGTATGCCACATTTACATGAACTGAAAACTGACAATTGTACAATGTATAACATAGACATGAAAATAACTGGTTAAGGCACAACAAATGAATCAACACAAAACTTACACTAAGGCATCCCTCTAGAGAACTGCAAGTAAGGGAACATGCTTGAAGAAAGGAAAAAGTGGGCTGGAATCATTATAATATTTCTTATGGAAAGTGGTGCGAAATGATTGTTTATACAATGAAAATTCTCTAAAGAATTTATGAGATTTTAATACATTATTCCTCCATGTACTTAAAAGTCAAAATCAAGCATTAAATTTATATTGGTTTTAACAAATTGCTGGATGATGAGTAGACTCCACTGACCATACAGTGATTGACAAAAAGTAACAATTTACAACATTCTTGAATGTCTAAAGATTTAGTTAGCAATATATATTTGATGAACAATTACATATTCTTTCAGATAACTTCAACCAGGATGTGAGATTCCTGCCATACACTAGGAAATGTCCCTGGGCTGTGCTTGGCTTACAACACTATGGTACATGGCTTCAAGAGAGGAAGTGGTTCTAGGAAATATGGATTTCTTTACACTTATGGTGTCCATATGTCTGGCAACCTTTCAGAGTCGGATGTATTCCTCTTTAAGGTAGTAAAACCCCTTGAGTGAACAGTTTCAGGCAATTTGAATCCAAGTATCTATGTCCATCAAGTAATATCTTGGAACAAAGTTTACTATACCACTAACAAACAAGATTCCCATGGGATCTTCTGTGCTGCTTTTATGGCCAAATAAAAGCAACTCAGTCTAGGGTGACATAAATTTGCCTAAGTGAAAGATAAGCAATAACTGAGAGAAAAGGTAGACTTGAAAGACCCTAAATGTTTCTTGATCTTAAGATGGTAATGTATCCAACATTACAGAGTGCAAACACACTCTTGATTTAAAAACTAAGGAAGACATAAATAAGCTTTGTTCCAAAACATAATGAAAACCACTTTGGCCAAGTAGTCTTTTCTGTGCTCGTTTTAGAGTGTGGTTGAGCAATAATCCCCCGCAATTTTGCAAGGTACAACTTTGGTTTGAACTGGGCTTGGCCTGGTAATCATGTTTAAAACAAGTCCTTTGCTAGATAAAGAAAAAGTCCTGAAAATTACATGATCTAGGATATAAAATTCTATGACTCTCCAAGTCCTGTTGAATCCCTGTCCTTATACCTGTTGTCCATGCCCACATTTACCATAATAAAGTCTCTCCTTGAGAGTAGATTCCAAGGATTGTAAATGATATCAGCTTTCACTCTGTGAAGACAATGTGAAACTCCTAACTCTGGAAGAGAAAAGCACTTCCCATGGTGACTGTTAACTATCTCAGGAGACTCTATCCACTGATCTTTTGGATATCCTCAGGATAAAACTCTCTGTGTTTCCCCTGGGACTCTTCCTAATCTTGCATCCATGTTGTTTCACCTGAGCATAGAGAAGACATAAAAAACATCCCAAGACTGTGAAAATTACATGATAAACTGTGTTCTTTGTCAGGCCCTTCAGAACGGAGAAACAGCAACCATGAAATTTCTGTTATAGAACTTATAATTACATTGAAATTAACCTGTATTGAACATAAAGAGTAAAGCTACATATGACTAACAGAGAAGAATAACATTTTAAAAAATCTGTTACTTTTATTCCACACAAATGATGTGCTCTCATTCTTAAATTTAACATTCCCAGTCCTGTTACATTGTTTAAAAAATTAAAAAACAAAACAAAACAAACAAAACAACAACAACAACAACAAAACAAAACTGTGATTTAAAGAAACATCTAGTAAGCATACCTGAAGTCACCACTAGTAGGCAACTCTAAACTGTGATGGCTGTCTTCATGGTGTCTAATTGGCTCAAAGGATTGCAGGGACAGGTGAGTAAATTGCAGATGCCATTCTTTGATGAAATGCATTGGCTTCACACCACTATTTTGAATATTCTGACATGATTCATTTTACACAAATCACAATAAATTCCTTTGTCTTAAAGAATTCATTTAAAGACCTTTTTTCTGAAATGGCTACCTGACCTCAGTAGGATCATATAGCATTTGGGAAGAAACATACATCCTAGTAAACCAGCACTAGAGGCCAGAATTGAAAAGATTTCCATAGCTACCATGGCTTTGCCTGTGGAGCTCAGGTAAGTAGGTATAAAAGAAATCCACACACTACAGAAAACTATCATGCTGAATGTGATTGTTTTTGCCTCATTGAAGGTATCAGGTAGCCTTCTAGCCAGAAAAGCAATAAGCAAGCTGAGACTAGCCAGAAAGCCCAAGTACCCCAGAACACAATATAAAGCAAGTGTGGAACCCTCATTACACAAGAGGATGATTTGCCCAGACTCTGACTGCATGTCAACATCAGGGAAGGGAGGATATGTTCCCATCAAGACTGCACAGATGCACACTTGAATGATGGAACCACAGCAGACTATAGCATTTGAGAGTCTGGTCACCATCCACATTTGTAAGGTGCTTCCTGGTTTGATGGTTTTGAAGGCCATTACCACAATGAAGGTCTTTGCCAAGATAGCAGAAACAGCAACAGAAAATACAACCCCAAAAATCATTTGTCTCAAGACACAAGGAAGTGTTCTGGGTTGACCAATGAATGTCAATGAACAAAAGAAACAGAGCATTAAAGAAACAAGGAGGACATAACTGAGATTTCTGTTATTTACTCTGACAATTGTTGTGTCCCGATAGCGAATGAATAATCCTAAAATCATGGCTGAAAAGGCAGATAAACTAATGGCCACAGAGACTAAAACCACTCCCAGAGTATCTCCATGGGATAAAAATGCTATAATTTTAGGGAGACATTGATTCCTCTGCTTAGTTGGATACTGATCTTCAGGACATTGGAAGCATTGATCCATACCTGAAAATGAGGCAGATTGTTTTATTACATTCAACCCTTAAAATTCCAAATATACCTATAAGACCTATATCTTGCACAGAGAAGTTGTTGAATTCTCTAGAAAATGTCTGTGGATATATTCACTGAAACATGATATTGAAAAACAATTAATGAATAAGTTATTTTTTCTGAGAGAAAAATACAGATATACTGTATACACACTATATTCAGAACATGAGTGGACTTGAACAATATGAGAGAATGAGAAATGTTGAAATGATGTTGAGAGGAAATCAGACAATATGAAAATTAAATTTGTTTATGAAATAAAGTAAAAGTTGACTTTGAGAGTTTAATATTTTTCTCTTTGTTCCATTTGTTTAGTAAGTATTGTTTATTACTTGAGAACATCATATATGCATATCATGTATTTTAATCAAATCTACCCCAATTCCTTCCCCTACAGCTATTTCTCTCTGTCCCTCCAATAATTCTTTATCCCAACTTTATTTCTATTTCGTTTTTTTCCCCCCACTGGGTTCACTTCATGCTACCTGTATGCATATCAATATAGACCCATCGACCATAACATGAGCAGGAACACATATTTGAAACAAACAAACAGATGATGCTGATAGAGGATTTCAAGAAGGACATAAGTAACTCCATTAAAGAAGTACAGGAGAACATGAGCCAAATAACTCTATTAAAAAATCGGGTACACATCTAAACAAATAATTTTCACCTGAAGAAATTCGAATGGCTGAGAAGCACCTTAAGAAATGTTCAACATCATTAGTCTTCAAGGAAATGAAAATCAAAACAACCCTGAGATTTCACCTCACACCAGTCAGTATGGCTAAGGTTAAAAACTCAGGAGACAGCAGGTGTTGGGAAGGATGTGGAGAAAGAGGAACACTCCTGCACTGCTGGTGGGATTTTAAGATGGTACAACCTCTATGGAAATCAATCTGGCGGTTCCTCAGAAAACTGAACATGACACTTTGGGAGGTTCCTGCTACACCTCTCCTGGGCATATACCCAGAGAATTCCCCAGCATGCAATAAGGACACATGTTCCATTATGTTCATAGCAGCCTTATTAATAATAGACAGAAGCTGGAAAGAACCCAGGTGTCCCTCAGTGGAGGAATGGATACAGGAGATGTGTTATATTTACACAATGAAATACTACTCAACAATTAAAAACAATGGATTCACTAAATTTTTATGCAAATGTTTGAAACTGGAAAATATCATGCTAAGTGAGGTAACCTAATCACAAAAGAATACACATGGAATGCAATCTCTGATAAGAGGATATTAATTAGCCCAGAAGCTCTAAGTACCCAACACACAATTAGCATAACAAATGACTCCCCTGAAGAAATAAGGAGAGGGCCCTGATTCTGGAAAGGCTTCATCTAGCATTGTAAGGGAGTACCATGACAGAGAAAAAGGAGGGAGGTGATTGGAGTATGATTGGAGAGAAGAAGCCTTATGGGACATATGGGGAGGGAGGAATTGAGAAAGGGAAAATCATTTGGAATGTAAACAAAGAATATAGAAAAAAAAAAAGAAAAAACAAGAGAACATGAGTCAACAGGTAGAAGCCCTTTAAAGGGAAACACAAAACCGCTTAAAGAAATACAAGAGAACATGGGTCAATAGCTAGAAGCCCAAAAAGAGGAAATACAAAAATCACTTAAAGACATAAAAGAGAACAAGGGTCAACAGGCAGAAGTCCTGATAGAGGAAACACAAAAATCCCTTAAAGAATTAGAGGAAAATGCAAACAAACAAATCAAGGAACTGAACAAAACCATCCAGGATCTACAAAGGAAGTAGAAACAACTAATAAATGATAAAGGGAAACAACTTTGGAGATACAAAACTTGGAAAGAAATCAGGTGCCATAGATGCAAACTTCAACAATAGAATACAGGAGACAGAGGAAAGAATCTGAGGTGCTGAAGATCCCATAGAAAACATTGACACAACAGTCAACGAAAATGCAAAATGAAAAAAGCTTGTAACCCAAAACATCCAGGAAATCCAGGACACAATGAGAAGACCAAACCTAAGGATTATAGGTATAGAAGAGAGTGAAGATTTACAACTTAAAGGGTCAGTAAAAATCTTCAACAAAATTAAAAAGCTCTTCCCTAATCTAAAAAAAGAGAAACCCATGTGAAGACAAAGAGCTTACAGAACTCGAAACAGGCTGCACCAGGACAGAAATACTCTCCCATCACATAAAAATCAAAACCCCAAATGTACTAAACAAAGAAAGAATATTAAAAGCAATAAGAGAAAAAGGCCAAGTAGCATATAAATGAAGACCTATCAGAATTACACCAGACTTCTCGCCAGAGACCATGAAAACCAGAAGATCCTGAGCAGATCTCACACAGACTCTAGAAGAACACAAATGGAAGCCCAGACTACTATACCCAGCAAAACTCTCAATCACTATAGATGGAGAAACCAAGATGTTCCATGATAAAACCAAACTTATACAATGTCTTTTCACAAATTCAGCCCTAAAAAGGATAATAAGTCAAAAATGACCATACAAGAAGGGCAACTACACCCTGCAAAAAGCAACATAGTAATCTAATTTCAGCAAACCCTAAAGAAGATAACCACACAAACATAAAAATAATATAAAAAAAAACAGAAAACAACAATCACTATTCCTTAATATCTCTTAAAATCAATGGACTCCATTCCCCAATAAAAAGACATAGACTAAAAGACTGGATACATAAACAGCACCCCAAATTTTATGGCCTACAGGAAACCTACCATGTTGTCAAAGAAAAACACTACCTCAGAGTAGAAGGCTGGAAAATAATTTTCCAAGAAAATGGTCTGAGGAAATAAGCTTGAGTAGCCATTCTAATACAAGACAAAATCAACTTTCAACCTAAAGTCATCATAAAAGACACGGAAGGAAACTTCATACTCATCAAAAGAAAAATCTACCAAGAAGAACTCTCAATTCTGAATATATATACTCAAAAGGGCACAGTCAGTCATAAAAGAAACTTTACTAAACCCCAAAGCACACATTGCACCTCACACAATGATTGTGGGTGATTTTAACAGTCCATTCTCCTCAATGGACCAATCAGGGAACACAAACTAATCAGAGACACAGTGAAAGAAATTGAAGTTTTGTACCAAATGGATTTAAAAGATATCTATATAACATTTCAACCTAAATCATAAGAATAGACCTTCTTCTCACCACCCTATGGTATCTTCTTCAAAATCGACCACATAATTGGTCACAAAACAGACCTCAACAGATATGAGAAGATTGAAGTAATTCCATGCCTCCTATCAGATAACTACAGATTAAGACTGGTCTTCAATAGCAGCAAGTCCCCCCCCCCCAGAAATCCCATATAAACATGGAAGATGAACAATGCTCTACTCAATTATACCTTGGTCAAGGAAGAAATAAGGTTAGAAATTAAAGACGTACCAGAATTTAATGAAAATGAAGGCACAGCATTCCAAACTTATGGGACACAATGAAAGTAGTCCTAAGAGGAAAACCTATAACCCTGAGTGCCTCCCAAAAGAAACTGCAGAGAATATACCCTAGCTTCTTAATGGCATACCTGAAAGCTCTGAAAAAGAAAGAAGCTAATACACTGAAGAAGAGTAGAAGGCAGGAAATCATCAAACTCAGGGCTGAAATCAACCAAGTTTAAACAAAAAGAACCATACAATGAATCAACAAAACTAGGAGCTGGCTCTTTGAAAAAATCAACAAAGATAGATAAATGATAATCCAGACTAATCAGAGGGCACATTGACAGTATCCAAATTAACAAAGATCTTTACCAACCTTACATTAGACAGAGGGCTAATATCCAATATATACAAAGAACTAAAGATGTTAGTGCAGAGAACCAAATAACACTGGTGAAAAATGGGGTAAAGAGATAAACAAAGAATTTTCAACTGAGGAACATTGTATGGCTGAGAAGCACCTAAATAAATGTTCAACATGCTTTTTCATCAGGGAAATGCAAATCAAAACAGCACTGAGATTTCACTTCACACCGGTCAGGATGGCTAAGATCAAAAACTAAGGGGACAGCAGGTTCTGGAGAGGTTGTGGAGAAAAAGGAACACTTCTCCACTACTGGTGGGACTGCAAAGCGGTATTACCACTCTGGAAATTAGTTTGGTGGTTATTCAAAAAACTGGGCATAATACTACTGGAGGACTCTGCTATACCACTCCTGGGCATATACCCAGAGGATGCTACAGCATGTAACACATGCTCTACTATGTTCATAGAAGTCCTATTTATAATAGCCCAAAGCTGGAAAGAACCAAGCTGTCCCCCAACAGAGGAATGGATACAGAAAATGTGGTATATATACACAATGGAGTGCTATTCGACCATTAAAAACAATGAATTCATGAAATTTTTAAACCAGTGTATGAAATTGGAAAATATCATCCTTAGTGATGCAATCAAGTCACAGAAGAACACTAATGGTATGCATTCACTGATAAATGGACATTAGCCCAGAAGTTTGGAATACCCAAGACACTTTTCACATATCAAATCATGCCCAAGATGGAGGAAGAACAAAATATGGATTTTTGGGTCCTTTATAGAAAGAAGAAAACATTCCCACAGAAGGAGATACAGAGACAAAAATTGGAGCAGAGTCTGAGGGAAAGACCATCCAGAGACTACCCCACCCAGGTATCCATCCTATACACAGTTACACAACCCAGACACTATTGTGGCTGCCCACAAGTGCTTGCTGACCAGAGCATGATATACCTATCACCTGGGAGGCTCCCCTAGTGCCTGACAAATACAGAAAGGGACACTCTCAGCCAGCCTTTGTAGTGCCACAGGAGGAGTAACAACATGAGTCATCTAGTACTCTCAGGGGCCCCAGGGAGAAAACCATCAACCAAAGAATACAAATGGAGTTACCCACAACTCCAGATGTAGGGAGCAGAGGTTGGTCTTGTTAGATACCAAAGGGAGGAGAGGTCCTTGGTCCTGGAAAGATTTAATGCAGTAGTGTAGAGGAATCCCAGGACAGGGAAGCAGGGGAGGGTTGATTGGGGAAGAGGACATGGCTTATGGGATTTTCAGGTGAGGAGGGAAACAGGAAAGGGGAGAATACATGAAATGAAAGTAAGAATATATCTAATAAAAATTATGCATTTTAAATTTCAATGAACCTGTGGTGCTAAAGAGAGATAAAATATGTTGCATTTTAAAGGATGCATATGTAAGCAATCTCTCTTGTAAACTTCTTATTCAAATGAAGATTTTAATTTATGTTTGTACTTTAATGAACTTCTGTAAAAAAGGACTTGGTTGAAAAAATCATGTACTTTATTTGCCTAGAAATAGTGCAAAACACTAGTAATGAATACCTTGGAGGCCAATACTACATCAAAGCAGGAGGTGAGAACAAGATGGGAAGGAGAAGGAGAGGAACAGCACAGTAGAATAACTTAGAAATTATAAGAGATTTCGATATTAAAAAGAAACTTAGGAATTGGGATGATTTTTTTAATGAGAGAGTTTTTGGAGTAGAGAATTATTTGGAGAAGAACTTGGAAATAAATATTAAAATCACTTTTCAAAGTGTCCCTTTTTCTTCCAGAGACTTTCCTTAGCAGGCTGTAAGTCTTAGCCTCCAAGTTCATGCAGAGATAAGAAGGAAGGCTACTTTACATACTCCCCAACTGTTTTATTATGAGGTACTAAATGCCAGAGGCTATAGTTTCTGACCCCTAGAAGAACTGATAGGCAGGCCAGCTACTACTGCAAAGTAACTTAAACTTAACTCAGGTAAATGTTTCATTATTGAAAAGCATCTATAAATATCTCACAAGACCAAGACTTGCTTTCCATCCAACACCACTCAACTCTTTACCACTTCAGCTACCTCCAAGAGAGAACTAGACTGTCAGAGCAGGTCTCTAACAGGAACACCTAGAAATTAAAACTCTCTAGCATTTACTTTCATCTATGTTTAGTAACAGAAATATTTTCTTTTGATTCTTTCATTTTGTTTTTTATCCAAGGATGTATCATTGTTCTAGAAATAATGCTGAAGGCAATAAATTTTATGCGAATACTTTTTCTTAGGGTGAAAAACTCATGTTTCTGACAAGTTCCTTAATATCCTGGATTAAAATCAGATTAGAGTTTACCACTAGAAAAAATTTTATGGTGACAATGGCATGATCTGTGGATACAGTTGAATCTAGGGCTGCATATAAAGCTTTAGGTTCTATTCCCAGCACAAAAAATGTGTTAAAAATATAATGATGGTAGAAATATGATTCTCAGAAATTTCAGTAAACTAGAAAGATATCACCCAATTAAAATCCTTACTTTCAGTAAATATAAACTTGCAAATCACTCACAGTCCTCCCTGCACATCACTCACAGCCCCACACATCACTCACAGCCCTGGATATCACTCACAGCCCCTCAAATCATTCATCCTCTGTGATCTCTCAGTGCTTGGTTATACTGTGATCTGATGCTGGCTTACCATACCAAGGAATGCATAATGACAGCTCCCTCAAGAATCAAAGTATTTCAAAGGGAACCTTTTAGTTCATACAGGAAATACTTATTTAATCATAAACAAATAGTTATGGAGTTTCTACAATTCACCATAGGAAGTAAACCCTGGGTCCCAGTGTCCAAGTGTCCCAGTGTCCCAGGGTTCCAGAAAATGTATTTGCCATCAATGTCACTCTGATACATTCTTTTCAGCAGTTGCTCTCACTTGACAAGTCTGTATTTTCTCTCAACCAACTCTAGGTTTTATGACTTTGGCACTTTTTATGGTTTCTCGGAAGTCTTATTTCCATGTAAATAAAAATACTGCTTATAATAATATTTATTGTAAGCATGACATAAAGTCATGCTCTATAATGCATCCCATAGTTTAGGGTATACAGGGAGCACTAGCTGTTTTTAGTAAACACAGAGCACTAACCTTACCCATTAATACTGCTCTAGCTGTAATAGAACCAGTAGTGAAAAGCAGGGAACCAAAGAAAAGAAACTTAAACTCCAAGCAGATGTGAAGAAGACAAAGCTGGACCAGATAGAGGAGAACACTCCTGTGGTCATAGTCACCCAGGAGGCTCAGCCTGGAGGATTGCTGGAACCCAGGAGTTTGAGATCAATACACACAGCATAGGAAATAAAAGAAACAGATAAATATCAGTAACAAAAATGACTGGGTTGAGATCAATGTTTTTCATTGTTTTTTTGTTTTCTTTTTCTTTTTTCTTTTTTATTCGATATATTTTTTATTTACATTTCAAATGATTTTCCCTTTTCTGGCCCCCACTCCCCGAAAGTCCCATAAGCCCTCATCCCTCCCCCTGTTCTCCCATCCACCCCATCCCACTTCCCTGTTCTGGTTTTGCCCTATACTGCGATACTGAGTATTTCCAGAACCAGGCCACTCCCGCATTCTTCTTGTACAACATTTAATTTGTGGATTATGTTTTGGGTATTCCGATTTTCAAGGTTAATATCCACTAATTAGTGAGTTCATACCATGATTAATCTTTTGAGACTGGGTTACCTCACTTAGTATGATGTTCTCCAGCTCCATCCATTTGTCTAAGAATTTCATGAATTCATTGCTTCTAATGGCTGAATAGTACTACATTGTGTATATATACCATATTTTTCTGCATCCATTCTTCCGTTGAGGGATACCTGGGTTCTTTCCAGGTTCTGGGTATTATAGATAGGGCTGCTATGAACATAGTGGAGCATGTATCCTCATTGCCTGCTGGGGAATCTTCTGGGTATATGCCCAGGAGTGGTATAGCAGGATCCTCTGGAAGTGACATGCCCAGTTTTCTGAGGAACCACCAGACTGATTTCCAGAGTGGTTATACCAATTTGCAATCCTACCAGCACTGGAGGCATGTTCCTCTGTGTCCACATCCTTGCCAACACTTGCTGACTCCTGAATTTTTAATCTTAGCCATTCAGACTGGTATAAGGTGAAATCTCAGGGTTGTTTTGATTTGCATTTCCCTAATGACTAATGAAGCTGTGCATTTTTTAAGATGCTTCTCAGCCATCCGATGTTCTTTGGGTGAAAATTCTTTGTTTAGCTCTGTACCCCATTTTTAATAGGGTTATTTGACTTTCTGGGGTCTACCTTCTTGAGTTATTAGTATATATTGGATATTAGCCCTCTATCAGATGAAGTGTTGATTGCTTTTCCCAAATTGTTGGTTGCCAATTTGTCCTTTTGATGGTTTACTTTACCTTACAGAAATTGTAATTTCATGAGATCCCACTCAGGGCTGAAATCAATCAAGTGAAAACAAAGAGAACCATACAAAGAATCAATGAATCCAGGATCTGTTTCTTTGAGAAAAGCAACACTTAGCAAGACTGAACAAAGGGCACAGAGAAAGTAACCAAATTAACAAAATTAGAAATGAAAAGGGGGATATAATAACAGAAACTGAGGAAATTCGAAAAAATAGTCAGATCCTACTACAAAAGCCTACACTCAACACTACTGGAGAATCTGGAGGACATGGACAATTTCCTATACAGATACCAAATACTAAAATTAAATGCGGACCAAATAGATCATCTAAACAGTCCCATGACCCTTAAAGAAATAGATGGGGTCATAGAAAGTCTTCTAACAAAAAAGACAGGACCAGATGGTTTCAGTGCAGTATTCTATCAGACCTTCAAAGATGACCAACACCAATACTCTTCAAACTATTCCACAAAATAAAAATCCAAGAACACATAAAAACGATCATCCACCATGATCAAGTAGGTTTTATCCCAGGGATCTAGGGATGGTTCAATATACAGAAATCTATCAATGCAATCCACTACATAAACAAGCTCAAAGAAAAAAACCACATGGTCATTTCATTGGATGCTGAAAAAGCATTTGATAAAATTCAGCATCCTTTCATGTTTAAAGTCTTGGAAAGAACAGGAATTCAAGGCCCATACTTAAACATAGTAAAAGCAATATACATCAAACTGGTAGCCAACATCAAACTAAATGAAGAGAAACTTGAAGCAATTCCACTAAAGTCAGGGACTAGACAAGGCTGCTCCCTCTCCTCTTATCTTTTCAATATAGTACTTGAGATACTAGCTCAGGCAATTAGACAACATAAGGACATCAAGGTGATACAAACTGGAAAGGAAGAAGTCAAACTATCACTAATTGCAGATGATATGATAGTCTACCTAAGTGACTCAAAAAACTCCACTAGAGAATTCCTACAGCTGATAAACAACTTCAGCAAAGTGGCAAGTTATAAAATCAACTCAAAGGATAAGCAGGCTGAGAACGAAATGGGAAATGACACCCTTCACAATAGACACAAACATAAAGTACCTTGGTGTGACTCTGACCAAACAAGTGAAATATCTGTATCACAAGAACTTCAAGACTCTGAAGAAGGAAATGGAAGAAGACCACAGAAAATGGAAAAATCTCCCATGCTCATGGATTGGAAGGATTAATATAGCTAAAATGGCCATTTTACCAAAAGCAATATACAGATGCAATGCAATAACCATCAAAATCCCAGCTCAGTTCTTCATAGAGCTCGTTAGAAAGAGCAATTCTCAAATTCAGCTGGAATAGCAAAAAACCCAGGATAGCTAAAACTATTCTCAACAACGAAAGAAATTCTGTGGGGGATCAGTACCCCTGACCTCAAGCAATACTACAGAGCAAAAGTGTTAAAAACTACATGGTATTGGTACAGTGACAGGCAGGTTGATCAATGGAATAGGATTGAAGATCCAGAAATGAACCCACACACCTATGGCCACTTGATCCTCGAGAAAAGAGCTGAAAACATCCATTGAAAAAAGCCTTTTCAAAAATGGTGCTGATTCATCTGGCTGTCAGCATGCAGAAGAATTCGAAGTGATACATACTTATCTCCTTGCACTAAGCTCAACTCCAAATTGATCAAGGACCTCCACATAAAGCCAGATACTCTGAAGCTAATAGAAAAGAAACAGGGGAAGACCCTTGAGAACATCTGTACATGGGGAAAATTCCTGAACAGAACACCAATAGCTTATGCTCTAAGATCAAGACTTGTTTTGTTTTTCAAGACATGGTTTCTCTCCTCAGCGCTGGCTGTCATGGAACTCACTCAGTGGATCAGAATTGCCTTGAACTCAGATATCCACATACTGAGAGTTGGCTTTAAGAACTTTGCCACCTCAACCCAGCATTAACGTGTTTTAAAGTATTAAGAGTCAGCTACATAAATATAACTTTGTCTTCAGGTGTTGTATTTTCACCCCTATCTTGTGGTGCATTATTTCCACATTTAGAACCATTTCTAGAAATTTCCACATTTAGAACCATTTTATAAATACCTGTTTCATTTGTAATCTCTCCAGCTGGACATGGGACACATTCATAACAACAGATTGCATACCGACCATCTTATGTTTTCCTAAATCCAAGAGGACAACTTTGTTTGCAAAGAGAAAAAGGAATCTGTATAGGAGACATGAGAGGAGCAAAGGCAGTCAGCTCATGACATTCAGTATTAGCATCGAGATGGTAAATTTCAGCAGAACATCTGTGTACTATAAGAAAGAAGTATCAGACTTTTAGAGAGTATGAAGCCAAATTGTCTGTTTCTCCCTTTCCCTAATTCTCTTTTTAAACCGTTGCTTTATTTTATTTCATTGTTTGATTATTTTCTTGCTTTCATTTATTTCATTTTATGTATTTCATATATTTTGATCATGTCCTTCCCTTCTCCCATCTCTGTTCAGGTCCTCACCTTCTCTCAACCTGCCCAAAATTGAGTTCTTTCTCAAAAAAACAGACTGAAGTCCCCAAACCTCAACTAAGCATCAAAACCTTGAAAATAAAACACAACAGCACAAAAAGCAAAAGAAATAAAAACAAAACTGTAACTAAATAAAAGATGTCTTCTGACTATTTAATTATCTCTATTCTGGTGGTAGGAGCTGATGGCTTTGGACAGTTAATTGGTTTTGCTTATCCTGGGCCAAAAGCTGATGTCTTCTTGCAGTTTACTCCTCCTGCAGCAAAAAGAAAGAAAGAAAGAAAGAAAGAAAGAAAGAAAGAAAGAAAGAAAGAAAGAAAGAAAGAACAGAGAGATAGAGTGAAAGAGGGAGGGAGGGGTGGAAGGAATGAAGGAAGAAAGGAAGGAAAAGGAACGAAGGTAGGAATGAATTGATGAAGGAAGGAAGAAAAGAAAAGAGAAAAGGAAAGGAAGAAAAGAAAAGAAATTAAGAAAGTCAATGTAAGGGCACAGAAAAACAAACACACAGTGGGAGAAGCAAAAAGAGGCTGCTCCAAATCTTTATTATTGCTTTCATTGTTTTTATAGGTTTTCTGTTACAAAATCTATGTAAAAAATTTTACCTTATACACAAAATGTTAAAAAAAAGGAATTACAGCAGAAAGGATATAAATTCAAAGCAATTTTTTCTTTGTATCAGTTCATTCTAAGTTAAAAGCAACAGTTTCATATGGTCTTGCTTTTCCACAGTGAACACCTATGGGATATTTCTTAGATCTATAATTGAATAAATGTTTTCTCATTGATCATTAATTTTTTCCAAACTGTTTTATTTCTAGCACAATTAATCCAGGAAACATGAAGGTATAAAGAGCTCTATTTGCAACTTTTATTTTATAGGGTCTTTGAGAATACTTGTATCAATTTAGGAGCTCTTTAAAATCATGATCAGCAATTAGAAAATCATCAATTCATCAAAACTGCTTTATTACATCAAAGTATATCTTCATATTGATTCTGAAGGAAATGTACCAAATAAAATGAGTAAATATACAGGAAATTAAGCTACATAATACTGTGAGGAAAGAGGAACAATATCTAAGTCAAAGTGTCTGTGTGCACCCTGATACTCTCAGAATGCACCCATTACAACCACTCAAAACTGTGGACTATCTCCAGGATTTTACCCACTTGTCATAGCATTTCCTAGATGGCTTCTGTTAGAAACATAAAGGAATAGTGCATGAGGATTGGGGGGGGGCAATGAGTTTTACTTGCACAACTTGTACAGAGACAGGTTGTAGAGAGTACAAGTAAGACACAGGTAATGACAGAACCAGGAGAACTTGAGAAGGAGCCAAAAGATTAATACATATTGACAAACTTAGTATAAAGCAAAGCAGAGCAAATTCATTCAGAAACTGAGAGAAGTCAGATTGAAACAATCAGCTTGAAGAAGACATTGATGCAGAATACCTGAGTTGAACCAGCCAGCCAGAACTCAGAAAGAGGTAGAGATGGGGAGCCTCTTCAGCTTGAAGTCTCAAAGGCTGTAAATGTTCTAAAACTAGAATAGACTATAGGAGTCTAGAAGCATCATGAAGTAGAATTAGGATAGCAGGTGGAGGCAGTAGCCTCAGAGATGACAATTAACTTCATAAAATCAAAGTTATATTTATAAGTCCAAATAATTGGGGAGACTGGTTTCATCCACATGCGTTTATCTTATTTATTTACTGAAGGCAGTTACTTCCACTAAAGCCTTGATCACTATGACCAATCCAAATAGCTGTCCAAGGTGTTGTTTCTTTTTTCTTTTTTCTTTCTAGGTAAAGCATGGGTGTATCTAATCTTTACAAGAATGAAACCATCTGAAGAATTAATCCAAAATGCATCTGTAATACTTACAGTGATTCATAGGCAAAAAGTTCTGGTATTCAGCATTAGAAAGGACAAAATAAGGGAACTCTCAGCCTGATGGCACTCAACATCCCTTTAACCTGTTCTCTGAGGAATTCCACTCTGAGAACAACATACAGTGCTTGTGGGACCATGGTGTGTGTAGCTTGGTTGGGCAAGGCCACTCTGGAGACTCAACTCCATAATCCTGTGGCCATCAGTCACATGTGGCATGCCCCACTCCCTAGTGTTCTGGTTGGACTCCACCTCTGCAGTCACCTGGCTACAGGCAGGCTTTCCCTGCCCCTTGGTTACCTGGCAATACCAGGTAACCCAGCTTACTATAAATGGATATTTCCTGCCCCTCCTAGTTCTCTTTTATCCTTCTCCCTTCTCTGTCTCTGTCTCTGTCTCTCTGTCTCTGTCTCTCTCCTTCTCTCTCTCTCTCTCTCTCTCTCTCTCTCTCTCTCTCTCTCTCTCTCTCTCTCTTATCTCTCACTCTCTCTTTTCAAGTGGTCATGGTCATCCCTCATCACTCTATCTTCTCTTTCTCCTTTTCTCATTTTAGTCTTTTAATAATAAAACATAAAACTATGAACTGTCTATTTTATTAAACCTGCAGTGTAAAAGCACAGAGCAAGCCTCAGCATTTCCAGCTGACATGAAAAAAGATCCAAGCCAGACTCCACTCAGCCAGCTGAGCCCCCTCACAGCTAAATAGCTTCACCTATAACAGGTATTGAGGGCTGTGCTAATGGCCCTACCCGTTAGCCCTGCAGCTCCTGCCCTTGGGCCTTCAGTATGTTTGGTCCTGCTGGTGTTCCTATCCCCTCAGAATCTGTATGCTGGAGCTCTCCTATGAAGGAACCCCTGCCACCATCACAGGCACACTCTCCTCCTTTTTTTTTTCTCCACAAGTGCTGACTTTAAATATACTCACCTGATTGTTGTATGCACCCAAATTTATGAGTTTGTCATTTAGGGAAAGATGCTGAACACTGTGAGATTCAAACAAAAATTCGCCAACTTTCACTTGAGCTTTGGTACCACTCTGCAGAGAATGGTATTTAAAGATGTCAAGCTTGGTTGCTGAATCTTCCTGGGTCACAATGTTCTCTTCATTGATGTTTCTTCCAAGTTTGCCCTTTTGTAAGAATGGATGGAGCTAAAAGAGAAAATAACTGTCAGAAATTGCAGTATAACTCACTGGGATGCAAATAAACCTGGTTAGTATAATTGCACTCTCTTTCACAAACTGTATGTTCCTGTGGCTTTGATTTTGTTTCATTTATCAATTATTTATCATAAGGCTAGCACACGTATGATTATACCAAGACGTTAACATAGTTATATGCTTTTCAGCAAATCTATCAAAACTATTCAGCTTTTATTTCTGAACTTTTCTCTGTCACTCAGTGATGACTCTGGCAGACAGATTCTAAATTTTGAGATTTACAATTTGAAAAATTATGAAAAATAAAAATGATTTGAATGAGGTTGTTTAAATTTGCATAAGAGGTTTTTAGAAAAGCCATAATTTTTCACCACTATACATAACTCAAGAAAGTTCAAATAAAATAAAATTTTCAGATATTAAAATATGAAATTTGCAAATAAGGAAGGAGGCAAAAGAAGAAGACCTGTGGTACAGAAATATATAGGGACATTTGATGAAGACCTGCAAGGATGGATCAGAGACAGAGAGAATAGAGTAGGGTAAGTTAACCAAACCTGAAGATTATGAAGAAGTCATATATAGCTACAAATTTAAGCTAGTTACAGAGTAAAAGGCAATTTAAAAAGAATTTAAACAGAGGTATTACAGTTTATTATATATAAAATATCCTTGTGGCTGTTAAGAATTCCCGTAAAGACCTCAAAACAATGCAGGTTATGATCATTGCCTTTGGTTACACATATAAACCAGATGGTAAGACCCTACTGCTGAAGACAGCACACACTTTGCTGCAGGACACAGCATTGAGGCCAGAACTAATGTGAAAATTTTCACACTGTTGTCTATTCTGCTTGTCTGTCTGGCACATTTCACTCTGGTAGAAGCTAAACTACAAGCTGTTGAGGAAGTAAAGTCAACAGAGGCTTTTCCCAAATGTAGAACTTGAATTCTATAATACCCACTTTCCAGACATGATATGCATACTGAGAAAATACTGGCACAACTTTTATGGGAATAAACAACTTCTTGCACATGGTATTTTTGGAAGTCCTCAAGACAGACTCATGCCTGATACTACAAATGTATTTTAGATCAATATATTGGGAGATCAGAAGTCATATGGGTGTACCTATTACTTCTGTTTGGCTAAGAAGACACTTTATTGAATTTCCTCCTGAATATGTATATACATAGAATCCTGCTATTGTCAGATTATATCAGAGAATGTCTCTATGCCACAGATATTGATCGTTCATATTGAAATAGGACAGCCATGAGAGGATTTCCAAATCATAGAAACCATTCGGAAAGAGGGAATTGAGAAAATGAACAAATCAGATGCTGGCTAGGAGGTCTTTTAGGTATGACGTGGTCATGGCACTCAGGAGCTTATGTTAGCGAAGTCTGCCTGTGTAGAAACAGAACAAGATTGAGCCCATAAAAATGCTTAACTTCAGATGAGGGAGGAAGTTTATGGGGTCAAGCCCATCACATGAGCAATGTAAAAATTTAAAAGATTCTAAAGGAGAGGAAGTCATTGTTGTTAGAAATACCAACATTTTTGAATTCCTTCTGCCTCATTAGATAACTGCATATTCTTGCCCATAGGGAAGGCCCTGTAGGTCATAAATCTAGTGGGTTATGAGAGGAAAAAAAAACAAAAGATATGAAAATATAATACGGAGATAGTGGGAGACTGGAGGATCTGTGAGTATGCAGAGAGCTAAGAGACTTAGAGAAAAGGAAGTAAAGAAAAGCATTTGCTATTTGTATGATTGTTGTATCTGTCAAAGAATACATTATTTTAACAGACTATATAGGGTAGATATACAAAAAACTATATCTGACCTTATAATTTAAACTAAAAACAAACAAAAAACTCAATTCACTTAAGAATTAAGTGAAAAATATCCCTTCCTTAGAGAGGAGGATATTTTACTTTTAAGGTTAAATCAGCAAAATTCTCTTCTCTTAAAGTGAAGGGAAAAATGAATATGTTCACATTTAAAAATACTTGCGAGTAAAATTTTATTCATATTCCAGCCTTGTAGAAAAGTTAAAGGAAACTTTCACAGAAAAGGAAATTTGTGTTATCTAGAAAATGAAACTGACATACAATCAAGAACAGCAAAGAAGCAGAATAACACAGTTAAATTGAGCATTGTATCTTTTTTATCTTTGAGCTAGGCTATAATCTGCTCAAAACCACAAAGTGAATGCAATACCACCTGGGTATATCTTTAGATGAATGAAACACTTGACAACACTGCTACAACAGATAGAAAAGAGAAAGCAGAAGAGTTCCCATTACTGATAAGCAGTACTTCCTAATGTGTCTTAAACATGCTTGAAAACCACCAGAATATTTTAAGTATAACTGATATTCTTAGAGAAAAAGTCGAATGGAACATATTCAATTGAATCTAAAGAACTCGGATAAAAAGATGAACAAAAGGTGTCAACTGTCCCATATAGAAAATTCTCACAAGATCGACATTATTAAAAAGATTAATAGTGAATTTAAGGTGAATACACTAAATGCATTAATTTAAAACAGAAACAAGACACAGCACCCTGTCTCCAGGCCTTGCAAGAGGCCAGCTGTGTACCAGGAGGCTAGCTGGGAAGAAGCAGTGTGCTCTGGTGATTCTGGCCCTGCAGAGCTGAGGATCCAGTCCTGCTGCCTCTGGTGGGAGCCTTCCAGTCTCTGCCTTGGGATTGGGAACAACCTGGGCCAAGGCACCTCGCCACCAGGGCGTGCAAGAGACCAGCTGTGCACACAGAGGCTGGCTGGGAGGAAGCAGCATGCTCTGGTGAGTCTGACCCTGCAGAGCAGAAGATCTAGTCCCGAGGCCTCTAGCGGGATCCTTCCTGTCTCCACCTCTGGATCTGGAACAGCCTGGGCCACAGCACCCTATCTCCAGGCAGTGCAGGAGGCCAGCTGTGCACCCAGAGACCAGCTGGGAAGAGGAAGCTTGCACTAGTGAGTCCAGCATTGACAACAAGTCCAACTAACACCAGTGAGAACTAGATGGCAAAAGGCAAATGTAAGAATGTTACTAACTGAAATCAAGGCAATACGGCAGCATCTGAAACCAACTCTCCATTAACAGCTTGTCCTGGATACCCCAACACACCAGAAAACCAAGATTTGGAATTAAAATCACTAGTCTTGATGCTGTTACAGGATCATATGAAGGACATAAATAAATAATAAATAATAAATCCAACAAAGAAAGAGAACTTCAGGCCAAGTTCCCTTATGAATATCGATGCAAAAATACTTAATGAAATTCTTGCCCACCGAAGCCAAGAATATATCAAAACGATCATCCTCCATGATCAAGTAGGCTTCATCCCAGGCATGCAGGGAGGGCTCAATATAAGGAAATCCATCAATGAAATCAACTACATAAACAAACTCAAAGAAAAAACCGTATGATCATTTCATTAGATGCTGAAAAAGCATTTGACAAAATTCAGCATCCTGTCATGTTACAAGTCTTGGAAAGAACAGGAATTCAAGGCCCGTAGCTAAACACAGTTAAAGCAATAGACAGCAAACCGGTAGCCAACATCAAACTAAATGTAGAGAAACTTGAAGCAATCCTACTAAAATCAGGGACTAAACAACGCTGTCCTCTCCATATCTTTTCAATATAGTACTTGAAGTTCTACCTAGAGCAATTAAACAGCATAAGGAGGTCAAAGTCATAAAAACTGAAAAGGAAGAAGTGAAACTATCACTATTTGCAGATGATATGATAGTCTAACTAAGTGACTCAAAAAATTCCACTTGAGAACTCCTACAGCTGGTAATCAACTTCAGCAAAGTGGCTGGTTACAAAATCAACTCAAGCAAATCAGTAGCCTTTTCTATACTCAAAGGAAAGGCAGACTACAAAAGAAATTAGGGAAATGACACCCTTCACAATAGCCACAAACAGCATAAAGTATCTTGGGGTGAGTCTAACCAAACAAGTGAAAAACCTATATGACAAGAACTTCAGATCTCTGAACAATGAAATTGAAGAAGACCTCATAAAATGGAAAAATCTTCCATGCTAGTGGGCTGCCAGGATTAATATAGTTAAAATGGACATCTTGCCAAAAGCAATCTACAGATTCAATATAATCCCCCAAAAAATACCAACTCATTTCTTCAAAGAGCTAGAAAGAGCAATTCTCAAATTTATCTGGAATAGCAAAAAACACATGATAGCTAAAACTATTCTCAACAGTAAAAGAACTTTTGGGGGAATTAGTATCCCAGAACTCAAACATTACTACAGGGCAATAGTGATAAAAACTGCATGTATTGTTACAATGTCAGGCAAGCAGAACAATGGAATAGGATTGAAGACCCAGAAATGAACCCACACACTTATGGTTGCTTGATTTTTGACAAAGGAGCTGAAAGCATCAAGTGGAAAAAAGATAGCCTTTTCAACAAATCATGCTGGTTCAATTAGAGGTCAGCATGCAGAAGAATGCAAAACGATCCATTCTTATCTATTTGTAGGAAGCTCAATGCCAAGTGGATCAAGGACACCCACATAAATCCTGTCACACTGAAACTAATGGAAAAGAAACTCTGGAAGACCCTTGAGGACATGGGCACAGGGGAAAAGTTCTTGAACAGAACACCAATAGCTTACACTATAAGATCAAGAATTAACAAATGGGACCTCATAAAACTACAAAGTTTCTGTAAGGAAAAGGCCACAGTCAAAAGTACAAAACATCAACCAACAGATTGAGAAAGGATCTTCAACAACCCTAAATCCAACGGAAGGCTAATATTCAATAGATACAAAGAACTCAAGAGTGTAGAACCCAGAGAACCAAATAACTCTATTAAAATATGGGGAACACACTGAAACTAATAGAAAAGAAACTGGGGAAGACCCTTGAGGACATGGGCACAGGGGAAAACTTCCTGAACAGATCACCAATAGCTTATGCTTTAAGATCAAGAATTGACAAATGGGACCTCATAAAATTACAAAGTTTCTGTAAGGCAAAGGACACTGTTAAAAGGACAAAACGGCAACCATCAAATTGGGAAAGGATATTCACAACCCCACATCTGATAGAGGGCTAATATCCAATATATACAAAGAACACAAGAAATTAGACCCCATGGAACCAAATAACCCTATTAAAAATGGGGTACAGATCTTAACAAAGAATTTTCACCTGAAGAAATTCAGATGGCTGAGAGGCACCTTAAGAAGTGCTCAACATCATTAGTCATTAGGGAAATGCAGATCAAAACAACCCTGAGATTTCACCTTACACCAGTCAGAATGACTAAGGTCAAAAACTCAGGAGACAGCAGGTGTTGGTAAGGATGTGGAGAAAGAGGAACACTCCTCCACTGCTGGTGGGGCTGTAAGATGGTACAACCACTGTGGAAATTAGTCTGGAGGTTCCTCAGAAAACTGGACATGAGACTTCCAGAGGACCCTGCTATACCTCTCCTGGGCATATACCCAAAGGATTCCCCGGCATGCAATAAAGACACATGCTCCATTATGTTCATAGCAGCCTTATTTATAATAGCCAGAAGCTGGAAAGAACCCAGATGCCCGTCAAAGGAGGAATGGATACAGAAAATGTGGTATATTTACACAATGGAATACTACTCAGCAATTAGAAACAATGAATTCACAAAAATTTTAGACAAATAGTTTGATCAGGAAAATATCATCCTAAGTGAGGTAACCCAATCACAAAAGAATACACATGGAATGCAATCTCTGATAAGTGAATATTAATTAGCCCAGAAGCCCTGAATACCCAAGGCACAAATTGCATAACAAATGACTCCCATGAAGAAATATGGAGAGGGTCCTGATCCTGGAAAGGATTGATCTAGCATGGGAAGGGACTATAAGGACAGAGAAAAAGGAGGGAGGTGATTGGAGAAGGGATGGAGAGAAGAAAGTTTATGGGACATATGGGGAGGGGGAATCCGGGAAAGGGGAAATCATTTGGAATGTAAACAAAGAATATAGAAAATAAAAATATTAAACAAAAAACAAAAAACAAAAAAAACAAAAAAAAGGTGGGGAACAGAGCTAAACAAAGAATTTTCACATGAAGAACATCGGATGGCTGAGAAGTACCTTAAGAAATGTTCAACATCATTAATCATTAGGGAAATGCAAATCAAAACAACCCTGAGATTTCACCTCACACCAGTCAGAATGGCTAAGATCAAAAACTCAGGAGACAACAGGTGTTGGCAAGGATATGGAGAAAGAGGAACACTCCTCCTATGCTGGTGGGATTGCAAGATGGTGCAACCACTTTGGAAATCAGTCTGGTGCTTCCTCAGAAATCAGGGCATGATACTTCCGGAGGACCCTGCTATACCACTCCTGGGTATATACCCAGAGGATTCCCCAGCATGCAATAAGGACACATGCTCCACTATGCTAATAGCAGCCTTATTTGTAGTAGCCAGAAGCTGGAAAGAAACCAGGTGTCCCTCAATGGAGGAATGGATACAAAACCTGTGGTATATTTACAAAATGGAGTACTATTCAGCCTTTAGAAACAATGAATTCATGAAATTTTTAAACAAATGGATGGACCTGGAGAAGATCATACTAAGTGAGGTAACCCAGTCTCAAAAGATCAATCCTGGTATGCACTCACTGATAAGTGTATGTTAGCCTAGAAACTTTGAATACCCAAGACATAATCCACATATTAAATGATGTCCAAGAAGAATAGGGGAGTGGCTCATGGTTGTGGAAAGACTCAGTGCAGCAGTATAGGGGAATACCAGAACAGGGAAGTGGGAAGGGGTAGAGGGGGGAACAGGAGGAAGGAAGAGGGCTTATGGGACTTTTGGGGAATGGGGAGCCAGAAAATGGAAAATCATTTAAAATGTAAATAAAGAATATATCGAATAAAAAAACAAAAAACAAAACAAAAAAAAACCAAAAACAAATACTTAAAATGGCCACCTTGCCAAAAGCAATTAACAGATTCAATGCAATCCCCATCAAAATTCCAATTCAGTTCTTCACAGAGTTAGAAAAAGGAATTCTTAAATTCACCTGGAATAACAAAAATCCCAAGATAGCTAAAACTATTCTCAACAGTAAAAGAACTTCTGGGGGAATCAGTATCCCAGATCTCAGGAAATACTGATAAAAACTGCATAGTATTGGCACAGTGACAGGCAAGTAGACCAGTGGAATATAACTGAAGACCCAGAAATGAATCCACACATCTACGGTCACTTCTTCTTCGACAAAGGGGCAGAAAACATCCAGTGGAAAAAAGATAGCCTTTTCAACAAATGATATTGGTTCAACAAGAAGTCAGCATGCAGAAGAATATGAATTGATCCATTCTTATCTCCTTGTACTAAACTCAACTCTAAGTGGATAAGGGATGGCCACATAAAACCAGACACACTGAAACTAATATAAAAGAAACTGGGGAAAACCCTTGAGGACAGGGGAAATTTTCCTGAACAGAACACCAATAGCATATGCTCTAAGATCAAGAATTGACAAATGGGACCTCATAAAATTACAATGTTTCTGTAAGGTAAAGGACACTGTCAAAAGGACAAAAGGACAACCAACAAATTGGGAAAAAATCTTCACCCACCCTATATCGGATAGATGGCTAATATCCAATATATACAAAGAACTCAAGAAGTTAGACCCCAGGGAACCAAATAACCCTATTAAAAATGGGGTACATATCTAAAGAAAGAATTTTCACCTAAAGAAATTCAGATGGCTGAGAAGCACCTTAAGACATTTTTAACATCCTTAGTCATTAGGGAAATGCAAATCAAAACAACCCTGAGATTTTACCTCACACCAGTCAGAATGGCTAAGGTTAAAAACTCAGGAGACAGCAGCTGTTGGCAAGGATGTGGAGAAAGAGGAACACTCCTCTATTGCTGGTGGTGTTATAAGATGGTACAGCCAGTTTGGAAATCAGTCTGGCGTTTTTTTCAGAAAACTGGACATAACACTTCCGGAGGAACCTGCTATACCTCTCCTAGGCATATACCAAAAGGATTCCCGGACATGTAATAAAGACACATGCTCCATTATGTTCATAGCTGCCTTATTTATAATAGCCAGAAGCTGGAAAGAACCCAGATGTCCCTCTTTGGAGGAATGGATACAGAAAATGTGGTATATTTATACAATGGAATACTACTCAGCAATTAAAAACAATGAATTCATGAAATTTTTAGGCAAATGGTTGATACTGGAAACCATCATCCTAAGTGAGGTAACCCAATCACAAAAGAATACACATGGAATGCAATCTCTGATAAGTGGATATTAATTAGTCCAGAAGCTTTGAATACCCAAGGCACAATTAGCATATCAAATGACTCCCATGAAGAAGTAAGGAAAGGGCACTGTTACTGGAAAGGCTTGATCTAGCATTGGAGGGGAGTACGAAGACAGAGAAAAAGGAGAGAGGTGATTGGACAATGGGTGGAGAGAAGAAGGTTTATGGGACATATGGGGAGGGGGGAACTGGGAAAGGGGAAATCATTTGGAATGTAAACAAAGAATATAAAAAATTAAAATATATAATAAAAAAATCCTACAAAAAAAGAAAAAAGAAAAAAGAAACAAATTAGAGTAAAATACTACACTCAACCAGACAAACAAAAGCTGTCAAGACTTGACTGTGTGCTAGAAATGAAATTCACAGGGAGAGTAAGTGTCCCTGACACAAAACATGCAGGAAATATGGAGCACTGAGAAAGAACAAATTTAATAGAAATAAAAATCAAGGTAACGGGAATAGAACAAGGAGAAGATCCTAGCTCAAAGACCCATATTTAACACACTCAAAAAAGAAAAATTACCTAATTCCTAAAAAAAAAAAAAGAAAAAAGAAAAGAAAAAGAAAAATGAAAAAATGCCTTTAAATGTAGAAGAACTATATAGAACATAAAATAGATTGGATCAGAAAATAAACTCACTTTTCTATACAATAAACAGAACACTGAACATATAGAAAAGATAATAATAAATGCTTCAAGGAGAAAAGGCCAAATAACTTAAACAGGTAGACATATTCAAATTGCACAAACATCTCATTGGAGACACTAAAATTAGAAATGCACAGGCAATTACATTGTAGACTCGAAGATACCACAGATGCCCAGATCGCTATACCCAGCCAAACTTTCTGTTACCATTGCTGGAGCAAACAAGATATTCTGTAATAAACACAAATTTAAACAATATCTGTCCACAAATTCATTGCTACAGATGGTGCTAAAATGAAAACTCCAACCCTAGAAGGTAAAATATACCAATGAAAACATAAGAAATTCATAACCTCACAGCAGAAAAACCAAGAGGGAACTATGAAGAAAAACTAAGATACATACATTCATACTCACACATACAACCACTTCTGGCACCGATAAAAACAAGAAGCATCATTGATATCTCTCAGTATCAATGGACTTAATTCCTCAATTAAAAGATACAGGCTAACAGAACGGATATGAAAAGAAGATCCAACCTTTCAAAGCAAATATGAAACACATCTCAAAATCAACATAGTAGTTACATCAGATTAAAGGGTTGGGGAAAGTATTTCTAAACAAATAGACCTAAAAGTCAATGTACAATAGATATTCTAACATCTGATAAAATAGACTTCAAAAGAAAATTACTCAAAAGAGATGGGAAAGAACATTTGTACTCTTCAAAGGACAAATCCACCAATATGACATCTCAATTCTCAACAACTATACTACAAACATCTAAATCCAAGTCTGTTAAATGAACACAAGGAAATCTCAAATCACCCATCGATCTCACATATTGATAGTGGGAGACTATAATACCCCACCCACTATCACCAATGCATGAGTCAACCTGATAAAAGTTGAATAAATACTAGAGCTAGGAGATGATATTAATAAACTGGACCTTACACAGTAAGTTAGACAAAGAAGATCAAAGGATGCAGACAAGAAAATAAAAATTCAAGACATCATTATTACAGATAATGTGAGAGTATACATAAGCAAACCCCAAAATTCTACACGGAACTTGTATGGCTGAGAACACTTTCAGCAGTTTGCCTGGTTACAAGATTACCTCAAAGAAATAATTAGTATCCTTCCTATATACAAATGACAGACTGAGAAATATATCAGGAAAACAAGACTCTTCACAATAACCACAAAATATAAAGTACTTTGGGCTAGTCAAATCAAGGAAGAAAAAGACTAGTATGAAAAAAGTTTAAGTCTTGGAAGGAAAACGAGGAACATATCAGAAGAAGGAAAGAACTCCCACCCTCATGGATCAGGAGAAAAACATACTAAACAGTAAAAGAACTTCCAGAGGTAACACCATCCCTAATTTTAAAGTCTACCACAGTGCTATAGTAAAGAAAACCACAAAGTATTCTCATAAAAACAGACATGGTGAACAATGGAATCGAATTGTAAACCCAGAAATAAATGCACACATGTATGGACACCTTATTTTTTATAAAGGATCCATAAACACACAATAGAAAAAAGATAGCATATTCAAAAATGGTGCTGATCTAACTGGCTATCTTCATGTTGAAGAATATTCCTAGATACATATTAGCCCTGTTCAAAAATCAAGGGTAAATGATGATCATTTCATTAAAACACACTGGAAGGAACACTGAACTTTATGGAAGATTAAAAGGGATTAGCATTGAAAATATTTGTAAATTCTTGTAATATGAATGGTAATTTTGTTCCCAAAAACAACTCTTTAAATGAGAAAATTTACAAGCACATAGCTGCTGGACACCAACCTTTGAAAGAAGAAAAAGTAGTGAACATGATAACTCTGGATTATCAGAGGGAGGTGGATTAGCCAAATGGAGGTTAGCAAGTGGCCCAACCATTGAGTTGTTTAAAGCATATGAAATTATAAAGACTGAGTGTGTGTTTTTCATTTGAGAACCCATACCTTTAGGGAAGATAGTGTGGTATGTGCTGCCAAAATATATTTAATTCTACACATCCTAGCACAGGAGAAACTTTCTAAACAGAACACAGATAGAACCTCATGACAGCAAAAAGTTTCTGAGGCAAAGGACATCAATAGGACAAAATGGCAGTCAACAGAATGGAAAAGGATTTTTTATTAACTCTAAATCTGACAGAGAAATAATACACAAAATATATAAAGAACTGAAGACACAAGGCATCAACAAACCACAAATCTAATTTTTACAATCAGGTATGGAGTTAAACAGAGAATTCTCAATAGCGAAATCTCAAAGGGGTGAGAATCATATAAAAATAATATTCAATATCCTTATCCATTAGGGAAATGCAAATCAAAACTACTTTGAGCTTCTCTTATACACATGTCAACATGCCTAAGATCAATGTTAAAAGTTACAGCTTATACTGGCAAGGAAATGGGGCAAGGGGAACATAATTACATCAATGAAGGGAGTGCAAATATGTACAGAAACTACAGAAATAAGTATGATGGATCCTCACAAAATTGGGAATCTATCTACCTCATGACCCATCTATACCACTTTTGAGAATATAGCCAAAGGACACTACATCTTACCACAAGGACACTTGCTCAATTAGTTCATAGTTTCTCTGTTTAAAATATCAGGAAACTAGAAACAAATTAGATGTTTCTCAATGGAAGAATGGATAAAGAGAATGTGGTATATTTACTTAATGGAATACTACTCTGCAGAGTATAAGTAACAAGGTGAGTTCTTGGGGTTGGGGTAGACTGGTCAAATGAATATCTCTGGGAATGCAAAAGATTTGTTGGGTAGAAGAGAGGGTGTGTGAAGATAGGAACAGAAAGGAAAAAATTGTGAAGGCTGGCACACAGGGAGAGGGTATGGTCAGGGAGACACAGAGAGAGAGATGGAATACTACGGCATTTAGAGTAGATGTCAAACCTAGTGAAATGGAACTTCCTGAAACCAGTGAAGGTCAACTTAGTGAGAACTTAGTAATGGAGAATATTGAACCTGAACTGGCCATCTTCTGTAAGTAGGCAAGGCTTCCAGTGGAACATGTTGGACACCAACCCATTCATCAAACCTTGGACTCAACAATCTGTCCTGACTACAACATGGACTGGGGCAATGGTGGCTCATAATGTGTGGGACTGATCAACCAATGAATGACTGGTTTAATTTGAGGCTCAGGACATGAGAGGCAACCCATGAAAGACACAGCCTGGATTGCCAGTAATATGAGGTTGTGTGGTACAGAGACCTAAGGTAGAACCAAGTACAATAGACCACAAAAACAGCAACAAGTCAAAGAAGTAGGATGAAGAACAGTTGTGGATGATAATATCTAGTCTCATAAAAGCTGTCTTCTTCAAGGGTCTGTTTACCAACACAAAACAAACTTTTGGCAACAAACATACCTAAAATCCTTAAAATATGCCACAGTTATACTTGTACAAATCTCCTCTGATGCTTATTATCATTATTTCACAGAACATTAAAAGGAGTAATAAAAAATGTGAAAAATAAATGACTTAAATATTATTGTTTCAATTTCCTTAAACTAGGAATATCATTTTCTCAACAACATGCACATATTGTTTTCTGATAGAAATGTTAGGTCAACTTTAACACTATGACATGTTTTTTTCTAAGTATGCTCCTTTTTGCTCCTGAATAAACATGAATACATTGAGAAGGAGCTAGTAGTATAAAGAAGGATGCTAGCATAAGAAATGGTTTTCTAACACTAACTATGTCAGATCATGAATCAAAATGCAGAAATTAAAAGCCAGGGTCCAATACTCTAGGAAAGCATAAGCATATGTTACCTTCCATGGGAGAGGGGCCTAGAGTCCACCTTTATTGAATGAGTCTCCATTCACACTGAGTGACAGCTCCTCGTGAAGTGCCTGGGAAATGGCATACACAGCTTCATGGACTTTGTAGCTCAAAGGTGAGGTATTCATATTCTAAACATTCAGAGATTGTGTGCGCAGGCTGCCATTTTGCTCACATTGACTTAGTTTCTTGACTACATGCTCATAGACATGTGGACATTCAAATAAACCATCCTCGACCAAACATCCTGGATAAAGATATCATAAGGGTATTTTCTAGGTTGAACACTTTTTGAAAATCCTTGAATCC
Organism: Apodemus sylvaticus; assembly: GCF_947179515.1. Classification (NCBI taxonomy): domain Eukaryota; kingdom Metazoa; phylum Chordata; class Mammalia; order Rodentia; family Muridae; genus Apodemus; species Apodemus sylvaticus. The sequence continues at coordinate 157,187,416 of NC_067473.1, forward strand.
AAGAATTTCATCCTTGTGATCTGAAAATGATAATGCTCCATCAAAGGGTGTATAAATTCCATTTTGTTTAAAGGGTAATATGGCAGTATACCAATCAGAAGTTGTGATCCAGATATTACCAAAAATAGCACCGGAAATGATGAGAGAGACAAGTGTCAGAAAATCATGAGTGTCACCAAATGCACTTACAACATGTGTCATTGTGAGATGTACTACTAATTGGTACCAGCGTACTTGACCAAAAGAAGGAAATACTGGATCCTTTTCTGCAAATGCAACACAAATTCCATAGTTAATCATCTCCTCCGTGATTTCTTTAATGAAGAGTTCTCCCCTCATTTCATCTGGAACCACCAGACCAACCCAGACCCAAGTGAAGTAGAGCAGCAGTTGAATAATTCCCTGGTACAGAGCTGCAGTGTACACAGGAAACTGGTAAGGAGACTGGAGCTGGACTCTGGTTCCAAGACACTGGTCAAAAGGAGCATAGCTGATCTGAACAGAAAGCAAGTTACTATATAAGTCATGACAATTAGATTTATTTAAAAATGATTTGGTTTACCTCTTCTGCTTATGCACTCTAGGAGAAATTGAACAGTTAAATAACTTTACTAAGTAATACCAATTACTTACCTATGTCATTTACTCTTCACTGCGTACACAAAATGTACCTTTTCCTTTGTCCTTTTATAGAACATATGAGAAAAGGCCACAGAGAATCTATCTCCTGATCTCCACTCAGGTAATACCAGTCAAACACAGCCATATGCAAATCTGCCACTTCAAAACTTTAATCTTCCTGATAATGGAAGTGGAGAAACAGTAAAACTAAAGTTGTGTTTAATTGAAGTCACAAATCCAAAACAAAAACAAAATGAAACAAACAAACAAAACGGAATCTATGGAGCATCATAAAAGGGAATGTCGAGTGACAGCACCTCAAAGAGTCTGCAGGAAAGTGAACAGGCCTGGATGAGGTTTCCTCAGAGGAAGGGGCCAAAATGGAGGTCACAATGGCAAGAAACTGAATAGTTAGGTAAGAAGAGGTTTGGCTCAGGTGGTTTATGGAGGGAATATTTAGTTCACTGTTTTGGTGTCTAGAAGGTAAACTCAACATCAAATTTTAACTGTAGAGTCCAGTAGGCCAAAGCCAGGGCTGAGAAGACTGAAGAACAATGTATAATGCTATACATGCATGAAAATGTTATGGCAAATCCATTATATTATAGGATATTATATATGTATATATGTATATATATACACATGTATAAATATAATCAAGTCACTGAAAGGTGGCTCGGCTCACTGGGTTTGAAGTGCTTCCTTTATAAGCAGAAGGGCATGCCGTAGAATCTTCAGAATTCCCATAAGTCAGAAATGGCTGTGTCTCCTTGTACCCTAACATAGCAGGGTGGAGACAGGTAAATCCCTAGAGCTTTCTGGCCAATCAACTCAAAATCTTAAGTTTCTGATTCAGAACTCTGATTTCAAACAACAGTGGAGAAAGTGAGGAAGAAAGAATATCAGTTGTCCTGATATGCCTACCTACATAGTCCTACATACATCGTATGTGAGACACATACCACACAAACACACATATACTCATGCACACCCACAAGAGTATGCACACACACAAACACAGACACACACACACACACACAGACACACACACATGCACACACATACACACACATGGTCAAACACAAGCAAACACTCATGCACACATACACAAAAACACAGGCAAACAAACTGAAAAAGAGAGACAGGGACAGACACTGAGACAGAGACAGAAAGTGGGAGAAGGAGACTCAGAGAGAGACAGAACAAACAACTACGGCACCTTCATCAGGTCATGATTCCTCGGTATTAGAAATCAAAGAGGATAAGAAAAATGGCATGAGTTACACATGCTGCATAGAGTAACCAATATTAACAAAACATCATAAACAATGCTCACATAAGCAGGTACATGCAAAAAGAGAATCAATTCTGAATCTACATAGAACTTAGCAAACAGGCATTAGGTTGAGAAATTTTAAAATGTGGAGAAAAAAAGTGAAAGTAAAAACAGATAGCTAAATAAACCTGCTGAAAATTACTATCCAAGTAAGTCAAATGAAAACCAACCACAGAACAACCTTTTTAAATTTTCTTCAACTCAAAAATGTGCTCTGAAAAAGTGAAAATTAATCAAGAAAGAAAGATGTAAGATTCAGCATACAGAGGACCTAACACCCAGAACTAGTTGAGAACAGACATAGAGCACTTAGGCTGGAGAAGACAAGAAATTGAAAGAAGGGATTATCTGTCACAGGTAAAGTTGGAATGATTTATATATACTAGGGATTCATTTATGTACACTAGAGATGGTGTACTTATTCTACACAGAAAAACTCTAACAAAAATGCCAACATGATAAACCAAAGAAACATGAATAGAATATCGTCTACAATACAGCACTGCCAGCTCCTCAGTTCATGCTTAAGAAGTGTGAGCAGATTACTAAAAGAAATGATAAAACTGTCTCAGGACATTGTGAGTGTATTAAACTTGTGTTAGGCTATGTGTGTAAGTTTCATTAGCCACAGGCAGCCAGCTATCCATAGCTGAAAGAGAAAATTTGCATTTCAACTATTAAAACAGAGGATAGCATGAATTTTCCATGAAGATGGATAGAACTACAAAATATCACCCTGGTTGACGTAACCCAGATCAAGAGGACATACTCAAAAGGTATATACTCAGTGATAAGTAGATATTAGCCAAAAAGTACAGAATTACTTTGAATTAGAATTAGCCAAAGAGACAGGGCCCAAAGTAGAGGGATGGCATCACTGAACTACATTCACGCTAGTATAGCTGTCCTCTGAGAGGTTCTGCCAGCACCTAGAGAAGACAGAGGCAGAATCTCACTGTCAACCATTGGATTGAACCTGGTGACCTCAGTGGAAGAATTAGGGGAAGGACTGAAGTAGCTGAAAGGGATGGCAACACCTTATGAAGAACAGTATCAACTAACTAGACTCCTCAGAGATCCCATGGACACAGTAGTATACCTGGGTGGTTCCACGGCTCCTACTACATATGTATCAGAAGAATGCCTTATCTGGCACCAAAGGGAGGGGAGGCACTTGGTCCTGTGGAGGCTCATTGTAAAGGAGGATGGTAGAGGGGTGAGGCTAGAGTGGGTGGGTGGCTACAGAATTACCCTCTTAGAGTCAAAGGGGAAGGGGATAGGATGTAGGGTTTGGGGAGGTTAGACTGAGAAAGGAGAAAACATTTGAAATGCAAATAAATAAAATGACAAATATAATTAAAAAATAACTCATAAAATCTTATAAAATAAATATCTAGTCAAGCATGATGGAGTATGATTAAAATCCCAGCCGTGGGAAAGCAAAGGCATGAGGATCTCTCTAATGCTATCTTGGGCTGCAAAGGAAGTTCAAGACTGGAAAGCAGGATGCTTTGTGTACCTGTGGGACATTGTAGAGACTTAGAACTCTGGAGATCTGAGTTGATATTCCTGTTGAAATGCCTCCTATCACTGCAACCAGCTTATCAGTTTTCTCAGGCCTACAGCTGTAGTTAGGAATTGGGGAGCTCTCTCCTGAGAGCAAAGCCATAGAACTTTCCATAGCCTTTGTTTCAAAAAAGTCATCATTGAACAAATAGAATCCCAGGGACATATTGAATAGAATATTTGGTTCTTTGTTGATTTTTTCTATAGCAAAAACCATTGCCAACATGTGCTGATAATTTTTGGTGAGATTCCTGGGAGGAAAATTTGAAAGATCATATTTTCTTTTCTGTCAGTTTTATTAGGAGGTTTGTCTAGTAGCTTGCCTAGACTCTAGATAATGCCCTATACTCCTGCAATACTGGCATGTCTAAATGAACTCAATATGTTAAAATTGGAGAGAGACTGAGAGAAAGACAGACAGACAGACAAAGAGAACCCATAAAGTTGAAGGCAGGAGACATTGCAAGGGAAACAGCAGACTATAGTCAGATCAATATGTCTTGTTTATATGTATGAAATCCTGAAACTCTACTTTTTTAATTGAGAGAAATCAAACACTTACACAATAACAGCTTCTGTTATAGCCATTGTATCATTAAAGCTAAATTTAATTCTATTGTCTATAGCAGTCACTCTGAGGGAAAAGAGTCCTCCAATAACAAAATGCCCATCTTGATAGTAGCCAGGAGAAGCAGGTATTCTTAAGGAGAAACAAGAAATTTGTTCCTGGACTTCAATGAGGACAATCAGGAGAGAGAAAGCAATGAGTAATTCCATAACTTTGATGAATTCATTGTTTCTAATGGCTGAATAGTACAACATTGTGTAGATATACCACATTTTTTTGCATCAATTCTTCTGTTGAGAGATACCTGGGTTCTTTCCAGAATCTGGCAATTATAAATAGGGCTGCTATGAACATATTAGAACATGTATCCTTATTACATGGTGGGGAATCCTCTGGGTATATGCCCAGGAGTGGTACAGCAGGATCTTCTGGAAGTGAGGTGCCCAGTTTTCGGAGGAACCGCCAGAATGATTTCCAGAGTGGTTGTACCAATTTGCAACCCCACCAGCAGTGGAGGAGTGTTCCTCTTTCTCCACACCCTCTCCAACACCTGCTGTCTCCTGAATTTTTAATCTTAGCCATTCTGACTGGTGTAAGATGAAATCTCAGGGTTGTTTTGATTTGCATTTCCCTAATGACTAATGAGGTTGAGCATTTTTTAAGATGCTTCTCCGCCATCCGAATTTCTTCAGGTGAGAATTCTTTGTTTAACTCTGTACCCCATTTTTAATAGGGTTGTTTTGTTTTCTGGAGTCTAACTTCTTGAGTTCTTTATATATATTGGATATTAGCCCTCTATCTGATGTAGGATTGGTGAAGATCTTTTCCCAACTTGCTGGTTGCCGATTTGTCCTCTTGATGGTGTCCTTTGCCTTACAGAAACTTTGTAATTTTATGAGGTCCCATTTGTCAATTCTTGATCTTAGAGCATATGCTATTGGTGTTCTCTTCAGAAACTTTTTTCCTGTACCGATGTCCTCAAGGGTCTTCCCCAGTTTCTTTTCTATTAGCTTCAGAGTGTCTGGCTTTATGTGGAGGTCCTTGATCCATTTGGATTTGAGCATAGTACAAGGAGACAAGGATGGATCAATTCACATTCTTCCTTATGCTGACCTCCATTTGAACCAGCACCATTTGTTGAAAAGGCTATCTTTTTTCCATTGGATGTTTTCAGCCTCTTTGTCGAGGATCAAGTGGCCATAGGTGTGTGGGTTCATTTCTGGATCTTTAATTCTGTTCCATTGATCCTCCTGCCTATCACTGGTCCAATACCATGCAGTTTTTAACACTATTGCTCTGTAGCATTGCTTGAGGTCTGGGATACTGATTCCCCCAGAATTTCTTTTGAGGCTGAGAATAGTTTTAGCTATCCTCGGTTTTTTGTTATTCCAGATGAATTTGAGGATTGCTCTTTCTAACTCTGTGAAGAATTGAGTTGGGATTTTAATGGGTATTGCATTGAATCTGTATATTGCTTTTGGCAAAATGGCCATTTTAACTATATTGATTCTACCGATCCATGAGCATGGGAGGTTTTCCCATTTTTTGAGGTCTTCTTCCAATTCCTTCTTCAGAGTCTTGAAGTTCTTGTCATACAGATCTTTCATATGTTTGGTAACCTTTTTAAATCGTATTTGTATAAATAAATGTAAAATTTAAGAATTAGTAGAATTTAGAAAAGAAAAAAAATCTTAATTCCCCCAATCTAACTCTTTTTTGGACAACGTAAAACACAGATTTTCATTTCTTTATTTCTGAATAACTTTGTATCTTATGAAAATAAATGCATTCGTGTATGGCTTTCTCTTAAATCTACCCCCTTTTTATACATGAATTCAATTTGTCCTCAGATAATTGCTTACTTCCTACATGGAAGTAATCAAATGAAAATTAGTACATCAAGGAGAAAAAAAACCAAACCTACAATCAAATCAAGGCATTTTTAAATACATTAGTAGGAAAACAATGTAACCTGTTACAGCAAACAGGGAAATCCTGGGACAGATTTCAAGTGTTTTATGATGACACTCTCAGCTTCACAGGACAGCAATATATCCTCACAGATTCATGGGATTTATATCTAGTGGTGAAAATACAGTTTCCCTCACTGAAAACTTGAAGCATTAGATATAAAGGACTGGGAAACCAAAACTCTAAAGAATATTGCCTGGGTCCAGAAATATGAACACAACCTTGAACAGCAGCCTATATCTGGGAATTTAACTTAGTTTCTCCTGTAGCAATGTGCAAGTGTCAGGTCTTATGTTGTGGTCTCTGATCCATTTGGAATTGATGTTTGCAGATTGAAAGCTTATTTCTTCTACACATGGATATTCTGTTTTCTTCAAACCAGTTGATAGACAACTGTATTTTTGCCAGTAAGTACTGTTTATGTATCTGGCAGATATCATATACCTATAGTTCTATCTGCCCATATTTGGATCTTCTATTATGTGCCATTGATTTCCACACCTATTTTTATGCCAGGGACATACTGTTTTGGGGACTACAGCTCTATAATATATCTTTTTTATTAGAAAAATTCTTTATTTTTATTTCAGATGTTGGTCCCCTTCACTGTTCGCCCTCTCCCCAAAAATCATCTCTTAACACATCCCCTCTCCCCTGAACTGCAATCATCCCAGATGTGCTTATCTATCTAGCATTCCCCTATACTCTGGTGTCTAGCATTCTCAGGAAGAAGGACCTCTCCTCCTTTTGATGTTTAACAAATCTATAATTTGCTGCATATTCATCTGGATCAATACGCCCCACTATATCTACTATTTTGTCGGTAGTTTAGTCCTTGGGAGCTCTGGGATGTACAGGGTGTTTCAAATAGTTGCTCCTCCTATGGCGCTGCAAACTCCTCTCAGCTCCTTGGGTCCTTTCTCTAGCTGTTCAATTGAGGATCCTCTGCTCAGTTCAATGATTGACTGAGAGTGTCCCCCTCTGTATTTGTCATGCACTCGCCGAGCCTCCGAAATGATATCTATTTCAGCCTCCTGTCAGCACGCACTTGTTGGCATACACAATGGTATCTGGGCATTGTAACTGTATATGAAATGGATCCCTGGGAAGAGCAGTCTCTGGAAGGCCTTTTGCTCAGCCTCTCCTCCACACTTTGTCTCTGTATCTCCTCTTGAGGGTATTCTATTCCCACTTCTAGGAGGATAAGTGTATCCATACTTCCTTCTTCCTTCTTCTTGAGCTTCATTTGGTCAGTGAATTATATCATGGGTATTCCAGGCTTCTGGGAAAATATCCACTTATCCATGAGTGCAAATCAGGTGTATTCTTTTGTGTCTGTGTTAACTCACTCAGGATGATATTTTCTAGTTCCACACATTTGCTTAAGAATTTCATGAATTCAATGTTTTAATAGCTCAGCAGTATTCCATTGTGTATATGTATCGCAATTTCTTTATTCATTCATATGTCGAGTAACATCTGGTTCTTTGCAGCTTCTGGCTATTATAAATAAGGCTGCTATGAACATAGGTGTGCATGTGTCCTTATTACATGGAGAAAACTCTCAATATAAGCCCAGGATTGGTATTGCTTGGTCCTCTGATAGCATTATTCCCAATTTTCTGAGAATCTGACAAACTGATTTTCAGAATGGTGAAGATCTAATAGAATTCTTCACTATAACCATCTGGTCCTATGATGTTTTTTGGGGTTTTTTTCAGTGACTGCTTCTATTTCTTTAGGAGTTATGTGAGAGTTTAGATGGTCTATGTGATCATCATTTAACTTTAGTATTTGGTATCTCTCTAAAAAATTGCCCATTTAATACAGATTTTGTTGTTGTGTTGAGTATAGACTTTTGTAGCAGGATCTTCTAATTTTTTTGAATTTCCTCAATTTCTGTTGTTAATTTCCCTTTTAATTTCTGATTTTGATATTTTGGATACTGTCTCTATGCCCTCTGGTTAGTATGACTAAGGACTTAACTATCTTATTGATTTTCTCAAAGAACCAGCTCCTGGTTCTATAGATTCTTTCCATAGTTCTTTTGGTTTCCACTTGATTGATTTCTGCCCTGAGTTTGATGATTTTCTGCCTTCTACTCCTCCTGGGTGAATTAGCTTCTTTTTGTTCCAGAGATTTCAGGTGTGCACTTAAGCTGCGAGTGTATTCTCTCTCCAGTTTCTTTTTGGAAGCATTCAGGGCTATGAGTTTTCCTCTTTGCACCACTTTCATTGTGTCCCTTAAGTTTGGGTGTTTTGTTCATTTATTTTCATTAAATTCTAAAAAGTATTTGATTTCTTTCCTTATTTCTTCTTTGACCAATTTATCATTGAGTAGATCATTGTTCAGCTTCCATGTATATGGGATTTCTGTTATTTTTGTTGCTATTGAAGTCCAGCCTTAATCCCTAGTTATCTGAGAGAAGCCATGGAATTATCTCAATCTTCTCATATCTGTTGAGGTCTGTAATGTGCCCAAATATATGATCAGTTTTGAAGAAGTTACCATGAGGTGCTGAGAAAAAGCATATAATTTTGACTTATATCGAAATGTTCTGTAAATATCTGTTAAATCCATTTGGTCCACAACTTCTATTAGTTTCACTGTGTCTCTGTTCAGTTTGTATTCCCCTGATGTTAATATTGATGAAAGTTGAGTGTTGCAAGACCGCACAATTTTTGTGTGAAGTGCAATATGCTTTGAGCTTTAGTAAAGTTTCTTTAATGAATGTGGGGGCCCTTGCATTTGGAGTATAGTTGTTCAGAATTGACAGTTATTCTCTGTAGTTTTCTCCTTTGATTAATATGAAGTGTCCTTCCTTGTCTTTTTTGATGACATTAGATTGAAAGTCGATTTTATCCAATATTAGAATAGTTACTCAAACTTGTTGCTTGTGACCATTTGCTTGGAAAATTGTTTTCCAGCCCTTTACTCTGAGGTAGTGTGTCCTGACACACAGGACAGTCAACAGGGTTCCTGGAACTACCTAAGAAGAAGGCGAGGGCACAAGAGACAGGAGACAACGTACAGCAAGTCTGAGTCTGATCAAGTTGTCAATTTTTTTATTTTACACGAGTCAATATAAAGGGAAGCTTATAAAGTTTGGGAGGGCTAAAGGGGTAACAAGCTCAATTGGTTGGAATCATGTCCAAGAAAAAGTTTCTCATAATTTCAGGGTAAAGCTTGTAAATGCTGCTGGAATTTTGGCATGAAAAAGGGAGTCATGAGGAGGTAAAGTGGAGGGGTATCTATAATAATCAATCCACAGATGAACTTCAAAAGGAGGGGGTTTTGAGATCTATGTAAGAATGGTTCGTGGCATAGAGATATAAGTGAGAATGACTCCTGGTATCGAGATCTCCTGGCACTGAGATCTAGGTGGAGATCGCTCCTGGTATGGAGAGTTCTTGGCATTGATTTGAAAGTGAAGATGGCTCCTGGCATCTCTCCCTTCTCTGTATAATAGAGAGCAGAGGTCAGACAGCCATTGATGAAAGCAGATGAGGTACCAAGATAATGGGTCAGCGCCTGTCTTAGGAATTGACCTGATCATCCATAGTCACATTCTTGTTTGGTCATCTCTTCCAGCCTTCAGAAATTCCTTTCTTTGGTGGGAATGGCCCTGGGAAGCTGCCTGTCATTGACTAACTGTCCAGCAAGTTAATTGTTATTGATGCCTTCAGCTTGTGGGGCTCCTTCTGGAGTCCCAGCGGGAATGGCTGTGACAAGAGTGCTCTCTCTGTTAAGGCACTAGACTGTGCTGTTTGGGCTGTTTTGCCCTGGGGGTTTAGGTAGCCATCTCTCATTCCTCCATAGCCAAGCAATGGTAATGTACCTGAAAAAGCTTGGCTGCCAAGTCATCTGCCTGCTTCTTAATTAGGGCACTGGGGCATTTAAAAGCCTATTGTCCAAAAGAACATAACAATAACATACCTCCAAAGGGTCCTAGAATACTGGGCAAAAGTGTAGTGAGACATGGAGGGGTGGAAAAGTAATTTTTATACCAAGTTTTTTCTGTTCTCTTAAGTTTTTCTAGTCCTTGTCTGACTCTTTTCATGCTATCTTTTACAACTCCTGTCTTGTTAGCATAAAATCAGCACTCTTCCTTTAAAGCTGCACAAAGTCTCCCTTGTTGGAGGAACAGGAGATCAAGTCCTTGCCTATTTTGGATAACAACCTCAGCTCGGAAGTCAATGGAGTCTGAGAAATCAATTAGCCCCCGCTGAAGCTGTTGGACATCTTGATTGATGGTGGCACTTAGCTCTGTGTACCCAGAGTTGGAAAGAATAAGGGAAGAAATGCCTGTCCCAGCTCTAACAACTCTAACATCAAGTAGGACAGAGATAGTAACAGCAGAGATAGGTTCTCTGCGAGGGCAGCTCAAAGAAGTGAATCCCTAGTGGATGTGGATTGATCCCACAAGTGAAAACATTATTCAGAGCGATAATAAACTAAACGAGGAGTCATCTTTAAAAGGATGCAAAACTCAAGGCTCTACCCATTCTTTCGATTTTAGAAAACTGAGGCAGAGAGCTAAGGTATAAGGCCATCAAGGCATGCCCACCAGGTTCCCTCTGGGGGGAGAATAAAATAATTTCCAGGAGGGGGAAAATAGGTTTCATTACACAAGTGAGCATAAACTGAGGGGACCGTTGTTACACTAGACATCACACAAAGTCCCAGGCCAGATATTTGGGTTAATGAAAGCCCTGGCCAAGTGCCCTTTTGCCAACAGCTGCACTGTGGATCACGAGCATGGGGGTGGGGGGAAGTCATCAAGAATTGTAATTCGTTCAGAAAAGGGTGCTTGGGAATGGTAGCACAGCCAGCAATCTTCAACAAGTTCTTGGGAAGTTTCGTTTAAGGTGAGAAAAGTCTGATTAACTAAAAAATGTACAAGACTTTTACTGGGAGCTGTCTGTTCAGGCTGTGTAGTGGCTGATGGCTTAACTGGTGACTGGAGGGAAAATTCAAAAGGTAGCAAGGTGCCTTTAAGAGAAGGAGCACAGGTGGTACCCTGGTCAATTCCTTTAGGAGGAACAGAACAAGGTACCTACACAAGATTAGGTCCCATTGGGACTGGCTGGGCATGATATAAAGGCGCTTTAATGAACTTAATAGAGAAAATAATACCTGTATCAAAGCCAAGTACATAGACGCAAAGATCCCTCTCATAGCATATTTGCCAATGTAGATTGGGAGATTATGCATAGATGGTAAACTTAATTTGTAAAGGTGTGCAATCTCCCTTTGTAGAGGCATTGGAAGCTTTGTAGTACTCATCATGTGTTAGAAGACTAGCTGGGGATATAACATTGTGTTTTAATTAGATGTGATCCCACAAGGAGAAGTCCAGAGGCTCTCCCAAGGGTCCCAAAACCCAAAGTAAATCCTGTGGATGTCTTAAAGAAAACAAATGGCAGGCCACATTCTATCTGATCTACACTTGAAATCTATAAAATTTAAATATATCACCTTTTGACACCCTGAAGGGGGGCAATCAGCAGTAGCCAATATCTCCCCTTTAATCTGTTTATAAGTTGTCCAATTTTTAGCTAAGTCAAATTGCCATGCAAAGAGGGATGTTAAGTCTATAGATGTCCGTAGTGTCAACCTTAGTAGGAGGCATCCAAAGGTATTGAGGATTGTGGCCATTTTCAATAATGATAATCAGCATCATTCTTTGTCTCAGCATTAGCATACTCTGGCAGCTAGCATGTTCCTTCAGCATCCTGTAGAAAAAAAAAAACACAAACATGCCCTCTTCTCCACACTCAGAGAGTTCCCTGGCATTAAACTTTTTAAATTTTTTTGTGATATAGAGATGCAATTTTCCCCCATTTTATTTATGAAAATATTATTGCAAACTTTTATGGGCCTGTTCCACAATATCTTGTCTTTGAGAATTATGAGGGATCTCAGTAATATAACTAATATCAAATTGTTAATAAAACATCTCAAATGACTGACTATAATAATGACTATAATAATCAGCTATAATATTTGTCTTAATATGATTTGGAACATTCAGTAATGAAAAACAACATATGTAATGAATAATTTTATTTTAATTTTTTGTTTCTTAAGTTAAAACAGTTATAACTAGAAATCTTGAAAACCTGTTAATAGTCATATGCATATTTTTAATTAACCTTATTAAATTTTTTTATATAAACAATTTTAAAATTTAAGAATTAGAATTTAGAAAAAAAACTTAAGCATTTGTAAGCTATAAGCTATATATATATATATATATATATATATATATATATATATATATATATATATATAAATGAAAACATTGATTTTTAACATTTTAAAAAAGAGCATCTGCAGCACCCAATTCAATTATCTGTGCTGAAGCAAGGGGACACTCAAAAGAATAAGCATGTGATCTAATTATATGAGCTTTACTCCCACAGTAGATGCATTTTATAGGATGCATGTATAAATCAATAAAAAATATAAAAACCTGTATGGAGGCAAATTTTTAACAATTTATCTTTTAGAGAACAATTATTAATCTTGTCAAAAATGGTTGTCATGTAGTAAATTAAGTATTAACAATAACTAATTTAACTGCCACTTAAAACAAGGAACAAATGTTTCATCAGGCTCTTAAAATATTCCTTTTAAAAATATATTTATGATTTTATTTTGTAACACTTTATTATTACACCAAATCAATATTGGAGATGTTAAAACTTTATTTGTAGAGGTTTTACATTAATGTTCTCTTTGTCAAGGAATGGAAGTATATCATAAACTGTTGACAACTACTTAAGGTAGCTTTCTCCAAGTTATGTTTCTCAATACTTATTTTGCATCTATCTTGAGAACATCAGAGGCTTAAACCCTCTTATGGCAAGCTTAAAGCAGTGTCTTAGCCAAAAAATTCACCTTAACACTTTTGAAAATCATTTTCTTAAAAATTTTAAAAGTCCATTGTTAAGAGAAAGCCATTTCTTGAGGAAGAACTTTCTAATGAAATTATTTTATTGGATTTTAAAGTTAGCTTATGCTCTTTTAAAGTTAGAAGTAAATGTTTTTATAATTATCAGGATCCACAAAGCAAAAAACAACCCTTTAAATCTATAATAGTTTTGTATATAGTAGGAAGGCCAAATTTTAATGCCTTCATAATTTCTACATAGCCTTATTAACCTTTCACAGATTTAAGTTTGAGCAGTATTTTGAACAACATCTGTATGAATCTGTTAAAAATGTTCTCTTGGCCAGAAACTCTCTAGGTGAGACCTGCAAGAAGAAAGCTGTATCTCTCAAGCCTCTGCTGAGGCAACTCTGAGCTTTGCATTAACTCAGATGTAAGTCTTCTCATCTGAGTCTATTATATCTAAAGCCGGACCTCCACCCACTGGTCCTCCAAGGAGTAGCCTGTAACCAGACCCCATTGTATGAAGGTCAAATAACTAAAGGAACCTGTAATATTAAAGCATAACTACAATTTTTGAAAGCAATACAGTTTTAAACAATCTTTTCTTCTAAAATTAATGGCAAACCCATTACTTTCACATTGCAAAGTTTGTCCAGCATCTTGTATGTTTGAATGCATGACAGTGTAACTTACTGAAGAGACATTATTTTAAATCTTATTTTTATAAGTCTAATTTTTAGGATAAGAACAACATAAAACATTATGCCAATTTAGAAATATCTTAGATGTCTTTTTCTTCAGTTGTGTCAAGTCACGTGCTGCTTAAGATAGCTCTAACTCTGAATTATCAGTTTGAAACTTACCTTTTGTTACCATCATTATATTTTTAAATCATGTCCAATAACTTGAGAGCCTATACTCTATAGTCAAGACATGTAAAACATTTTTATACCTTTAAGACCAATTAGAAATAAAGATGAAGCGATCACATGAATCTCATAAATTTAAAACAAATACATTTTCCCTCAATGGAAGAAAGTGTTTTGAACCCAATCTTCACCGTTGTAGAAAAAAATTTAGGAGAAATATTTGTTAGTCCATTTACCTCAGAACTGCTGGCCCTTTAAGAAGCAGGTTTTTTTCTCCAGCTGTTTGACTCCTAGTTAAGAATGTGAGGCACCTTAAATCAGCCCCCTCTGTGTAAACTGTGACTGGCAGGACTGCCAGCAGATAACAATTTTTTACCATTTTTTTCTTTTCAACATGAAACATAAAAACAACCATCATTCAGCCAATGAAAACCATAGGCAAACATAAATTGACACACATATGGACAGGTTTTGTTGCACCAAAGGCAGACAACAGACAGAGAGGGAATGTTATGTCTCAAAGGGATCCAAATATCTTAACCAGAACTAAGGATATCTTCAGTAGGATTCAGAGAGGAAACAGGAAGCCTCCCATTTTCCTCTCCTCCCCGGGAAAGTTTTGAAATAGCTTTTAACAATTTTTTTGTTTTTTGATACCAAGTCCTGCACATGGAAAAATTGCTTTTCTAAAATCTGTTTTTTCTCTTGTTTAAGGTGAACTCCTTATCTTCTTTTTCTTCTGGGAATTCTGCCAGAAAAGGGAGGGGAGGCACAGCGGCATCCATGGGTAGTTCCTGATATTTTCACACAAGCGACCTGCTTTTTTAACCACTGTTGGGTTCATAAGAAGAGAAATGTTTAGAGAATATGAGGAAGGGGTTGCCTAGGTGGACACACACAGACATGGTATAGAAAAAATCTGGATAAATTCCTCAGGTGTGAGCCAGCCCTTGGTGGAAGATTTTAAGTGCCAAAGTGAAGGGAGCAGTCTGCCCATAGGCTGTGACTGTGGAATTTACTTTTTCTAAAATTTTAAAGTCAAGGAGCTTGTTTTGGCTCTGGCTTTTTCTAGGTATTTGTCTTTCCAATAAATCCTGAAGTTAGAGTGTCCATTTGTCCCTCTAAGTCTCATAGCTCATTTAAGAGGGCTACTTGCTCCCTGCAGCAATCATTTGGCAAAGAGAAGACATTTTTCCAGTGGCTCTCCTGCTGGCAGCTTTCTCCTCCAAACTGGTTTCCTCCCCAGGAGATAGTGTCAGCACCTGATTATGACTAGATTTCAGAGTTAGTAAAGAAGGATAGACTTTGGTCTTTTTGAGAAATTAGGGAAATGAGCAGACATAGACAGAGACCATAACTATCAGAGGCAGGATGGATAAGAGAGCACAGAGACAGTGTCCAGATAAGTGCTTTTTCAGAGATCTAGATCCTCAAAGTGGGAAAAATTCTGAGTAATGTCATTAATCAGAGACTAGTACTTAAAGACAGTAATTGGAACTTCTCCCCCCGCCCCCCGACCAAAAGTTACATAGTAATCTCTAAAACAATTACTCTAGCCCATGTTTTCTTATCTATGGTTCCTTCCTCTGGGAACCAGGACAATTTATCCAACATAATATTTAAGACCTAAGTACTTCTCAAAGAAGTATATAAGATCTCCTTTTCCTAACCCAGTGCCTTGTGTCTTGAGCCTTAAAACAGGCTGAATATATTCTTGTCCCATGGGGGTCTCACCTTCAGAGAGACATTGTTGCCATGGAGATTTTCCCCTCACTTTTTACCTCACTGTTGGGCACCAGAGTGTACTGACCAGCAGGACAGTCAACAGGGTTCCTAGAATTACCTAAGAAGAAGGCGATGGGGCAAGAGACATGAGACAACGAACAGCAAGTCTGATTCTGATCAAGCTGTCAAATTTTTATTTTACACAAGTCAATATAAAGAGAAGTTTACAAGGTTTGGGAAAGTTAAAGGGGGAACAAGCTCAAGGGGTTGGCATCATGTATAAGGAACAGTTTCTCATAATTTCTGGGTAAAGCTAGTTATTGCTGCTGGAATTTTGGCATGATAAAAGGGAGTCATGAGGAGGTGAAGTGGAAAGGAGTTGCTATGGTAATCTATCCACAGATGAACTTCAAAAGGAGGGGGTTTTGAGATCTACATAAGAATGGTTCATGGCAAGAAGGTATAAGTGAGAATGACTCCTCATATCAATTAGAAACAATGAATTCACAAAATTTTTAGGAAAATGGTTTGATCTGGAAAATATAATCCTAAGCGAGGTAATCCAATCCCAAAAGAATACACATGGAATGCAATTTCTGATAAGTGGATATTAATTAGCCCAGAAGCCCTGAATACCCAAGGCACAAATTGCATAACAAATGACTCCCATGAAGAAGTATGGAGAGGTTCCTGATCCTGGAAAGGATTGATCTAGCACTGGAAGGGAATATAAGGAAACAGAAAAAGGAGGGAGGTGATTGGAGAAGGTATGGAGAAAAGAAGGTTTATGGGACATATGGGGAGGGGGGATCCGGGAAAAGGGAAATCATTTGGAATGTAAACAAAGAATATAGAAAATAAAAATATTAAAAAAAATTAAAAAAAACAAATTTAGTAAAAGTAAAAACAAAAACAAACAAACAAACAAACAAAAACAAAAAAACAAAAACAAAAAAAGAATGGTTCCTGGCAAGAAGATATAAGTGAGAATGACTCCTCATGTCAAGATCTCCTGGCATTGAGATCTAGGTGAGGATGGCTACTGGTATGGAGAGTTCTTGGCATTGAGATCTAAGTGAGGATGCCTCCTATCAGTAACATTTGTCTTTAACACAGAAGGGCTTTTCCTGTAGGCAGAAAAATGGTGGAATCTGTTTATATATCCAGTCTATGATAGTCTATGATTTTTGTGTGAGTCTATGACTTTTTATTGGGGGACTGATTCCATTGATGTTAAGAGACATTAAGGAATAGTGATTTTTGAGCTTTCTACAAGGGTATAAAACTGGATCAATTTCCATTCTTTTTACATGAATGCCGCCAGTTACACCAGCACTGTACACAGAAGAGGGGAAGGGTAGCAGTAGAAGAGGGAAGGAGGGAATAAATGATGTTGGGAAGGAGGGAGAGTGGGAGGGAAGAAGGTGGAATGAAGAGAGAGAAACAGACACTTTTCTTAGACACTAATAACCCACAATTTAGGAAGCAATGTCTCTTAGAGGATAGCCTTGCTAGACTCTTCCCTGCATGCAGAAAAGTGTATCATTAACAATGTCAGGGATTAGCTTTGCCCAAGGGTTGGGTGTATAGATGGAATGATTAATGTTTGGTCATTCCCTCAGTCTTTGCTTCATTCCCCATGTCTGAATTTAATGTAGACAGGCTAAATTAAACGTTGAAAATTTTGTGGATGGTTGGTGTCTTTATTGTTTCATTGGAAATCCTGCCTGGCTACAATAGGAAGCCTCTTCAGTTTCCATATCCTCAGTGTTGTTAATGAAAGCCAACTTCACTACCATTGATTCTTGGGCACCTTTCTTATACCAGTTCTATGTCTCCACCAGGAAATTCCCACCAATACCTCATCCATATCAGTCACATATTTTCACACAGTTTTGTGGCCATCTAACCTTCTCTCCTGTCACTCCCCATACCTGTTCCTAAACGTCCTCATTGTCCACCACATCCTGCTCCTTCCCATACTCCTTGATGATCTGTCTCTCATGACTATATTATTCACATTTCTGAATGAGACTCATGCATATTTTCTTGTACCTTCCTACCATTTTAGCTTCTTCAAATCTATGAAATATTTTTAGTTGGAACACCAGGCCAGCACAATTCCCATTCTTTACCAAAAGGGAGAAGCAAAGAAGAGTAAAAAGAGAGCAAGTCTCTGTGTTTTATTTGGGCTGTGACATAGATGCCAGGTATAGGTGCAGACTACCATGCACCCATGATGGGGGTGAATAGTGCACAGGAAATGTGTGGCGGTTGCCATGGTAACAGACACAACCCAGTCAACAACAACTGATTCTGAGGCTAATTGTAAACAGCTTCTGATGCCAACAAGTATAGCATGGTACCTGCATTTTATAGCTAATATCTACTTATAACTGAATACACACTGTGCATGTCTCATCCCATGGGTTGAGATGAGACATGGGTTCCCCCTCTAAGAAGGACCAAAATATCCATAATTTGTTCTTCCTTCTTCTTGAGCCTCATTTGGTCTGTGATTTGAATCTTGGGAATTCTGCACTCCTGGGCTAATGTCCACTTATAAGTGAGTGTATAACATGGGTGTTATTTTTTGATTGGGTTACCTCACTCAGGATGATATTTCTATTTCCATCCATTTGCCTAAGAATTTCATGGATTCAATGTTTTTAATAAGTGATTAGTATTTCATTGTGAATTCATTGTTTTTAATAGCTGAGTAGTTTTCCATTGTGTAAATGTACTATAGTTTCTGTATCTATTTCTCTGTTGAGGGACATCTGGATTCTTTCCAGCTTCTGATTATTATAAATAAAGCTGCTATGAATATAGAAATTGGCAAAGAGCTTTGAACACATGGGAACAGGGGTAAATTTCTTGAACAGAATACCAATAGCTTGTGCTCTAAAATCAAGAACTAACAAATGGGACCTCAAAAAATCACAAAGCTTCTGTAAGGCAAATGACACTGTCAATAGGGCAAAACAGCAACCAACATAACTCGAAAAGATCTATACCAATGCTAACTCAGATCCAGGCCTAATATTCCGTATATATAAAGAATCCAAGAAGTTAGACTCCAGAGAACAAACTTACCCTATTAAAAATGGGGTAAGAAGCATAACAAAGAATTTTCAACTGAGAAATTAGGAATGGCTAAAAAGTACCTAATGAAATGTTAATCATCATCTGGGAAATGCAAATCAAAACAACTCTGATATTCTAACTCACACTAGTTTTTGATCTTAGTCATTCTGACTGGTGTGAGTTAGAATATCAGGGATTGCACGCTGGAAAGACTGCTCTGGAAATCAGTTAGGTAATTCCCCCCAAAATTAAACAAGGTACTACCCAAAGATCCAGCTATACCACTTCTGGGCATATACCCAGAATACACTGCAATGGGTAATAAAGACACATGTTCCACTATATTCATAGCAACCTTCTTTATAATAGTCATTTGGTGATCTTAGAGTGAGAGCCATTAGTGTTCTACTCAGAAAATTTTCTACTGTACCATTGCTTTAAGGGTATGTCACTTCTATCAAATTTCATTTACCCAGTTTTATGTGAAGATCCTTCATTCACTTGAACTTGAGTTTTCTGAAGCATGATAAACCTGGATCTATTTTCATCCTCAACATGGAAATATTAAGTTAGATCATTTGCTCAAGATGCTTTTTTTTCCATTGTATGGTTTTGACATTTTTTTTTTTTTGTCAAAACTCATGTGTCCATATTTGTGAGGGTTTATTTCTTTTTTTATGTTTATTTATTTTTATTATAATTTTTATTTTCTATATTCTATGTTCCAAATGATTTTCCTTTTCCTGGTTCCCCCCTCCCAATAAGTTCCCTAAGCCCTCTTCCTTTCCCCCATTCTCCCATCAGCCCCCTCCTACTTCTCTGTCCTGGTACTCCCTTACAATGCTGGAATAAGCCTTTTTATGATATGGGACTTCTCCTTCCTTCTTCTTGTGCATCATTTGATACGTGAATTGTGTCTTGGATATTCAGAGCTTCTGAGCTAATATCCACTTATCCATGACTGTATTCCATGTGTGTTCTTTTCTGATTGGGTTACCTCACTTAAGATGATTTTTTTCCAGATCCAACCATTTGCCTAAGAATTTCATGAATTCATTGCTTTTTATTGCTGAGTAGTAATCCATTTTGTAAATATACCACATTTTCTGAATCCATACCTCCATTGAGGGACATCTGGGTTCATTCCAGCTTCTGGCTAATATAATCAGGGCTGCTATGAACATAGTGGAGCATGTGTACTTATTGCATACCAGGGAATCCACTGGGTATATGCCCAGGAGTGGTATTGCAGGGTCCTCAGGAGATGTTATGCCAAGTTTTCTGAGGAACAGCCAGACTGATTTCCAGAGTGGTTGTACCAAATTTCATTGCCAACAGCAGTGGAGGAGTGTTCCTCTTTCTCCACATCCTGGCCAACACCTACTGTCTCCTGAATTTTTAATCTTAGCCATTCTGACTGGTGTAAGGTGAAATCTCTGGGTTGTTTTGATTTGCATTTCCCTAATGACTAATGATGTTGAACATATTTTAAGGTACTTCTCATCCATTTAAAGTTCTTCATGTGAAAATTCTTTGTTTAGCTCTGTACCCAATTTTTAATGGGGTTATTTGTTTCTCTGGCGTCTAACTTCTTCAGTTCGTAGTACATATTGGATATTAGCCCTCTGTTAGATGTAGGGTTGGTAAAGATCCTTTCCCAATTTGTTGGTTGCCGTTTTGTCTACTTGACAGTGTTATTCACCTTACAGAAACTTTGTATTTTTATGAGGTCCCATTTGTCAATTCTATTTTTTTTTATTCGATATATTTTTTATTTACATTTCAAATGATATCACCTTTTCTACCCCCACTCCCCGAAAGTCCCATGAGCACCCTTCACTCCCCCTGTCCTCCCACCCACCCCTTCCAAATTCCCCGTTCTGGTTTGGCCAAACACTGCTTCACTGAGTCTTTCCAGAACAAGGGGCCACTCCTCCTTTCTTCTTGTACCTCATTTGATGTGTGGATTATGTTTGGGTATTCCAGTTTTCTAGGTTAATATCCACTTATTAGTGCATGCATACCATGATTCACCTTTTGAGTCAGGGTTACCTCACTTAGTATGATGGTCCCTAGCTCCATCCATTTGCCTAAGAATTTTATGAATTCATTGTTTCTAATGGATGAATAGTACTCCATTGTGCATATATACCACATTTTTTGCATGCACTCTTCTGTTGAGGGATACCTGGGTTCTTTCCAGCATCTGGCAATTACAAATAGGGCTGCTATGAACATAGTAGAGTATGTATCCTTATTATATGGTGGGGAATCCTCTGGGTATATGCCCAGTAGTGAAGAAGGAAATGGAAGAAGTCCTCAAAAAATGGGAAAACCTCCCATGCTCATGGATCAGTAGAATCAATATAGTTAAAATGGCCATTTTGCCAAAAGCAATATACAGATTCAATGCAATACCCATCAAAATACCAACTCAATTCTTCACGGAGTTAGAAAGAGCAATTATCAAATTCATCTGGAATAACAAAAAACCCAGGATAGCTAAAACTATTCTCAGCCTCAAAAGAAATTCTGGGGGAATCAGTATCCCTGACCTCAAGCAATACTACAGAGCAATAGTGTTAAAAACTGCAGGAGGCTGAAAACAACCAATGGAAAAAAAATAGCCTTTTCAATAAATGGTGCTGGTTCAATGGAGGTTAGCATGCAGAAGAATGCGAATTGATCCATCCTTGTCTCCTTGTACTAAGCTCAAATCCAAATGGATCAAGGACCTCCACATAAAGCCAGACACTCTGAAGCGAATAGAAAAGTAACTGGGGAAGACCATTGAGGACATCGGTACAGGGAGAAAATTTCTGAACAGAACACCAATAGCGTATGCTCTAAGATCAAGAATTGACAAATGGGACCTCATAAAATTACAAAGTTTCTGTAAGGCAAAGGACACCATCAAGAGGATAAATCGGCAACCAACAAATTGGGAAAAGTTCTTCACCAGTCCTACATCAGATAGAGGGCTAATATCCAATATATATAAAGAACTCAAGAAGTGAGACTCCAGAAAACCAAACAACCCTAATAAAAATGGGGTACAGAGTTAAACAAAGAATTCTCACCTGAAGGACTTCGGATGGCGGAGAAGCATCTTAAAAAATGCTCAACTTCATTAGTCATTAGGGAAATGCAAATCAAAACAACCCTGAGATTTCACCTTATTCCAGTCAGAATGGCTAAGATTAAAAATTCAGGAGACAGCAGGTGCTGGAGAGGGTGTGGAGAAAGAGGAACACTCCTCCACTGCTGGTGGGGTTGCAAATTGGTACAACCACTCTGGAAATCAGTCTAGAACATAACTCTTGGTGTTCTATTCAGGAACTTTTCCCCTGTGCCCATGTTCCTGAGAGTATTCCCCAGTTTCTTTTCTATTAGTTTCAGTGTATCTTATTATATGTGGAGGTCCTTGATCCACTTGGAGTTGAGCTTAGTACAAGGAGATAAGAATGGATCAATTTGCATTCTTCTGCAAGATGATGTCCTATTGAGCCAGCACCATCTGTTGAAAAGGCTATCTTTTTTCCACTGGAAAGTTTCAGGTCCTTTGTCAAAGATCAAGTGACCATAGATGTGTGGGTTCATTTCTGGGTCTTCAATCCTATGCCAATGATCTACGTGGCTGTCACTGTACCAATACAATGCACTTTTTAACAATATTGCTCTATAGTACTGCTTGAGGTCCTGTATCCAGATTCCCTGGGTAGTTCTTTTACTGTTGAGAATAGTTTTTGCTATGCTTGTTTTTTTGTTATTCCACATGAATTTGGGAATTGCTCTTTTTAACTCGATGAAGAAATTAGTTGAGATTTTGATGGGGATTGCATTGAGTCTGTAGATCTGTAGATTGGCCAAAAAAAGATGGTCATTTTTACTATATTAATCCTGCCAATCTCCTGCAACGAGAGTGGAAGATTTGTCCATTTTCTTGGTCTTCAATTTCCTTCTTCACAGACATGAAGTTCATTTCATTCAGATCTTTCAATTGCTTTGTTAGAGTCACCCCAAAATACTTTATATTGTTTGTGGCTATTGTGAAGTGTGTCATTTCCATAAATTCTTTCTTAGCCTGCTTATTCTTTGAGTATATGAAGGCTACTGATTGGCTTGAGTTGATTTTATAACCAGCCACTTTGCTGAACTAATCAGCTGTAGGAGTTCTCTGGTGCAGTTTTTTGGGTTGTGTAAGTTTTCTATCATATCATCTGCAAATAGTCATGGTTTGACTTCTTCCTTTCCAATTTGTATCCCTTTAACCTCCTTATGTTGTCTAATTGCTCTAGCAAGAACTTCAAATACTCTGTTAAAAAGATATGGAGAGAGGGTTCAGCCTTGTCTAGCCCCTGATTTTAGTGGGATGCTTCAAGTTTCTCTCCATTTAGTTTGATGTTTTATACCGGTTTGCTGTATATTGCTTTTACTATGTTTAAATATGGGCCTTGAATTACTGTCCTTTCCAAGACTTTTAGCATGAAAGGATGCTGAATTTTGTCAAATGCCTTTTCAACATCTTATGAAATGACCATGTATTTTTTTTCTTCGAGTTTGTTTATGTAGTGGATCACATCGATGTATTTCCGTATATTGAACTATCCCTGCAACCCTGGGATGAAGCCTACTTGATCATAGTGAAAAATCGTTTTGATGTGTTCTTGGATTTGATTGGCAAGAATTTTATTGAGTATTTTTGCATTGATATTCATAAGGGATATTGGCCTGTAGTTTTCCTTCTTTGTTGGATCTTTCTGTGGTTTTGAGATGAACTTAATTGTGGCTTCATAGAACAAGTTGGGTAGTGTTCTTTCTGTTTCTATTTTGTGGAATAATTTGAAGAGTATTGGTGTTATATCTTCTTTGAAGGTCTAATAGAATTCTGCATTAAAACCATCAGATCCTGTGCTCTTTTTCGTTGGAAGACTTTCTATGACTCCGTTTATTTCTTTAGGGGTTATGGAACTGTTTTTAGTTGATCTATTTGATCCTGATTTAATTTTGGTATTTGGTATCTGTCTAGGAAATTAAGTATTTCCTCCAGATTTACCAGTTGTGTTGAGTATATACTTTTGAGGTAGGATCTGAGGATTTTTTTTTTTAATTTCCTCACTTTCTGTTGTTATTATCTCCTTTTTCATTTCTAATTTTGTTAATTCGGATGCTGTCTTTGTGCCCTTTGGTTAGTCTGGCTAAGGGTTTATCTATCTTGTTAATTTTCTCAATGAAGAGCTCCTGGTTTTGTTGATTCTTTGGATGGTTCTTTTTGCTTCCACTTGATTGATTTCAGCCCTGAGTTTGATAATTTCGTGTCTTCTACTCCTCATGGGTGAACTAGCTTCTTTTTGTTCCAGGGCTTTCAGGTGTGCTGTTCAGCTGCTAATGTATTGCTAATGTATGCTCTCTCCAGTTTCTTTTAGCAGGCATTCAGAGCTATAAGTTTTCCTCTTAGCACTGCTTTCATTGTGTCCCATAAATTTGGGTATGTTGTACCTTCATTTTCATTAAATTCTAAAAAGTCTTTGATTTCTTTCATTATTTCTTCTTTGGTCAAGTTATCATTGAGTAGAGTGTTGGTCAGCCTCCATGGGTATGTGGGCTTTCTGATGTTTTTGTTGCTATTGAAGACTACTCTTATTCCATAGTGATCTGATAGGAGACATGGGATTATTTTGATCCTTTTATATTTGTTTAGGTATGTCTTATGAACAATTATATGGTCAATTTTGGAGAAGGTACCGTGAGGTTCTGAGAAAAAGGTATATTCTTTTGTTTTAGATTGAAATTATATATATGTGTGTGTGTGTGTGTGTGAGTGTGTGTGTGTGTGTGTGTGTGTGTTAAAGCCAATTGGTCCAATGTTTCGATTAGTTTCACTGTGTCCCTGTTTAGTTTCTCTTTTCTTGATCTGTCCTTTGGGGAGAGTGGAGCATTGAAGTCACCCATAATTATTGTGGTAGAAACAATGTGTGCTTTGACCTTTAGTAAAGTTCCTTTGACAAATGGGGGTACCCTTGCATTTGGAGCATAGATGTTCAGAATGGAGAGTTTTTCTTGGCGGATTTTTCCTTTGACAGGAGGAAATGTCCTTCCCTGCCTCTTTTGATGACTTTAGGTTGAAAGTCAATTTTATCTAATATTAGAATGGCTACTCTGGCTTGTTTCCTGAGACCATTGGCTTGTAAAATTGTTTTCCAGCCTTTTACTCTGAGGTAGTGTTTGTCTTTGGCCCTGAGGTGTCTTTCATGTAAGCAGCAAAATGTAGGGTCCTGTTTATGTGTTAAGACTGTTAGTCTACGTCTTTTTATTGGGAAATTGAGTTCATTGATGTTAAGAGATATTAAAAAATAGTGATTATTACTTCCTGTTTTCTATGTTCTTTTTATATTTGAGTGGTCATCTTCTTTTGGCTTGATGAAAGAAGTTTACTATCTTACTTTTTCCAGAGTGTAGTTTTCCTCCTTGTATTGGTGTTTTCCACCTTTTATCCTTTGGAGGGCTGGGTTTTTGGAAAGATATTGTGTAAATTTGGTTTTATCATGGAATATCTTGTTTTCTCTATCTATGGTGATTGAGTGTTTTGCTGGGTATAGTAATCTTGACTGGCATTTGTCTTCTCTTAGAGTCTGCATGAGATCTACCCAGGATCTTCTAGCTTTCATGGTCTCCGGTGAGAGGTCTGGTATAATTCCAATCAATCTTACTTTATATGTTACTTGGCCTTTTTCCCTTACTTCTCTTCATATTCTTTATTTGTTTGGTACATTTGGGGTTTGGTTATTATGTGACAGGAGGCATTCCTGCTCTGGTCCATGCTGTTTGGAGTTCTGTAGGCTTCTTATATGTTCATAGGCAACTCTCTCTTTAAGTTGAGGAAGTTTTCTTCCATAATTTTGTTGAGGATAGTTGCTGGCCATATTATTTGTAAATCTTTACTCTCATCTATACCTATAATCCTTAGGTTTGGCCTTCTCATTGTGTCCTGGATTTTCTGGAATGTTTTGGGTTACAAGCTTTTTGCTTTTTGTATTTTCTTTCACAGTTGACTCAATGGTTTCTATGGTATCTTCCACATCTGAGATTTTTCCATCTCTTGCATTCTGTTGTTAATATTTGCATCTATGGCCCCTGATTTCTTCCCAAGTTTTTCTGTCTCCAAAGTTGTCTCCCTTTGTGATTTCTTAGTTGTTTCTACTTCTGTTTTTAGATCCTGCAGGGTTTTGCTCAGTTTCTTCATTTGTTTGAGTTTTCCTGTAATTCTTTAATATATTTTAGTGTTTCCCCTTTCATGACTTCTGCCTGTTGACTCAATTTTTCCTGAATTTCTTTAAGTGACTTTTGCATTTCCTCTATATTGGCTTCTGGCTGTTGACCCATATTCTTCTGAATTTCCTTAAGTGATTTTTGTTTTTCCTTTGGAAGGGCTTCTAACTTATTCATGTTCCCCTGTATTTCTTTAAGAGATTTATTTCTGTTCTCCTTGTGTTCCTCTAACATTATCATGATGAGTGATTTTAAATCCAAATCTTGTTTTTCTGGTGTGTTGCGGTATCTAGGACTTGCTGTTGGTGAAGAATTGGGTTCAGATGCTACCATATTGCCTTGATTTCTGTTAGTAAAATTTCTGCATTCGCCTTTTGCCACCTGGTTATCTCTGGTGTTAGTCCTGTTGTCACTGGCTGGTATTTGAACCTTCTGTGGGTCTGGTTGTGCTCCCTGCACCAAGATGTTAGCTGGAGACCTCAGAATGCAGGGTTCTGTCTAACCACAGGAGTCCCTGCAGGTCAGGTGCTTCCCTGGCTGAGCTCCTAGACCCAAGATGGTGACTAGTGTCCTTGGACCACGGGACTCCATCTAACCACAGGACTTCATGCAGGTCAGATGCTCCCTGCAGGATATGTGCCCAGGCAGCTGTAGAGCTGCCCTGCTCCCTGGTGGGGAAGCAACCCAAGCAGGATGTGTCCTGGGCAATCCTTCACTCTGGTGCCCTCTGCATACCTGATTGAGCTGTCTTTGCCAAGATGGTAGGTGGCAACTCCAGACCAGGAGGGCTCCTTCTAACCTCAGGACTCCCTGCAGGTCAGGCGCTTCCCTGGCTGAGCTCCTGTGTCCAAGATGGTGGCAAGCGACCTGTTGGTTTATTTCTTGAACTTTCATTCAATTCTATTGATCAAGGTATATTTTTCCATACCAATACCACTGTGGTTCTTTAGTACAACTTGAGATGACAGTTTGTAATTTCTCATGAAATTTTTTTCTTCCCCAGGGTTGCTTCAGATTTAGTGAGTTTTTGTTTGATTTTTCTTTCTCTCTTGCCTTGTATTGCTTTTGCATAAGAAATTGAGAATTCCTCCTTAAAGTTCTATTAAAAAATTATATTGGAATTTTAATAGGAGTTGTACAGAACCATTAGATGGCTTTGGTAAGATGGTCATTTCCAGTATGTTATCCAACCTATACTGATGCACAAGAGATCTTTCTATCTTCTGATATATTCTCTGATTTCTTTCTAAAGGTATTGGAAGTTCTTGTCATATATATTTTTCACTTGCTTGGTTAGAGTTACAGAAGATATTTTATGTTATTTTTGACTGTTACAAATTGCGTTGTATTCCAGATTTTTTCTCAACCAATTTATCATTTGTATAAAAAAAAAGGCCAGCTATTTCTTACACTTAACTTTTTTTCCACCCACTTTGCTGGAACTGTTTATCAGCTATATCTGTTCTCTCAGAGAATATCTGAAGATCCCCATCTTATGCTATCATAACATGTGGAAATAGAGATATTTGACTTTTTTTACACTTTACATTCCATTGTTGATTTTCTTATTACACTTTATATTGCATTTTCCAGATGAATATTTATATAATTTAATAACATATATAATTTTGTATCTTCTTTCACAATTACTAGGCTTTTAGGTATTTTTATCATATTTTCATTTTATTCTTTGTATTAGTTATTTAAAGCAGTATTTAAAGTTTCTAGGCATTTTCTTTCTTCATAATAAATGCCTTCAATCCCAACACTTGGCAGGCAGAGGCAGGAAGTTATCTGTGAGTTTAAGGCCAGCTTGGTCTACATAGTGAGTTCCAGGCTAGCCGAAGATACTCACTATCGCAATACATTGTCTGAAAAATGTTTTTTCTCCTTTTGCAACTACACTGATGAGCTTTAAAGCAAGCAGTCTCCACACTGGCATTGTTTGCTGTGTAGCAGGGAATAAACTGAGAAAAATCTATGGGGAAAATGTAGGTGATTTCCAAATATTACACATTGACTCCTATGCAGCTTTGGCTGTCCTAGAACTCACTATATAGACTAGGCTGGATACATATTCATAGAGATCCATGTATATCTTCTTCCCAAGTGCTGGGGTAAAACATATGTATCACTATGCCTTGATATTTTTTTGTTGATCTTAATTCAGTCTGTGTGTGTGTGTGTGTGTGTGTGTGTGTGTGTATGTGCACATATATTTTGCCTATTCCTTGTCCAGTTCCCACAGAGTTGAGAAGAGGGTGTCTGATCCCCAGGAACTGGAGTAAATGAACTCAAGCATAGAAATCCCACAATCAAATAATTAGATGAAAAAGGTTCTGATAAAAATACAACATTCTTCAAACCAAAACATCTGAAGACACTCAAAAAAGAAGGAAAAATTCTCAACAAAGAAAAGCTAAGATTAATGAACCCAAAGCTAATCATCTATACATCATAGTGAATGGACAGAACTTCAAGCATTTCTTATAAAACCAAGAATAAAAAAAAAGGGGGTGTCTGTTTTCTCTATTCCCACTGAATACAGAGCTTCATGAATAAGACAAGAGAAAGCAATATAAGTAATACAGATACATAAGTTATAGGCCAGCATGTCTTTACTTTAAGCTGGCATGATTTTCTTAATGCCAGATCCTAAATCTCTACCTCATAAATATTTTCAAAAAAGTCTAGGAAAATAGAAGCAGAAAGAACACTAACCAACTCATTGAAGCCACAAGCAACCTGATACCAAAATCACTGAAACAGACATCAACAAAAGAGAACTCCAATTTCCCTCATGAATATTGATGCAAAAATACTCAATAAAATTCTTGCCAACTGAATCCAAGAACACATTAAAATGATCATTCACCATGATAAAGTAGGCTTCATCCCAGGGATGCAGGGATGGTTCAATATATGGAAACCCATCAACGCAATCTGCTACATAAAAAAAGTCAAAGAAAAAAAAAAACACATGGTCATTTCATTAGATGCTGAAAAGGCTTTCGACAAAATTCAGCATCCTTTCATGCTAAAAGTCTTGGAAAGGATAGTTGTTCAAGGTCCATATCTAAACATAGTAGAAGCAATATACAGCAAAGCAGTAGCCAACATCAAACTAAATGAAGAGAAGGTTGAAACAATCCCACTAAAATCAGGGACTAGACAAGGCTGCCCCGTCTCCATATCTTTTCAATAAAGTACTTCAAGTTCTAGCTAGAGCAATTAGACAACATAAGGAGGTCAAAGGGATACAAATTGGAAAGGAAGAAGTGAAACTATCACTATTCGCAGATGATATGATAGTATACTTAAGTGACCCAAAATGATTAAGCATTTAATATATTAGGCTATGGCTGGGGATTTCATTGTTTTTTAGTTGTTTGTTTGTCTTTTGAGACAGTGTTTCTCTGTGTAGTCTTGGCTCTACTGGAATTCACTCCTTAGACCAGTCTAGCCTTGAACTCAGATTTTCACTTGCCTCTGCCTCACAAGTGCTGACATTAAAGGGGATTACACCTCAGGCCAGCCAGCCATTCTTATTTAAACTACCACAGGCCACTCCTTGGCTCCCACAGGCTTGTAGCTATATCTATATCATAATGAAAAAGTACATCCAGTCCAACTTCACAAGGTTCCATAGGCTGTCCGCCAGAGAAATCTACCAGAGAACTCCTACATCTGATGAACAACTTCAAAAAAGTGGCTGGTTATAAAATCAACTCAAGCAAATTAGTAGCCTTTCTATAATCAAAAAATAAGCAGGCTGATAAATAAATTAGAGAAATGACACCTTTCACAATAGCCAAGAACAGTATAAAGTGTCTCGGTTCAACTCTAACAAAATAAATGAAAGATCTGTATGAAGAGAACTTGAGGTCTCTGAAGAAGGAAATCGGAGAACTCAGAAAATGGAAAAATCTGTGCTCGTGGATTTGCAGGATTTATGCAGTAAAATTGGTCAACTTTTCAAAAGAAATATACAAATTCAATGCAATCCCCATCAAAATTCCAGCTCATTTCTTTATAGAATTAGAAAGTGCAATTTTCTGATTCATCTGGAATAACAAAAAACCCAGAATAGCTAAAACTATTCTCAACAGTAACAGAATTTCTGGGGGAAATCAGTATACAGGACCTCAAGCAGTACTACAGAGCAATGGTGTTAAATCTGCATGGTATTGTTACAGTGACTGGCATGTAGATCAATGGAATAGAACTGAAGACCCAGAAATGAACCCACAAACCTATCGTCGCTTGATCTTCAACAAAGGAGCTACAACCATCCAGTGGAAAAAAGATAGACTTTTCAAGAAATGGTCCTGGTTCAACTGGAGGTCAGCATGCAGAAAAATGCGAAAAGATCAATCCTTAGCTCCTTGTACTATGTTCAAATCCAAGTGGATAAAGGACCTCCCCATAAAATCAGACGCACTGAAACTAATAGAAAAGGAACTGTGGAAGACCCTTGAGTACATGGGCAAAGGGGAAAAGTTCCTGAACAGAACACAAATAAAGTATGCTCTAAGATCAAGAATTGACAAATGGGACCTCATAAAATTACAAAGGTTCTGTAAGGCAAAGGACACTGTGAAGCAGACAAAACAGCAACCAACAAATTGGAAAAAGATCTTCACAAACTCTATAGCTGACAGAGGGCTAATATCCAACATATACAAAGAACTCAAGAAGTTAGACTCAAGAGACCAATTAAACCTATTATAAAATGGGTACAAAGCTAAACAGAAAATTTTCACCTGAAGAATTTTGAATGGCTGAGGACCACCTTAAGAAATGTTCAACATCATTAGTCATTAGGAAAATGCAAATCAAAACAACTCTGAGATTTCACCTCACATCAGTCAGAATGGCTAAGATTACAAAGTAAGGAGACTGCAGGTGTTGGAGAGGATGTGCTAAAAGAGGAAAACTCCTCCAGTTCTGGTGGGATTGCAAGCTGGTACAACCACTCTGTAAATAAGTCTGGTGGTTCCTCAGACAACTGGGCATCACAACTCTGGAGTACCCTGTTATACCACTCCTGGGCATATACCATAGAATTCCCCAGCATGCAATAAGGACACATGCTACACTGTGTTCCTAAGAGCCTTATTTATAATAGCCAGGAGATGGAAAGAAAAAAGATGTGCCTCAATGAAGGAATGGATATAGAAAATGTGGAATATTTACACAATGGAATACTACTCAACAATTAAAATAATGAATTCATGAAATTTTTAGGCAAATGGTTTGAATTGGAAAATATAATCCTAAGTGAGGTAACACAATCACAAAAGAATACACATAGAATGCAGTCACTGATAAATGGATATTAGTTAGCCCAGAAGATCTAAATACTCAAGACACTATTAATATATCAAATGATTCCCAAAAAGAAGGAAGGCGAAGGCCCTGGTTCTGGAAAGGCTTGATGTAGCATTTTATGGGAGGACCAGGACAGAAATGTGAGGGGGCTGACTGGGGAATGGGCAGAGGTAAGAGGGCTTATGGGAATTATGGGTATGGGGGGAACCAGGAAAAGGGAAATCATTGGGTATGTAAACAAAGAATATAGAAAAATAAGTCTAGAAAAGTGTCAAGAAACAAACCTAATATTATAAAAATTGATATCACCTATAACCAATAACAAATATACTAAAGTGTAAATCAGGAAAACATTCCTTAAAAATAAACTCCTAAAAACACATTTCTTGGAATGTACCTAGCCAAGAAAGTGGAAGAGTTCAATAATAAATACTTTAATGCACTGAAAAAAATGAAATTAAAGAAGGCACCAGAATATGCAAAGACCTCTTATACTCATGTATTCAAGGAAATACTGTTGTAAAAATTATTGTAGCAAAAGCAATCTACAGGGTCAGTGTAACACCATACAAATTCCAGTGGCATCCTGCTTATCATTAGAATAAACAACATTAAAATTAAAGTAATATTAAAATACAGAAATTGGTATTGTATATAAATTAATAGTTTGGTAATCATAAAACCTAAATTTTGAAAGTAAAGTCATATCCTGCCAAAACAAAACTAAAGTACTTATGGGAGGAGAAATTAAAATAGGTTCAACATGGAGAAAGTACTTATATGTTGATGTAGGAAAAACAGAATGGATGCAGTGGACCCTGTCTCTAATTCAGTGTTAAAAATTAATAGAAAGACAGAGCATATGTGCCCAGTACATGAGCTCTAACTGTAATTCATATGGCTTCCCACTAAAATAGAAGATGACGTTTAAAAACACCATGTCATATTTTGCAAACACTTTTATTTGGACTCATTATACAAATGTATTAAGAAACTAGGAGGCTAACGTTATTCATAGAGATAATCACGCTCTTTCCCTCTAACAAAATATAAAGTATAATTTAAGAAACATTAAGCATTGAATAATACTATTTATTGTTATATCCTGTGAGGTAGGAGATAGAACGGAAAAGAAAACTTTGAAGGATGAAGTCAGAGAACAGCCATGAAAAGAGAACACTATTTGAGATACTGAGGAAGCCCAGAAAATCATAGATGGGATGAATAAAGAAAACTATTTTTATATCATTGTGCACCTGGAGAATTTCCCAAAAAGTTATAAATTGCAATCTGATTGTTCAGCGTTTCAGTATAAATTAAGACAAAATGTAACACCATTTTATAATCGCAATGTGAAGGAAGTTAACTATAACAATGACTAAGTAAGGATTGTATCTTTTAAAGACTTTATTGAGGACTGAATTATTCAAATAAAATTTAGAAAATAATTTGAAAGGTAATATTTCCTACTATAACAATGATTATTAAGTAAAATTCTAGATAATATGTATGGGTATAAACCAATATACTATTCGAGAAATAGAATAAACATTCCTTGTGATGGGAAAATGATAAAAGTTCCAATTTCTAGCATGAAGAGTATCTGTTGCTTATTGAAGTAATTTTATGTACAGAGATTTAATACTCCTCAGTGGAAAAGACTGAATATAGCTACATTATAGACGATGACATGTGTAAACTCCTAAAGCTGTCTTAAGAAAAGCTGTAAATCAGAGAATACATGAAGTATGCCACATTTACGTGAACTGAAAACTGACAATTGTACAATGTATAACATAGACATGAAAATAGGCACAACAAAGGAATCAACCCAAAACTTACACTAAGGCATCCCTCTAGAGAACTGCAAGTAAGGGGACATGCTTGAAGAAAGGAAAAAGTGGGCTGGAATCATTATCATATTTCTTATGGAAAGTGGTGCGAAATGATTGTTTATATAATGAAAATTCTCTAAAAAATTTTATGAGATTTTAATACATTATCCCTCCATGTACTTAAAAGTCAAAATCAAGCAGTAAATTTACATTGGTTTTAAGAATTTACTGGATGATGAGTAGTCTCCACTGACCATACAGTGATTGACACAATATAACAATTTACAACATTCTTGAATGTCTAAAGATTTAGTTAGCAACATATATTTGATGAACAATTACATATTCTTTCAGATAACTTCAACCAGGATGTGAGATTCCTGCCATCCACTAGGAAATGTCCCTGGGCTGTGCTTGGCTTACAACACTATGGTACATGGCTTCAAGAGAGGAAGTGGTTCTAGGAAACAGGGATTTCTTTGCACTTATGGTGTCCATATGTCTGGCAGCTTTTTAGAGTGGGGTGTCTTCCTCTTTAAGGTAGTAAACCACACGAGTGAACAGTTTCAGACAATTTGAATCCAAGTATCTATGTCTATCAAGTAATATCTTGGAACAAACTTTACTATACCACTAACAAACAAGATTCCCATGGGATCTTCTGTGCTGCTTTTATGACCAAATAAAAGCAACTCAGTCTAGTATGGCATAAATTTGCCTAAGTGAAAGATAAGCAATAACTGAGAGAAAAGGTAGACTTGAAATACCCTAAATTCTTCTTGATCTGAAGATGGTAATGTATCCAACATTACAGAGTGCAAACACACTCTTGATTTAAAAACTAAGGAAGACATAAATAAGCTTTGTCCCAAAACATAATGAATACCACTTTGGCCAAGTAGTCTTTTCTGTGCTGGTTTTTGAGGATGGTTGAGCAATAATCCCCTGCAGTGTTGCAAGGTCCAACTTTAGTTTGAACAGGTCTTGGTCTCATAATCATGTTTAAAACAAATCCTTTGCTAGATAAAGAAAAATTCCTGAAAATTACATGTTCTAGGATATAAAATTCTATGATTCTCCAAGTCCTGTTGAATACCTGGCCTTATACCTCTTGTCCATGCCCACATTTACCATGATAAAGTCTCTCCTTGAGAGTAGATTCCAATGTTTGTAAATGATATCAGCTTTCACTCTGTCAAGACAATGTAAAACTCCTAACTCTGGAAGAGAAAAGCACTTCCCATGGTGACTGTTTACTATCTCAGGAGTCTCGACCCACTGATCTTTTGGATATCCTCAGGATAAAACTCTCTGTGTTTCCCCTGGGACTCTTCCTAATCCTGCATCCATGTTGTTTTACCTGAGCATAGAGAAGACATCAAAAATATCCCAAGATGGTGAAACTTACATGGTAAAATGTGTTCTTTGTCAGGCCCTTCAAAACTGAGAAACAGCAACCATGAAATTTCTGTTATAGATCTCATGATTACATTGAAATTAACATGTATTGAATATAAAGAGTAAGGCTGCATATGACTAACAGAGAAGAATAACATTTTAAAAAAATCTTTTACTTTTATTCCACACAAATGATGTGCTCTCATTCTTAAAATTAACATTCCCAGTCCTGTTACATTGTTTAAAAAATAAAAAAAAAAAAACCCTGTGATTTAAAGAAACATCTAGTAAGCATACCTAAAGTCAATGCTAGTAGGCAACTATCTAGACTTTGAGGGCTGGCTTCATGGTGTCTAGTTAGCTCAAAGGATTGCAGGGACAGGTGAGTAAATTTCAGATGCCATTCTTTGATGAAATGCATTGGCTTCACACCACTCTTTGAATATTCTGGCATGATTCATTTTACACAAATCACAATAAATTCCTTTGTATAAAGAATTTATTTAAAGACCTTCATTCTGAAATGGCTACCTGACCTCAGTAGGAGCATATAGCATTTGGGAAGAAACATACATCCTAGTAAACCAGCACTGGAGGCCAGAATTGAAAAGATTTCCACAGCTACCATGGTTTTGCCTGTGGTACTCAGGTAAGTAGGTATAAAAGCTATCCACACACTACAGAAAACAATCATGCTGAATGTGATTGTTTTTGCCTCATTGAAGGTGTCAGGCAGCCTTCTAGCCAGAAAAGCAATAAGCAAGCTGAGACTGGCCAGAAAGCCCAAATACCCCAGAACACAATAGAATGCAAGTGTGGAACTTTCATTACACAAGAGGATGATTTGCCCAGACTCTGACTGCATGTCAATATCAGGGAAGGGAGGATATGTTCCCATCCAGACTGCACAGATGCATACTTGAATGATGGAACCACAGCAGACTATAGCATTTGAGAGTCGGGTCACCATCCACATTTGTAAGGTGCTTCCTGGTTTGATGGTTTTGAAGGCCATTACCACAATGAAGGTCTTTGCCAAGATAGCAGAAACAGCAACAGAAAATACAACCCCGAAAATCATTTGTCTCAAGACACAAGTGAGTGTTCTGGGTTGCCCAATGAATATCAATGAACAAAAGAAACAGAGCATTAAAGAAACAAGGAGGACATAACTGAGATTTCTGTTATTTGCTCTGACAATGGGTGTGTCCCGATAGCAAATGAATAATCCTAAAATCATGGCTGAAAAGGCAGATAAACTAATGGCCACAGAGACCAAAACCACTCCCAGAGTATCTTCATGGGATAAAAATGTTATAATTTTAGGGAGACATTGATTCCTCTGCTTATTTGAATACTGATCTTCAGGACATTTGAAGCATTGAACCATACCTGAAAATGAGGGAGATTGTTTTATTACACTCAACCCTTAAATTCCCAAATACACCTATAAGACCTATATCTTGCACAGAAGAATAGTTGAAGCCTCTAGAAAATGTTTGTGGATATATTCACTGAAACATGATATTGAAAAACAATTAATGAATAAGTTATTTTTTTCTGAGAGAAAAATACAGATATACTATACACATAATATATTCAGAACATGAGTGGACTTGAACAATATGAGAGAATGAGAAATGTTGAACTGATGTTGAGGGGAAATCAGACCATATGAAAATTATATTTGTTTATGAAATAAAGTAAAAGTTGACTTTGAGAGTTTACTACTTTTCATTTGTTCCATTGTTTAGTAAATATTGTTTATTACTTGAGAACATCATATATGCATATCATGTATTTTAATCAAATCTACCCCAATTCCTTCCCCTGCAACTCCTTCTCTCTGTCCCTCCAATAATTCTTTATCCCAACTTTATTTCTATTTTGATTTTTTTTCCCCCAATGTGTTTACTTCATGCTACCTGTATGCATATCAATATAGAGCCATCAACCATAGCATGAGCAGGACCACATATTTGAAACAAACAAACAGATGATGCTGATAGAGGATTTCAAGAAGGACATAAGTAACTCCATTAAAGAAGTACAGGAGAACATGAGTCAAATAACCCTATTAAAAAAATGGTGTAAAGAGCTAAACAAAGAATTTTCAACTGAGGAATATTGTATGGCTGAGAAGCACCTAAAGAAATGTTCAATATCCTTATTCATCAGTGAAATGCAAATCAAAACAGCACTGAGATTTCACCTCACACTGGTCAGGATGGCTAAGATCAAAAACTCAGGGGACAGCGGGTGTTGGAGAGGTTGTGGAGAAAAAGGAACGCTCTTCCTCCTCCACTGCTGGTGGGATTGCAAGGTGTTATTACCATTCTGGAAATTAGTTTGTTGGATACTCAATAAACTGGGCATAATACTACTGGACTACTCTGCTATACCACTCCTGGGCATATACCCAGAGAATTCTACAGCATATAATAGGAACACATGCTCCACTCTGTTCATAGAAGTCCTATTTATAATAGCCAGAAGCTGGAAAGAACCCAGGTGTCCCTCAGAGGAAGAATGGATACAGAGTCTGAGGGAAAGACCATCCAGAGACTACCCTACCCAGGTATCCATCCTATATACACAACCAGACATTATTTTGGCTGCCCACAAGTGCTGGCTGAGGGAAAGACTATCCAGTGACTACCCCACCCAGGTATCCATCCTATATCCACAACCCAGAATTATTGTGGCTGCTCACAATTGCAGGCTAACCTGAGCAAGATATACCTATTACCTGGGAGGCTCACCTAGTGCCTGACAAATACAGAAAGGGACACTCTCAGCCAGCCATTGAATTGAGCACAGGATCCCCAATGGGGGAGGTACAGAATGGACCCAAGACCTGAAGGTGTGTGTAGTGCCACAGGAGGAATAACAACATGAGTCATCCAGTACTCCCAGAGGAACCAGGGAGATAGCCATCAACCAAAGAATACAAATGGAGTTACCCACAACTCCAGATGTAGGCAGCAGAGGATGGTCTTGTTAGATACCAAAGGGAGGAGAGGCTCTTGGTCCTGGAAAGTTTTAATGCAGTAGTGTAGAGGAATACCAGGACAGGAAAGCAGGGAAGGGTTGATTGGGGAAGAGAGCATGGCTTATGGGATTTTCAGGTGAGGGGGGAAACAGGAAAGGGGCAACATTGAAAATGAAAATAAAGAATATATCTAATAGAAATTATGCATTTTACATTTCAATGTACCTATAGTGCTAAAGACAGATAAAATATGTGGCATTTTAAAGGATACATATGTAAGCAATCTCTCTTGTAAACTTCTTATTCAAATGGACAGTTTTAATTTATGTTTGTACTTTAATGAACTTTTGTAAAACAGGACTCGGTTGAAAAAATCATATATTTATTTGCCAAGAAGTAGTGCAAAATGCTAGGAAGGCCAATACTACATCAAAGCAGGAGGTGAGAACAGGATGGGAAGGAGAAGAACAGCACAGTAGAAAAACTTAGAAATTATAAGTGAACTTAGAGATTAAAAAGGAACTTAGAAATGGGGAAGAAATGAGAGAGTTTTTGGAGTAGAGAATTATTTGGAGAGCTTGGAAATAAATATTAAAATCGCTTTTCAAAGTGCCCCTTTTTCTTCCAGAGACTTTCCTTAGCAGGCTGTGAGTCTCAGCCTCCAAGTTCATGTAGAGATAAGAAGGAAGGCTACTTTACATAATCCCCAACTGTTTTATTATGAGATACTAAATGCCAGAGGCTATAGTTTCTGGCCCCTAGAAGAACTGAGAGGCAGGCCAGGTACTACTGCAAAGTAACTGAGACTTAAATCAGGTAAATGATTCATTATTGAAAAGCATCTATAAATATCTCAGAAGACCAAGATTTGCTCTCCATCCACCACCACTCAACTCTTTACCACCTCAGCTACCTCCAAGAGAGAACTAGACTGTCAAATCAGGTCTCTAACAGGAACACCTAGAAACTAAAACTCTCTAGCATTTACTGACATCTATGTTTAGAAAGAGTAATATTTTCTTTTAATTCTTTCATTTTGTTTATTATCCAAGGATGTATCATTGTGCAAGAAATAATCAGAAGCCAATACATTTTAGGTAATAGTTTTGCTTAGGGAGAAAAACTCTTGTTTTGGACAAGTTCCTTAATATCCTGGATTAAAATCTGATTAGAGTTTATCACGAGAAAAAATTTTATGGTGACAATGGAATGATCTGTAGATACAGTTGAGTCTAAGGCTGCATATAAGGCTTTAGGTTCTATTCCCAGCACAAAAATGTGTTAAAAATATAATGATGTTAGACATATTATTCTCAGAAATTTTAGTAAACTAGAAAGATATCACCCAATTAAAATCCTTATTTTCAGTAAATGTAAACTTGCAAATCACTCACAGTCCTCCCTGCACATCACTCACAGCCCCACACATCACTCACAGCCCTGCCCATCACTCACAGCCTCACATCACTCACAGCCCTGCCCATCACTCACAGCCCCACAAATCATTCATCCTCTGTGATCTCTCAGTGCTTGGGTATACTGAGACCGGATGGTGGCTTACAATCCAAGGAATGCATAATGACAGCTCCCTCAAGACTCAAAGTATTACAAAGGGAACCTTTTAGTTCATACAGAAAATACCTTATTTAATCATAAACAAATAGTTATGGAGTTTCTACAATTCACCATAGGATGTAAACTCTGGGTCCCAGTGTCCAAGTGTCCCAGTGTCCCAGTGTCCCAGGGTTCCAGAAAAGGACTACTGTATCTGCCATCAATGTTACTCTGATGCATTCTTTTTAGCAGTTGCTCTCATTTGACAAGTCTGTATTTTGTCTCAACTGACTCTAGGTTTTATGACCTTCGCACTTTATATGGTTTCTCAGAAGTCTTATTTCAATGTAAATAAAAACATTGCTTATATTAATATTTATTGGAAGTATGACATAAGGTCATGCTCTATAATGCATCTCATACTTTAGGGTATACGGGGAGCATTAACTGTTTATAGTATACACAGCGCACCAATCTTACCCATTAATACTGCTATAGCTGTAATAGAACTAGTAGTGAAAAGCAGGGAACCAAAGAAATGAAACTTAAACTCAAAGCAGATGTGCAGAAGACAAAGCTGGACCAGATACAGGAGAATATTCCTGTGGTCATAGTCACCCAGGAGGCTCAGCCTGGAGGATTGCTGGAACCCAGGAGCTTGAGATCAATACACACAATATAGCAAATAAAACAAAAAGATAAATATCTGAAACAAAAATGACTGGGTTGAGATCAATGTTTTTGTTTGTTTTTTGTTTTCTTTTTCTTTTTTTTCTTTTTTTATTCGATACATT
Organism: Apodemus sylvaticus; assembly: GCF_947179515.1. NCBI lineage: Eukaryota > Metazoa > Chordata > Mammalia > Rodentia > Muridae > Apodemus > Apodemus sylvaticus. Next base: position 157,227,230 of record NC_067473.1, read on the forward strand.
TTTTATTTACATTTCAAATGATTTTCCCTATTCTGGCCCTTACTCCCTGAAAGTCCCATAAGCCCTCTTCCCTCCCCCTGTTCTCCCATCCACCCCATCCCACTTTCCTGTTCTGGTTTTGCCCTATACTGCTACACTGAGTATTTCCAGAACCAGGCCACTCCCGCATTCATCTTATACATCATTTAATTTGTGGATCATGTTTTGGGTATTCCAAATTTCTAGGCTAATATCCGCTAATTAGTGAGTGCATACCATGATTAATCTTTTGAGACTGAGTTACCTCACTTAGTATGATGTTTTCCAGCTCCATCCATTTGTCTAAGAATGTCATGAATTCATTGCTTCTAATGGCTGAATAGTACTCCATTGTGTATATATACCACATTTTTCTGCATTCACTCTTCCGTTGAGGGATACCTAGGTTCTTTCCAGGTTCTGGCTATTATAAATAAGGCTACTATGAACATAGTGGAGCACTTATCCTCATTACCTGCTGGGGAATCCTCTGGGTATGTGCCCAGGAGTGGTATAGCAGAATCCTCTGGAAGTGATTTGCCCAGTTTTCTGAGGAACCACCAGACTGATTTCCAGAGGGGTTGTACCAATTTGCAATGCCACCAGCAATGCACAAGCAAAATGGAACACCACCAGAGGATGTTCCTCTTTCTCCACATCCTTGCCAACACCTGCTATCTCCTGAACTTTTAATCTTAGCCATTCTGACTGGTATAAGGTGAAATCTCAGGGTTGTTTTGATTTGCATTTCCCTAATGACTAATGAAGTTGAGCATTTTTTAAGATGCTTCTCAGCTATCTGAAATCCTTCGGGTGAAAATTCTTTGTTTAGCTCTGTACCCCATTTTTAATAGGGTTACTTGGCTTTCGGGGTTCTAACTTCTTGAGTTCTTAGTATATATTGGATATTAGCCCTCTATCAGATGTAGGGCAGGTGAAGATCTTTTCCCAATTTATTGGTTCCCGATTTGTCCTTTTGATGGGGTCCTTTACCTTACAGAAACTGTAATTTCATGAGATCCCACTCAGGGCTGAAATCAATCAAGTGGAAACAAAGAGAACCATACAAAGAATCAATGAATCCAGGAGCTGGTTCTTTGAGAAAATCAACAAAATAGATAAGCCAAAGGGCACAATCTTAGCAAGATTGACCAACCTATACTCAACACAACTGGAGAATCTGGAAGAAATGGACAATTTCCTAGACAGATACCAAATACCAAAATTAAATCAGGACCAAATAGTCCCATAACCCCTAAAGAAATAGAAGGGGTCATAGAAAGTCTTCTAACCAAAAAAACCACAGGACCAGATGGTTTCAGTGAAGAATTCTATCAGACCTTCAAAGAAGACCTAACACCAATACTCTTCAAACTATTCCACAAAATAAAAATGGAAGAAACACTACCCAACTCCTTCTATGCAACCACAATTATGCTGATACTGAAACCACACAAAGATCCAACAAAGAAAGAGAACTTCAGACCAATTTCCCTTATGAACATCGATGCAAAAATACTCGATAAAATTCTTGCCAACCGAATCTAAGAACACATCAAAAGCAATCATCCACCATGATCAAGTCGGTTTTATCCCAGGGATGTACAGATGGTTCAATATACAGAAATACATCAATGTAATCCACTACATAAACAAACTCAAAGAAAAAAACCACATGGTCATTTCATTGGATGCTGAAAAAGCATATGACAAAATTCAGCATCCTTTCATGCTTAAAGTCTTGGAATGAACAGGAATTCAAGGCCCATACCTAAACATAGTAAAAAGCAATATACAGCAAACTGGTAGCCAACATCACACTAAATGAAGAGAAACTTGAACCAATTCCACTAATATCAGGGACTAGACAAGGCTGCCCCCTCTCTCCTTATCTTTTCAATATTGTACTTGAGGTACTAGCTCAGGCGCTTAGACAACATAGGGATGTCAAGGGGTTAAAAATTGGAAAGGAAAAAGTTAAACTATCACTATTTGTAGATGAAATGATAGTCTACCTAAGTGACTCAAAAAACTCCACTAGAGAATTCCTATAGCTGATAAACAACTTCAGCAAAGTGGCAGGTTATAAAATCATCTCAAGCAAATGAGTAGCCTTCCTATACTCAAAGGATAAGCAGGCTGAGAAAGAAATTAGGGAAATGACACCCTTCACTATAGCCACAAACAGTATAAAGTACCTTGGTGTGACTCTGACCAAACAAGTGAAAGATCTGTATCACAAGAACTTCAAAACTCTGAAGAAGACCACAGAAAATGGAAAAATCTCCTACGCTCATGGATTAGAAGGATTAATAGAGCTAAAATGGCAATTTTGCCAAAAGAAATATGCAGATTCAATGCAATAACCATCAACATTCCAACTCAGTTTTTCATAGAGTTAGTTAGAAAGAGCAATTCTCAAATTCAGCTGGAATAACAAAAAACCCAGGATAGCTAAAACTATTCTCAACAATGAAAGAAATCCTGGGGGAATAATACCCCTGACCTCAAGCAATACTAAAGAGCAATAGTGTTAAAAACTACATGGTATTGGTACAGTGACAGGCAGGAGGATAAATGGAATAGGATTGAAGATCCAGAAATGAACCCACACACCTATGGCCACTTGATCCTCGACAAAGGAGCTAAAACATCCAGAGGAAAAAAGATAGCCTTTTCAACAAATGGTGCCGGTTCAACTGGAGGTCAGCATGCAGAAGGATATGAATTGATACATCCTTTTCTCCTTGTACTAAGATCAACTCCAAATTGATCAAGGACCACCACATAAGCCAGACACTCTGAAGCTAATAGAAAAGAAATTGGGGAAGACCCTTGAGGACATCAGTATAGGGGGAAAGTTCCTGAACAGAACACCAATAGAATATGCTCTAAGATCAAGACTTGTTTTGTTTTTCAAGGCATGGTTTCTCTCTTCAGCATTGGCTGTCATGAAACTCACTCTGTGGATCAGAATTGACTTGAACTCAGATATCCGCATACTGAAAGTTGGCATTAAGAACTTTGCCACCTCAACACAGCATTAACTTGTTTTAAAGTATTAAGAGTCAGCTACATAAATATAACTCTGTCTTCAGGTGTTGTGTTTTCACCCCTCTCTAGTGGTGCATTATTTCCACATTGAGAACCATATCTAAAAATTTCCACATTTAGAACAATTTTATAAATACCTGTTTCATTTGTAATCTCTCCAGCTGGACATGGGGCACAATAATAACAACAGAATGCAAGCAAATGATCTAGTGTTTTCCTAAATCCAAGAGGACAATTTTGTTTGCAAAGAGAAAAAGGAATCTGTATAGGAAACATGAGAGGAGCAAAGGCAGTCAGCTCATGACATTCAGTATTAGCATCGAGATGGTAAATTTCAGCAGGACATCTGTGTACTATAAGAAAGAAGTATCAGACTTTTAGAGAGTATGAAGCCAAATTGCCAGTTTCTCCCTATACCTAATTCTCTTTTTGAACTGCTGCTTTATTTTATTTCATTGTTTGATTGATTTTCTTGCTTTCATTTATTTCATTTTATTTATTTCATATATTTTGATCATGTCCTTCTCTTCTCCCATCTCTGTCCAAGTACTCTCCTTCTCTCAACCTGCCATAATTTGAGTTCTTTCTCAAAAAAACAGACTGAAGTCCCCAAAACTCAACTAAGCATCAAACATTGAAAATAAAATACAACAGCACTAAAAGCAAAAGAAATAAAAACAAAACTATAACCAAATAAAAGTTGTCTTCTGACTATTTAATTATCTCTATTCTGGTGGTAGGTTCTGATGGCTTTGGACAATTAACTTGGTTTTGCTTTTCCTGGGCCAAAAGCTGATGTCTTCTTGCAGTTTACTCGTCCTGCAGCAGAAAAGAGGAAAGAAAGAAAGAAAGAAAGAAAGAAAGAAAGAAAGAAAGAAAGAAAGAAAGAAAGAAAGAAAGAAAGAAGGGAGGGAGGGAAGGAAGGAAGGAAGGAAGGAAGGAAGGAAGGAAGGAAGGAAGGAAGGAAGGAAGGAAGGAAGAAAGAAAGAAAGAAAGAAAGAAAGAAAGAAAGAAACAAAGAAACAAAGAAACAGAAACAAAGAAACAAAGAAACAAAGAAAGAACAGACAGAGGGAAAGAGGGATGTAGGGGAAAAAGGAATGAAGGAAGAAAGGAAGGAAAAGGAAGGAAGGAAGGTAGGAAAGAATTGATGAAGGAAGGAAGAAAAGAAAAGAGAAAAGGAAAGGAAGAAAAGTGAAGAAATTAAGAAAGTCAAAGTAAGCGCACAGAAAAACAAGCACACATTGGCAGAAGCAGAAAGAGGCTACTCCAAGTATTTATTATTGCTTTCAGTGATTTTATAGGTTTTCTGTTACAAAAATCTATGTTAAAAAAAATTGTCTCATACACAAAATGTTAAAAAAAAAGGAATCACAGCAGAAAGGATATAAATTCAAAGCAGTTTTTCTTTGTATCAGTTTGTTATAAGTTAAAAGCAACAGTTTCTTATGGTCGTGGTTTTCCACAGTGTACACCTATGGGATATTTCTTAGATCTATAATTGAATAAATGTTTTCTCATTGATAATTAATTTTTTCCAATCTGTTTTTTCCCTAGCACAATTAATCCAGGAAACATGAAGGTATAAAGAGCTCTATTTGCAACTTTTATTTTATAGGGTCCTTGAGAATACTTGTATGAATTTAGGAGCTCTTTAAAATCATGATCAGCAATTAGAAAATCATTAATACATCAAAACAGCTTTATTACATCAAAGTATATTTCATATTGATTCTGAAGGAAATGTACCCAATAAAATGAATAAATACACAGGAAATTAAGCTACATCATACTGTGAGGAATGAGGAGCAATATCTAAGTCAAAGTATCTGTGTGCACCCAGATACTCTCAGAGTGCACCCACTACAACCACTCAAAACTGTGGAATATCTCCAGAAATTTTACTAACTTGTCATAGCATTTCCTAGATGGCTTCTATTAGAAACATAAAAGAATAGTGCATGAGGGTTGGGGGGCAATGAATTTTACTTGCACAACTTGTACAGAGACAGGTTGTAGAGAGTACAAGTTAGACACAGGTGAATGACAGAACCAGGAGAACTTGAGAAGGAGCCAAAGATTAATACATATTGCCAAACTTACTATGAAGCAAAGCAGAGCAAATTCAGTCAGAAACTGAGAGAAGTCAGATTGAAACAATCAGCTTGAAGAAGACATTGAGCCAGAATACCTGAGTTGAACCAGCTAGCCAGAACTCAGAAGGAGGAAGCAATGGGGAGCTTCTTTAGCTTTAAGTCTCAAAGACTGTAAATGTTCTAGAACTAGAATAGGTTATAGGAGTCTAGAAGCATCCTGAAGTAGAATTAGGATAGCAGGTGGAGGCAGTAAGCCTCAGAGATGGCAATTAACTTCATAAAATCAAAGTTATATTTATAAGTCCAAATGATTGGGGAGACTGGTTTCATCCACATGCATTTATTTTATTTATTTACTGAAGGCAGTTACTTCCACTAAAGCCTTGACCACTATGACTAATCCAAATAGCTGTACAAGATGTTGTTTCTTTTTCTTTTTTTTCTTTTTTCTTTCTAGGTAAACCATGGGTGCATCTGATCATTACAAGAATGAAACCATCTGAAGAATTAATCCAAAATGAATCAGTAATTCTTACAGTGATTCGTAGGCAGAAAGTTCTGGTATTCACCATTAGAAAGGACAAAATAAGGGCACTCTCAGCCTGATGGCACTCAACATTCTCTTAACCCTGTTCTCTGAGGAATTCCACTCTGAGAACAACATACAGTGCTTATGGAGCCATGGTGTATGTAGCTTGGTTGGGCAAGGCCACTCTGGAGACTCAACTCCATAATCCTGTGGCCATCAGTCACATGTGGCATGCCCCACCCCCTAGTGTTCTAGCTGGACTCCACCTCTGCACTCACCTGGCTACAGGCAGGCATTCCCTGCCCCTTGGTTACCTGGCAATACTAGGTAACCCAGCTTAATATAAATGGATACTCCCCCCCCCCCCCAGTTCTCTTTTATCCTTCTCCTCTCTCTCTCTCATACTCTCTCTCACACATCTCTCTCTCACACACACATACACATCTCTCTCTCTCTCTCATTCTCTCTTTCAAGTGGTCATGTTTGTTCCTCATCTCTCTATCTTCTCTTTCTCCTTTTCTCCTTTTAGTCTTTTAATAATAAATCATTAAACTATGAACTGTCTCTTTTATTAAACCTGCTGTATAAAAGCACAGAGCAAGCCTCAGCATTTCCAGCTGACATGGGAAAGGATCCAAGCCAGACTCATCTCAGCCTGCTGAGCTTCCATCACAGCTAAACAGCTTCACCTATAACAGGTATTCAGGGCTGTGCTAATGGCCCCACCCATTAGCCCTGCAGCTCCTGTCTGTGGGCCTTCAGTATGTTTGATCCTGCTGGTGTTCCCATCCCCTCAGTATCTGCATGCCAGAGCTCTCCTATGAAGGACCTCCTGCCACCATCACAGGCACACTCTCCTCCTTTTTTCCCGCACAAGTGCTGACTTTAAAGATACTCACCTGATTGTTGTATATACCCAAATTTATGAGTGTGTCATTTAGGAAAAGATTCTGAACACTGTGAGATCCAAAGACAAACTCTCCAACTTTCACTTGAGCTTCGGTACCACTCTGCAGAGACTGGTAATTAAAGATGTCAATCTTGGTTGTTGAAATTTCCTGGGTCACAATGTTCTCCTCATTGATGTTTCTTCCAAGTTTGCCCTTTCCTAAGAATGGATGGAGCTAAAAGAGAAAATAACTGTCAGGCCGGGCGGTGGTGGCGCACACCTGTAATCCCAGCACTCTGGGAGGCAGAGGCAGGCAGATTTCTGAGTTTGAGGCCAGCCTGGTCTACAGAGTGAGTCCCAGAACAGCCAGGGCTACACAGAGAAACCCTGTCTCGAAAAATACCAAATAAATAAATAAATAAATAAATAAATAAATAAATAAATAAATAAATAAAAGAAAAAAAAGAAAAAAAGAAAAAAGAAAAAAAGAAAAAAAGAAACAAAAGAAAAGAACTGTCAGAAATTGCAGTTCTTAATAACTCACTGAGATGCAAATAAACCTGGTTAGTATAATTGCACTCTCTTTCACAAACTGTATGTTCCTGTGGCTTTGATTTTTATATCATTTATCAATTATTTATCATAAGGCTAGAACATGTATGATGAAACCAAGACATTAACATAGTTATATGCTTTTCAGCAAAACTATCACCACTATTCAGATTTTATTTCTGAAAATTTCTCTGTCACTCAGTGATGACTCTGGCAGACAGATTCTAAATTTTGAGATTAACAATTTGAAAAATTATGAAAAATAAAAACAATTTGAATGAGGTTGTTTAAATTTGCATAAGAGGTTTTCAAAAAAGCCATAATTTTTCACCACCATACATAACTCAAGAAAGTTCAAATAAAATAAAATTTTCAGATTTTAAAATATGAAATTTGCAAATAAGGAAGGAGGCAAAAGAAGAAGATCTGCGGCGGTACAGAAATGTATAGGAACATTTGATGGAGACCTGCAAAGATGGATCAGAGTCAGAGAGAATAGATTAGGGTAAGTTAACCAAACCTGATGATTATGAAGAAGTCATATATAGCTACAACTTTAAGCTAGTTACAAAGTAAAAGGCAATTTAAAAAGAATTTAAACAGAGATATTACAGTTTATTACATATAAAATATCCTTGTGGCAGATAAGAAGCCCCCAAAAGACCCCAAGACAATGCAGGTTATGATCCTTGCCTTTGGTTATGCATACAAACCACATGGTAAGACACTACTACTCAAGACACCACACACTTTGCTGCAGGACACAGCAATGAGGCCAGAACTAATGTGAAAACTTTCTCCCTGTTGTCTATTCTGCTTGTTTGTCTGGCACATTTCACTCTGGTAGAAGCTAAACTACAAGCTTCTGAGGAAGTAAAGTCAGCAAAGGTTTTTCCCAGCTGTAGACCTTGCATTCTATAATACCCACTTTCCAGACATGATATGCATACTGGCGCAACTGTTATGGGAATAAACAACTTCTTGGTCATGGTATTTGAGGATGTCCTTACAAGAAAGACTTATACCTGTCACTACAGATGTATTTAAGATCAATATCTTGGGAGATCAGAAATCATATGGGTGTGCCTACTACTTCTGTTTGGCTAAGAATACACTTTATTGAATTTCCTACTAAATATTTAGAAGAATAGAATCCTGCTATTGTCAGATTATATCAGATAATTTCTCTATGCCACGAATATTGATTGTTCATAGTGAAATAAGACAGCCATGAGAGGATTCCAAAATCATAGAAACCATTGGGGAAAAGGAGATTGAGATAATGAACAAATCAGATGCTGGTTAGGAGGTCCATGAACTACTGTCTTTTAGGTGTGACATGGTCATGGCACTCAGGAGCTTATGGTAGTTAAGTCTGCCTGTATAGAAACAGAACAAGATCTAGCCCATAAAAATGATTAACTTCAGATGAGGGAGGACGTTTATAGGGTCATGCCCATCACATGAGCAATGTAATTATTTAAAAGATTCTAAAGGAGGGGAAGTCATTGTCGTTAGAAATACCAACATTTTTTATTCCCTTCTGCCTCATTGGATAACTGCATATTCATGCCCATATGGAAGGCCCTGTAGGTCATAAATCTAGTGGGTCATGAAAGAAAACACAAATCAAAAGACATGAATATAGAATAGAGAGATAGTGGGAGACTGGAGGATCTGTGAGAATGCAGAGAGCTAAGAGACTTAGAGAAATTGATGTGAAGAAATGCATTTTCTATTTGTATGCTTGTTGTACCTGTCAAAGAATACATTATTTTAATAGGCTTTACAGGGTAGATATAAAAAAAAATATATCTGACCTAATAATTTAAACTAAAAACAAACAAAAAATCCAATTCTCTGAAGAATTAAGTGAAAAATATCCCTTCCTTAGAGAGGAGAATGTTTTACTTTTAAGGTTTAATCAGCAAAATTCTCTCCTCTTAAAGTGAAGGTAAAATGAATATAATCACATTTAAAAATACTCGAGAGTTAAATTTTATTCATATTCCTGCCTTGTAGAAAAGTTAAAGGAAACTTTCACAGAAAAGGAAAATTTTGTTATCTACAAAACGAAACTGACATACAGTCAAGAACAGCAACGAAGCAGAATAGCACAGTTAAATTGAGCATTGTATCTTCTTTATCTTTGTGCTAGGCAATAATCTGCTCAAAACCACAAAGTGAATGAAATACCACCTGGGTATATCTTTAGATAAATGAAACATTTGACAACACTGCTACAACCGATAGAAAAGAGAAAGAAGAGTTCACAAATGTGTAAACATTGCTGATAAGCAGTACTTGCTAATGTGCCTTGAACATGTTTGAAAAACAACAGAATATTTTAAGTATAACTGATATGCTTAGAGAAAATTCAAATGGAACATATTCAATTGAATCTAACGAAGTCAGATAAAAAAATGAACAAAAAGGGGTCAACTGCCCCATATAGAAAATTCTCACATGATAGACATTATTAAAAAGATTAATAGTGAATTTAAAATGAGTATACTAAATGCATGAATTTAAAACAGAAACAACACACAGCATCCTGTATCCAGGCCTTGCAAGAGGCCAGCTGTGCACCTGGAGCCTGGCTGGGAAGAAGCAGCATGTTCTGGTGTGTCCGGCCCTGCAGAGTTGAGGATCCAGTCCTGAGGCCTCAGGCAGTAGCCTTCCTGTCTCTGCCTTGGGATTGGGAACAGCCTGGGCCACAGCACCCTGTCACCAGGCCATGCCAGAGGCTGGCTGGGAGGAAGCAGCATGCTCTGGTGTGTCTGGCCCTGCAGAGCAGAGGATCCAGTCCTGAGGCCTCTGGCTGGATCCTTCCTGTCTCTATGTAGGGATCTGGAACAGCCTGGGCCACAGCACCTCATCTCTAGGCAATGCACAGGGTCAGCTGTGCACCCAGAGGCCAGCTGGGAAGAAGAAGCTTGCACTAGTGAGTCCAGCATTGATAACAAGTCCAACTAACACCAGTGAGAACTAGATGGAAAAAGGCAAACGTAGGAATGTTCCTAACTGAAATCAAGGCAATATGGCAGCATCTGAAGCCAACTCTCCATTAACAGCTTGTTCTGGATACCACAACACACCAGAAAAACAAGATTTAGAATTAAAATCACTGGTCATGATGCTGTTACAGGATCACATGAAGGACATAAAGAAAACTCTTAAAGAAATTCAGGAGAAAATAGATCAAAAGTTAGAAGTGCTTACAAGGGAAACACAAAAATCATTGAAAGAAATTCAGGAGAATACAGAAGCCAATAAGGAGGAAATGCAAAAATCACTTAAAGAAATACAGGAGAACTTTGGTCAACAGGATGAGGACATGAAAGAGGAAACATATACAGGTAGACGCATTCAAATTGCACAATCGTCTCAATGGAGACACTAAAACTAGAAACGCATAGGTAATTACATTGTAGACTCTAAGATACCACAGATGCCCAGATCGCTATACCCAGCCAAACTTTCTGTCACCATTGCTGGAGCAAACAAGATATTCTGTAATAAACACAAATTTAAACGATATCTGTCCACAAATTCATTGCTACAGATGGTGCTAAAATGAAAACTCCAACCCTAGAAGGTAAAATATACCAATGAAAACATAAGAAATTCATAACCTCACAGCAGAAAAACCAAAAGAGGGAACTATGAAGAAAAACTAAGATACATACACTCATACTCACATATACAACCACTTCTGGCACCCGATAAAAACAAGAAGCATCATTGATATCTCTCAATATCAATGGACTTAATTCCTCAATAAAAAGATACAGGCTAACAGAACGGATCTGAAAACAAGATTCAAGCTTTCAAAGCAAATATGAAACACATCTCAAAATCAACATAGTAGTTACATCAGATTAAAGGGTTGGGGAAATGATTTCTAAGCAAATGGACCTAAAAGTCAATGTACAATAAATATTCTAACATCTGATAAAATAGACTTCAAAAGAAAATTACTCAAAAGAGATGGGAAAGAACATTCATATTCATCAAAGGATAAATCTACCAATATGACATCCCAATTCTCAACAACTATACCACAAACATCTAAACCCAAGGCTGTTAAAGAAACACCAGGAAATCTCAAATCACACATATATTTCACATATTGGTAGTTGGAGACTATATTACCCCACCCACTATCGATAATGCATGGGTCAACCTGATAAAAGCTCAATAAATACTGAATCTAAGAAATGTTATTAATAAATTGGACCTTACATAGTAAGTTAGCCAAAGAAGATCAAAGGATGCAGACAAGAAAATAAAAATTCCAGACATCATTATTACAAATAATGTGATAGTATAAATAAACAAACCCCAAAATTCTACAGGGAACTTGTATGGCTGAGATCACTTTCAGCAGTGTGCCTGAATTCAAGACTAACTCAAAGAAATAATTAGTAGCCTTCCTATATACAAATGACAGACTGAGATATAAATCAGGGAAACAACACTCTTCCCAATAACCATAAAATATAAAGTACTTTGGGGTAGCCAAATCAAGAAAGCAAAAGACTAGAAAATGAGGAACATATCAGAAGAAAAAAAGGACTCCCAGGGAGAGAGGAGGTGGTGGCAGCAGCAGCAGCAGCAGCAGCAGCATCTTATCCAGCTGAAGGGCCATCAGCAGTGGAACCAAGGAGACAGGGTCCTGGCAGGCCCTGTGCCCACATCACTGACCATCACCAGAGAACACCGAAAGCCCCTAGGTAAGTAGACTTAGCCTGAGGCCAACATCGCTGGAGTCTAAGCCCCACAGGTGTTGGCCTTCGCCCAGGCTCTGGGCTATTCTGGGGGCCATCAGTGAGCTAACCCAGTCAGGAGGCTCTTTGCCTGGCAGTCTGTCCCCACACATATGCTGCCATTTTGATTACAGGAAACCAGAGAGTTCTAGCAGGCAAAGCCAGCTAACAGTCATAGCCCGAGGCTAACATAGCGGACTATGCTCCTATGTCTGGTGTTTAAGCCCCTCAGGCTTTGGATTGCACCCAGGCCCTGGGTTGTCTGGTGGGCCATCTGTGTGCCAACCTGGCCAGGAGGTTGTTTGCTGGGCAGACTCTCCCAGCACTTTCAGGGAGTGCGCATGGCTACCAGACAGAACCAGTTCACAGTCATAGCCCAAGGCAAACATTGCTCATGCCTAAGCCTGCCAGGCTTTTGCCTACACTCAGGGCCTGAGCAGCTAGGCTATCCTTGTGTGCACCACCCTGATTGGGGAGCAGCTGCCCAGCAATGATAAGCACTCTGCTGATTCCTGCAGAAAAGGTCCCGAAGCATACACCATTAGCACTCCCTGAAGGAGCAAACAGGCACCACATGATTCACAATCTGGGGCAAGCCACACTAGGGCTCCAAGGGCAACCAAGAGGAGGGCAATACATCAGCAATCTGTGACAGGAGATACCCAGCAATCCAGTGTTGCTGAAATAGCCCTACAGCCTCACAGGAGGTTCAAACATCAGCCAGAGACTAGACCAACTAACTATAGAGATAACAAGATGGCAAAGGGCAAATGTAGGAACTCTACTAACAGAAATCTAGGCAATATAGCAGCGTCTGAACCAAACGGTCCAACATCAGCAAGTCATGGATACACCAACACTCCAGAAAAACAAGATTTGGATTTAAAATCACTGGTCATGATGCTGCTAGAAGAACACAAAAAGGGCATTAATGAATCTCTTGAAGAAATACAGGGGAACATGAATAAGCTAGAAACCAGTATAATGGAAACACAAAAATCACTTAAAGAAATTCAGGAGAATAAGGCTCAAGAGACAAAAGGCAATAGAGAAGAAACACAAAAAAGACTTAAATACAGGAGAGAGTGAGTCAAATGGCAGAAATCATGAAAGAGGAAACACAAAAATTTCTTAAAGAATTAAAGGAAAACACAAACAAACAAATGAAGGAACTGACCAAAACCATCTAGGATCTAAAAACAGAAGTAGAAACAATTAAGAAATCACAAAGTGAGACAACTTTGGAGATAGAAAACCTTGGGAAGAAATCAGGGGCCAGAGATGCAAATATAAACAACAGAATACAAGTTATGAAAGAAAGAATCTCAGATGCCGAAGAACACCATCAAAGGGACAAATCAGCAATCAACAAATTGGGAAAAGATCTTCACCAGCCCTACATCAGATACAGGGCTAATATCCAATATATACAAAGAACTCATGAAGTTAGACCCCAGAAAACTAAATAAAACTATTAAAAAATGGGGTACAGAGCTAAACAAAGAATTTTCGCCTGAAGAACTTCGGATGGCTGAAAAGCATCTTAAAAATTGTTCAACTTCATTAGTCATTAGGGAAATGCAAATCAAAACAACCCTGAGATTTCACCTTACACCAGTCAGAATGGCTAAGATTAAAAATTCAGGAGACAGTAATTGTTGGCAAGGATGTGGAGAAAGAGGAGCACTCCTTCACTGCTGGTGGGGTTGCAAACTGGTACAACCACTCTGGAAAACAGTCTGGCGGTTCCTCAGAAAACTGGGCACTTCACTTACAGGGGATCCTGCTATACCACTCTCTGGGCATATACCCAGAGGATTCATCAGCATATAATAAGAATAAGTACTCTACTATGTTCATAGCAGCCCTGTTTATAATAGCCAGAAGCTGGAAAGAACCCAGATATCCATCCCTCAACAGAAGAATGGATGCAAAAAATGTGGTAAATATACAAAATGGAATACTATTCAGCCATGAGAAGCAATGTATTCATGAAATTCTTAGACAAATGGATGCTGTTATAGAACCTCATACTAAGTAAGGTTACCGAGTTTCAAAAGATCAATCATTTTATGCACTCACTAATAAGTGGATATTAGCCTAGAATATTGGAATATCCAAAACATAATCCACACATCAAATGAGGTACAAGAAGAACAGAGGAGTGGCCCCTGGTTCTAGAAAGACTCAGTGTAGCAGTATAGGGCAAAACCAGAACAGGGAAGTGGGAAGGGGTAGATGGGAGAACAGGGGGGGGGAAGGGGGCTTTTGTGTACTTTTGGGGAATGGGAGGCGGCCTGAAAAGGGGAAATCATTTGAAATGTAAATAAAAATATATTGAATAAAACAAGTAGGGTGAATATGCCTGACTAATGGGAGTGGTACTATTAGAGGGTGTAGCCTTGTTGGAATAGGTGTGTCACCATGAGGGTAGGCTTTGAGGTCTCTATGCTCAGTTGTCTCCCAGTGTGGAATGAGCACTTCCTCCTGTTTGCCTGCAAAAGACAGGCTCCTGTCGCCACCTTTGCATCTTGGCTCCTCCAGCACCATGTCTGTCTGGACAATGCCATGTTTTCAATCATGATGACAATGGACTGAACCTCTGAAACTGTAAGCCAGCCCTAATTAAATGTTTTCCCTTGTAAGAAAAAAAAAAAAAAAGAACTCCCGCCCTCATCGATCAGGAGAATAACATAATAAACAGTAAAAGAACTTCCAGCGGTAACACCATCCCTAATTTTAAAGTCTACCACAGTGCTATAGTAATGAAAACCACAAAGTATTCTCATAAAAACAGATATGGTGAACAATGAAATCGAATTGTAAACCCAGAAATAAATCCACACATATATGGACACCTTATTTTTTTAAAAAAGGAACCATAAACCCACAATAGAAAAAAAGAATATTCGAAAACGGTGCTGATTTAACTGGCTAACTTCATGTTGGACAATACTCCTAGATCCATATTAGACCTGTTCAAAAATCAAGGTGAAATGATGATCGCAACATAAAAACACACTTGATGGAACACTGAAATTTATGGAAGATAAATAGGGATTAGCATTAAAAATATTTATAAATTCTTATAATATTAATGGTAATTTTGTTCCTGAAAAAATCTCTTTAAATGAGAAAACTTACATGCACATAGCTGCTGGAAACCAACCTTTGATAGAAGAAAAAGTAGTGAACATGATAACTCTGGATTATCTGAAGGAGGTTGATTAGCAAAATGGAGGTTAGCAAGTGGCCCAACCATTGAGCTGTTTAAAGCATATTAAATTATAAAGACTGAGTGTGTGTTTTTCATTTGAGAACCCAGATCTTTAGGGAACATAGTGTGTAATGTGCTGCCAAAATATATTTAATTCTATACATCCTAGCACAGGAGAAACTTTCTAAACAGCAGAGTTAGGAACTCATGACAGCAAAAAGCTTCTGAGAGGCAAAAGACATCAATAGGACAAAATTGCAGTCAACAAAATGGAAATGGACTTTTTACCAACTCTAAATCTGACAGAGATATGATACACAAAATATAAAAAGAACTGAAGACACAAGGCATCAACAACCCACAAATCTAATTTTTACAATTAGGTATGGAGTTAAACAGAGAATTCTCAATAGAGAAATCTCAAAGGGGTGAGAATGATACAAAAATAATATTCAACATCCTTATCCATTAGGGAAATGCAAATCAAAACTAATTTGAGCTTCTCGTGTACACATGTCATTATGGCTAAAATCAATGTTAAAAGTTACAGCTCATAATGGCAAGGAAATGGAGTAAGAAGAACACAATTACATTGATGAAGGGAGTAAAAATTTGTAAAGCAACTACAGAAATAATTATGAAGGGTCCTCAGAAAACTTATCTACCACATGACCCATGTATACCACTCTTAAGCATATAACCTAAGAACATTACATCTTACCAAAAGGACACTTGCTAAATTAGTTCATAGTGTCTTTGTTTAAAATATCAGGAAACTAGAAGCAAAGTAGATCTTTCTCAATGGAAGAATGGATAAAGAGATTGTGGTACATTTACTTAATGGAATACTACTCTGGAGAGTATAAGTAACAAGTGAGTTCTTGGGGTTGGGGGTAGACTGGTCAAATGAATGTCCCTGGAAATGCAAAAGACTTGTTGGGTAGGTTAGAGGGTATGTGGAGATAGGAACAAGAAGGGAAAAAATGTGAAGGGCAGTATGCAGGGAGAGGGTATGGTCAGAGAGACACAGAGAGAGATGGAATACTAGGGCATTTTGAGTAGATCTCAAACCTAGTGAAATGGAACTTCCTGAAACCTATGAAGTTCACCTTAGTGAGAACTTAGTAATGGAGAATATGGAACCTAAACTGGCCATCTTCTGTAACCGGGCATGGCTTCCAGTGGTACATGTCTGACACCAACCCATTCATCAAATCTTGGACTCACAATCTGTACTGACTACAAGATATACTGCGACAACGGTGGCTCAGAATGTGTGCGACTGATCAACCAATGAATGACTGATTTAATTTGAGGCTCAGGACATGAGAGGCAACCTATAAAAGACACAGCCTGGATTGCAAAGTATATGAGGCTGTGTGGTGAGGAGAACAAAGGTAGAACCAAGTACAATAGAACACAACAACAGCACCAAGTCAAAGAAGTAGGCTGGAGAACAGTCATGGGTGATAATGTGTAGTCTCATAAAAGCTATGTCTTCTTCTAGGGTCTTTTTATGAAAACAATACAAACTTTTGATATCAAATGTACCTAAAAGCCTTAAAATAAGCCACATTTATACTTGTACAAATCTCCTCGTTGTGTATTATCATTACTTCACAGAACATTAAAAGGAGTAATAAAAGATGTGAAAATTAAATAACCTAAATATTATTGTTTTAATTTGTTTAAACTAGGAATATCATTTTCTCAACAGCATGCACATATTGTTTCCTGGTAGAAATGTTAGCTCAACTTTAAACACGACGACATGTTTTTTTCTAACTATTTCTTTATGCTACTTTATGCTACAGAATAAACATGAATACTTTGAGAAGGAGTTAGTAACATATAGAAGCATGCTAGCATACGAAATGTTTTTCTAACACTATGTCAGATTATGAACCAAAATGCCATAATTAAAAGCCAAGGCCCAATACCCTAAGAAAGCATAAACATATCTATTGTTACCTTCCATGGAGAGGAGCCTGGAGTCCACCTTGATCTAATGAGTCTCCATTTGCTCTGAGTGACAGCTCCTCATGAAGTGCCTGGGCAATGGCATACACAGCTGCATGGACTTTGTAACTCAAGGGTGAGGTATTCATATCCCAAACATCTAGAGATCGTGTGCTCAGGCTGCCATTTTGCTCACATTGACTTAGTTTCTTGACTCCATGCTCATAGAAATATGAACATTCAAATAAATTTGACCACACACACTGGATAAAGATATCATGAGGGTATTTTTTAGGGTGAACACTTCTTTGAAAATCCTTGAATCCCAGAATTTCATCCTTGTGAACTGAAAATGATAATGCTCCACCAAAGTATGCATAAATTGGATTTCTTTTAAAGGGTAATGTGGAAGTATACCAATCAGAAGTTGTGATCCAGACATTACCAAAACTACGGGCAGAAATGATGAGAGAGACAAGTGTCAGAAAATCATGAGTGTCACCAAAAGCAACAACAACCCATGTCAATTTGAGACGTGTCATTAATTGGTACCATCCTATGTCACCAAAAAGAGGAAATACTGGAACCTTTTCTGCAAATGCAACACAAATTCCATGCTTGATCATCTCCTCTGTGATTTCATTAATGAAGAGTTCTCCCCTCATATCAGCTGGAACCACCAGACCAACCCAGACCCAAGTGAAGTAGAGCAGCAGTTGAATAATTCCCTGATACAGAGCTGCAGTGTGCACAGGAAACTGGTAAGGAGACTGGAGCTGGATTCTGGTTCCAAGACTCGCATCAAAAGGAGCATAGCTGATCTGAACAGAAAGAAAGTTACTATATAAGTCATGACATTTAGATTTATTTACAAATGATTTAGTTTACCTCTTCTGCTTATGTACTCTAGGAGAAATTGAACAGTTAAATCACTTTACTATGTAATACCAATTTGTTACCTATGTCATTTGCTCTTCACTGCATACACAAAATGTACCTTTTCCTTTGTCCTTTTATAGAACATATGAAAAAAGTCCACAGAGTATCTATCTCCTGATCTCCACTCAGGTAATACCAGTCAAACACAACCATTTGCAAATCTCTCACTTCAAAACTTTATTCTTCCTGATAATAGAAATGGAGAACAATTAACACTAAAGGCCTATTTACTTGATGTCACAAATCCAAAACAAAAACAAAACAAACAAACAAACAAAATGGAATCTATGGAGCAATGTAAAAGAGTATGTGGAATGAAAGCACCTCACAGAGTCTGCAGGAAATTGAACAGGCCTGGATGAGTTTGCCTCACAGGAAGGGGTCAAAATGGAAGGTCACAATGGCAATAAACTGAATAGTTAGGTAAGAAGAGGTTTGGCTCAGGTAGTTTATGGAGGGAAAATTTAGTTTACTGTTTTGGTGTCTAGAAGCTAAACTCAACATCAAATTATAACTGTAGAGTACAGTAGGTCAAAACCCGGGCTGAGGAGACTGAAGAACAATGTATAATGCTATACATGCATGAAGATGTTCTGACAAATCCGTGGCTCAGCTCACTGGATATGAAATGCTTGCCTTACAAGCAGAAGGGCCTACAGTAGAATCCTCAGAATCCCCATAACTATTCAGACATGGCTGTGTGTGCTTGTACCCTAACATAGCAGGGTGGAGACAGGTAAAGCCCTAGATTTTTCTGGCCAATCAGCTCAAAATCTCAAGCTTCTGATTCAGTACTCTGATTTCAAACAACAGTGAAGAAAGTGATGAAGAAAGAATATCAGTTGTCCTGATATGCCTACCTGCACACTCCTGATATACATGATATGTGAGACACATATCACACAAACACACATACACTCCTGTACACCCACAAGAGTATGCACACACCCACACACACAGACACACACACATACACACACACACTCACACACACACATGGTTAAACACAAGGAAGCACTCATGAATACACACACAATCACACAGCCACACACACTGTAAAAGAGAGAGAGGGACAGACACTGAGATAGAGACAGAAAGAAGGAGAGGGAGACTCAGAGAGAGACAGAAAAAACAACTATGGCACCTGCATCAGGTCATGATTCCTCAGTATTAGAAATCAAAGAGAATAAGGAAAATGTCATGAGTTACATATGCTGCATAGAGTTATCAATAATAACAAAAAATCATAAACATTGAGCACATAAGCAGGGGCATGCAAAAAGAGAATCAATTCTGAATCTAAATAGAACACGCATTAGGTGGAGAAATTTTAAAATGTGGAGAAAAAAAACTGAAAGTAAATATAGATAACTAAATAAACCTACTGAAAATTACTATCCAAGTAAGTCAAATGAAAACCCACAAGAGAACAACCTATGTAAATTTTCAACTCAAAAATGTGCTCTGAAAATGTGAAAATTAATCAAGGAAGAAAGATGTAAGACTCGGCATACAGAGGAACAAACACACAGGACTATTTGAGAACAGACATACAGCACTTAGGCTGGAGAAGGCAATAAATTGAAAGAAGGAAAGAAAACCTAACACCAATACTCTTGAAACTATTCCACAAAATAGAAACCGAAGGAACACTACCCAATTCCTTCTATGAAGCCACAATTACGCTGATACCAAAACCACACAAAGATCCAACAAAGAAAGAGAACCTCAGACTAATTTCCCTTATGAATATCGATGCAAAAACATTCAATAAAATTATTGCCAACCGAAAACAAGAACACATAAAACGATAATCCACCATGATCAAGTAGGCTTTATTCCAGGAATGCAGGGTTGGTTCACTATATGGAAATCATCAATGCAATCCACTACATAAACAAACTCGAAGAAAAAAACCACATGGTAATTTCATTGGATTCTAAAAAAGAATTTGACAAAATTCAGCATCCTTTCATGCTTAAAGTCTTGGAAAGAACAGGAATTCGAGGCGCATACCTAAACATAGTAAAAGCAATATACAGCAAACCGGTAGCCAGCATCAAACTAAATGGAGAGAAACTTGAAGCAATCCCACTAAAATCAGGGACTAGACAGGGCTGCCCCCTTTTCTCATTATCTTTTCAATATTGTACTTGAGATCGGGCAATTAGAAAACATAAGAAGGTCAAAGGGATACAATTTGGAAAGGAAGAAATCAAACTATCATTATTTGCAGATGATATGATAGTCTAACTAAGTGACCCAAAAAACTCCACTAGAGAACTCCTACAGCTGATAAACAACTTCAGCAAAGTGGCAGGTTATAAAATCAACTCAAGGAAATCAGTACCCTTCCTATACTCAAAGGATAAGCAGACTGAGAAAGAAATTAGGGAAATGACACCCTTTACAATAGCCACAAACAGTATAAAGTACCTTGGGGTGACTCTTATCAAACATGTGAAAGATCTGTATGACAAGAACTTCAAGACTCTGAAGAAGGAAATAGAGGAAAACCTCAAAAAATGGAAAAACCTCCCATGTCCATGAATCGGCAGGATTAATGTAGTTAAAATGGCCATTTTGCCAAAAGCAATATACAGATTCAACGCAATACCCATCAAAATCCCAACTCAATTCTTCATAGAGTGAGAAAGAGCAATTCTCAAATTCATCTGGAATAACAAAAAACCCAGGATAGCTAAAACTATTCTCAACAACAAAAACTATTCTCAAAAAAAATTCTGGGGCAATCAGTATCCTTGACCTCAAGCAATATTACCAAGCAATAGTGTTTAAATCTGCATGGTATTGACACAGTGACAGTCAGGTGGATAAATGGAATAGGATAGAAGGTCCATAAATGAAGCCACACACCTATGACCACTTGATCCTCGACAAAGGGGTTGAAAACATCCAATAAAAAAAGATAGCCTTTTCAACAAATGGTGCTGTTTCAACTGGAGGTCAACATGCAGAAGAATGTGAATTGATCCATCCTTGTCTCCTTGTACTAAGCTCAACTCCAAATGGATCAAGGACCTCCACATAAAGCCAGACACTCTGAAGCTAATAGAAAAGAAACTGGGGAAGACCCTTGAGGACATCAGTACAGGGGGAAATTTCCTGAACAGAACACCAATAGCTTATGCTCTAAGTTCAAGAATTGACAAATGGGACCTCATAAAATTACAAAGTTTCTGTAAAGCAAAGGACACCATCAAAAGGACAAATTGGCAACCAACAAATTGGGAAAAGATCTTCACCAACCCTACATCAGATAGAGGGCTAATATTCAATATATACAAAGAACTCAAGAAGTTAGACCCCAGAAAACCAAATAACCCTATTAAAAATGGGGTACAGAGTTAAAGAATTCTCACCTGAAGAACTTCGGATGGTGGAGAAACATCTTAAAAAAATGCTCAACTTCACTAGTCATCAGGGAAATGCAAATCAAAACAACCCTGAGATTTTACCTTACATCAGTGAGAATGGCTAAGATTAAAAATTCAGGAGACAGCAGGTGTTGGTGAGGATGTGGAGAAAGAGGAACACTCCTTCACTGCTGGTGGGGTTGCAAATTAGTACAACCACTCTGGAAATCAGTCTGGGGGTTCCTCAGAAAACTGGGCATGTCAATTCCGAAAGATCCTGCTATCCCACTCCTGGGCATATACCCAGAGGATTCCCCAGCATGTAATAAGGATATATGCTCCACTATGTTCATAGCAGCCCTATTTTTAATAGCCAGAAGCTGGAAAGAACCCAGGTATCCCTCAACAGAAAAATGGGCGCAAAAAAAGTGGTATATATACACAATGGAGTACTATTCAGCCATTAGAAACAATGAATTCATGAAATTCTTAGGCAAATGGATGGAGCTGGAGAACATCATACTAAGTGAGGTAACCCAGTCTCAAAAGATCAATCATGGTATGCAATCTCTAATAAGTGGATATTAGCCTGGAAAACTGGAGTAACCAAAACATAATCCACACATCAAATGAGGTACAAGAAGAACACAGGAGTGGCCCCTAGTTCTGGAAAGACTCAGTGTAGCAGTATAAGACAAAACCAGAACAGGGAAGTGGGAATGGATGGGTGGGAGAGCAGAGGTTGGGAAGGGGGCTTATGTGACTTTTGGGGAGTATGAGACCAGAAAATGGGAAATCATTTGAAATGTAAATGAAAAATATATCGAATAAAATTAAAAACAAAAGAAATTGAAAGAAGGGATTATCTGTCACAGGTAAAGTTGGAATGATTTGCATATATTAGAGAAACATTTACATACACTAGAAATGGTGTACTTATTCTACACAGAAAAAAAAAGCTAACAAAAATGTCAACATGATAAAACCAAAGAAACATGAATGGAATATGGTCTACAATACAGCACTGCCAGCTCCACAGTTCGTGCTTAAGAAGTGTGAGGGGATTACTAAAAGAAATGATAAAAATGTTTCAGGACATTGTGAGTGTATTGAACTTGTGTTAGGCTATGTGTGTATGATTCAGTAGCCACAGACAGCCAGCTAGCCATAGGTGAAAGAGAAAAATTTGAATTTCAACTATTAAAAAGTAGGATAACATGAATTTCACAGGAAGATGGATAGAACTACAAAATATCACCCTGGTTGAGGTAACCCAGACCCAAGAGGACATACTCAAAAGGTATATACTCAGTGATAAGTAGATACTAGCCAAAAAAGTACAGAATTCCTTTGAATTGGAATTAGCCAAAGAGACAGGGTCCCAAGTAGAGGGATGGCATCACTGAACTATCCTCAAGCTAGTACAGATGTCCTCTGAGAGGTTCTGCCAGCACCTAGAGAAGACAGAGGCAGAATCTCACTGCCAACCATTGGATTGAACCTGGGGACCCCAGTGGAAGAGTTAGGGGAAGGACTGAAGGAGCTGAAAGGGATGGCAACACCTTATGAGGAACAGTATCAACTAACTGGACAAGTCAGAGATCCCCTGGACACAGCTATATACATGGGTGGTTCCATGGCTCCTACTGTATATGTATCAGAGGAATGCCTTATCTGGCACCAAAGGAAGGAGAGGCACTTGGTCCTGTGGAGGCTTATTGTCCTAGTAAAGGAGGAAGCTAGAGGAGTGAGGCCAGAATGGGTTGGTATTTTCAGAATTACCCTCTTAGAGTCAAAGGGGAAGGGGGGTGGGATGCAGGATTTGGGGAGGTTAGACTGAGAAAGGAGGCAATATTTGAAATGTAAATAAGTAAAATGACAAATATTTTAAAAAATATCTCATAAAATCTTATAAAAATAAAAATTTAGTCAAGCATGATAGAGTATGATTAAAATCCTAGCCCTGGGCAAGCAAAGGCATGAGGATCTCCCTAATGCTATCTTGGGCTGCAGAGGAAGTTCAACACTGCTCAAATTTGCATAGTGAGAATGTGTGTTAAAATAAACCCCTTGTTCTGGAAAGACTCAGTGTAGCAATGTAATGCCATACAGAACAGGGAAGTGGGAAGGGGTAGGTGGGAGAACAGGGGGAGGGAAGGGGGTGTACGGGTTTCGGGGAGTGGGGGGTCAGAAAAGCAGAAATCATTTGAAATTTAAATAAAAATATATTGAATAAAAAATATGCTCAAAAAAACAAATAGGTAAAAATTGATAATAAATATGAAACAGCATGGCAGCCTCATTCATTTTACTAACATTTAAGTTACTTCACTGAGGATAGAAGGAAACATTAAATACTGGATCCCTGTTATTTGCAAACTTTCTAAGTAAACCTTTCTAAGTTTATGACTAATTAAGATGCAATTGTCTTATAAATGCTACCTCTCTAGCATTGTTTATAAGAAATAATTACTGATCAATAGAATGATTTTTAAACAAAGGCAAAAGTAAACACTTTCTTATCAACAGGAGAAAATTACAAACAGCCTAAATGTCCATCCATAGTAAGTCTGACCCAGTGAGTATAAATGAATGTTATATAGCAATCTGAGATGATACCACAGTAAAATAATCAGAAATGTGTTCATAGTAGTTATTGTGTACATATGTGCATAGAATTATTATAGCCCTCATGATTTGTGATGCTCTAAACCTGGATACAAAAGAAAGACAGTATTAAAAATGGTAAATAGCAAAAGAAATTTTCTTGGAGTGGAAAGAATTCAGGTTGTCATTACTTTTACTTATATTTTTTTCAGTGTTAAAGATTTCCAAATTAAATTTATTTTACTCACATTTTATGTTAAGAAAATATTACACTTAAGAGGTAAAATTGATAACAAAATAGTGAATTATTAAGCAGTCCCATACCTCATCAATAATCAATAACTGGATTAATTAGCATTTATTACTATCTTACTATCTTTAACCTAGGAAGCAAGATGCTTTGTGTACCTGTGGGACATTGTAGAGACTTAGAACTCGGGAGATCTGAGCTGATATTCCTGTTGAAATGCCTCCTATCACTGCAACCAGCTTATCAGTTTTCTCAGGCCTGCAGCTGTAGTTAGGAATTGGGGGGCTCTCTCCTGAGAGCAAAGCCATAGAACTTTCCATGGCCTTTGTTTCAAAAAAGTCATCATTGAAGAGATAGAATCCCAGGGACATATTGAATAGAATATTTGTGTCCTTGTTGATTTTTTCTATAGCAAAAACCATTGCCAACATGTGCTGATAATTTTTGGTGAGATTCCTGGGAGGAAAAATTGGAAAGATCATTTTTTGTGTTATTTTTATATTAATTAATAATATATATTAATTATTTTAAATATTTGTGTTTTATATTAATTATAAAATACAATTATTTATATGAATTTATATATTTAATATAATAAATAAAATATAACTACATTCTTTACCTCCCTCTCTTTGCTATATGTAGCTCCTCCCATTCTTCCAATCAAATTCTGCATTTTTAGTTATAAGAACTTAATTCATATAAAAATTGTACAGGCTATTCCAAGACACAGGCAGTCTATTCAATATTAGAGTAGTACAACTTGTTATTAAATCGATTATTTTGCTTTTGAATTTTTTTGAGACAGCATCTTGCTTATTAACCAAGGTTTAATTTAAACTCCTTATGTAGTCTAGGTTAAACTCACGCTCACAAAGATCCACCTGCCTCTGCTTCTCAAGTTTTGGGATTACATTTTGCACCACCACATACTATCAAATGTACATTTTTCAATATTTATTGTACAATTTGTGTCTGAGAAATATAATGGAAGAGTAAAGCATGTGGGAAATAGCAAATATTAAAACTTAGTTTTCATGCAGTCTTCGAAGAATAAGATAAACCTCAGTAAAAGACACAGTACTTAATCACCAATAGCAACTGAAAAAAATAGTGTCAAGTGTGAATTTAAACAAGAAAACTAAAATCTTCTCAATGCACTACACTATATAACTAAAAAGACAGATTGGTTTTGACAGCAAAGTGCTTTCAAAATCTTCTTACATATTTAAGAGAATTCAGCATGTTTAGGGGAGAGACACACAGAGTCATGGCTGAGTATCTATTTGCATTTGGTGGCTACTGAGGAAGGGACAGTCAGTTTCAATAGGAGGTTTGTCTAGTTGCTTGCCTAGACTCTAGATAATGCCCTATACTCCTGCAGTACTGGCATGCCTAAATGAACTCAATACGTTAAAATTGGAGAGAGACTGAGAGAAAGAAAGACAGACAGACAGAGAGAAGCCATAAAGTTGAAGGCAGGAGACATTGCAAGGGAAACAGCAGAACACCGTCAGATCAATATATCTTGTTTATATGTGTGAAATCCTGAAACTCTATTTTTTTTTAAGAGAGAAGTCAAACACTTACACAATAACAGCTTCTGGTATTATAGCCATTGTATCATTAAAGCCAAATTTAATTCTTTTGTCTCTAGCAGTCACTCTGAGGGAAAAGAGTCCTCCGATAACAAAATGCCCATCTTGATAGTAGCCAGGAGAAGCAAGAATGCTTAAGGAGAAACAAGAAATTTGTTCCTGGAACTCAATGAAGACAATCAGGAGAGAGAAAGCAATGAATAATTTCATAACATTGTTAAATAATTGATAAAACCCAGATATCTGTTCAGTTGAGAATCTTGGACTATTCATCCCTGGGAGCACATCAACAAACTGGTAAAAGATGTCTGGTTGATCCGTGTGGATCAAGGTTATGAAGCATTGTTTTGTCCTGGTTCAGGCCCACCAGTATCCAAACACTCCCTCAGTTCCCTGGAGTCCAATCTGTTTTATAACGTTTTATTCCTAGATTATGTACCATTCACAGAGTCACTGTGAGTCTCCAAGGGCTCATAAATCTCTCACTTGGCACCTGGAAATCCTGATTCTCAGTAGGAAAACACACAATTAAGAAAAAGTGTGAAGTCCACTAAAACACCTGTGGGGTGTATACACTCACTGAGCTGAGACTAACAAGTGGAAAAAACATTAAGTCATGAAGAGTCATCTGAAGGAGGCATCAAAGGGCTCAGTGTTTGTTAGGCAAGAACTAGACTCTGAATTATTTAACATCAATATCATTTTAGAGTATTTCTGAAAGGAAAAGAAACAGTGTTACATTAGAAAATATTATTTCTGGTTACTATATTGGGTCAAATATCAACTCCTATTTTTTATTGGATATTTTATGTATTTACATTTCAAATGTTATCCCCTGTCCCGGATTCCTCTCCAGATCTGTCCTATCCTATTCCCTCACCCCATACTTCTATGAGTGTGCTACTCCACCCACCTACCTACTCCCACCTCACTGACCTGTCATTTTCCTACACTGGGCAATCAAGCATTCACGGAAACAAGGGCCTTTTCCCACATTGATGCCAGACAATGGCATCATCTGCTACATATGCAGCTGGAGCAATGCATCCCTCCACATGGATTCTTTGCTGGATGGTTTTGTCCCTGAGAGCTCTGGGGAGTCTGCTTGATTTTTATTGTTGTTTCTTCCTAAGGGGTTGCAAACCCCTTCAGCTCCTTCATTCCTTTCTCTAACTCCTCCATTAGGGACACCATGATCTGTTCAATGGATGGCTGTGAGTATCCACCTCTGTACATGCCAGGCTCTGGCAGAGACTATCAGGAAACAGCTATATCAGGATCCTGTCAGCATGAACTTAATGGCATCCACAATAGTGTCTGCATTTGGTTACCAATTGTTAATACTTGTTTTGATATATGTGGTGATAATGTGTAGGTTTGTGTATGGGGTGTATGTGTT
Organism: Apodemus sylvaticus; assembly: GCF_947179515.1. NCBI lineage: Eukaryota > Metazoa > Chordata > Mammalia > Rodentia > Muridae > Apodemus > Apodemus sylvaticus. The sequence goes on from NC_067473.1 coordinate 157,254,483, forward strand.
TCTGTGTGTGTGTGTGTGTGTGTGTGTGTGTGTGTACTTTCATGGTTTTTTTTGGCTTTGCTACTATGCAATGTTTTATTTCCTGTATTTCTGTGCATGTAGTTAATGTCCTTGGATTAGAGTTTTTGTTCTTGTAAACTGTGTAAGGATGGATTTGTGGAAGGATGTTTAGTTTGAGATTTCTCATGAAATATTTTCTTTTCTCCATCTATGGTGATTGAAAGTTATGCTGGGTATAGGAGCCTTGACTACCAGCTGTAGTCTCTAAGAGTCTCAATGACATTGGTCCAGGCCATTCTGTGCTTTAGAGCCTCTGTAAAGATGAAAAGTATATTTCAAATAGGTTGGAATTTATAAGTTACATGATCATTTTCCTTTGTAGCTTTTAATATTGTTTCTTCTGTATATTTAATATTTTCATTATTAAGTGATAAGGAGATTTTAATTTCTGGCTCAAACTATTTGGTGTTCTGTAAGCTTCTTTTACCTTTTTAGACAACTCTTTCTTTAGGTAAACTGAATTTTCTTCCATGATTTTATTGTAAATATTTTCTGAACATTTTATCTGTGAATCTCTCCATGTTCTCTTCCTATTATTCTTAGGTTTTGTCTTTTCATTCTGTCCCAGATTTCCTGGAAGTTTTGTGTGAGAAACATTTTATGTTCACCATTTTCTTTGACCAATGTACCATTTTTCTATCATATCTTCTATACTTCAGATTCTCTCTTTGGTTTGTTGAATTCTATTGGTGAGAATTGCATCTGTAATTCCTGTTTTCTTATAATATTTTCCATTTCAAGGATTCTTTCACTGCATGAGTTTTTTATTGTTTTATATCCATTTTCAGGTTTTGAAAAGTCTTACTAATTTCCTTCACCTATTAGTATTTTACTGGATATATTAAATGGATTTAATAATTTGCTGTTTAAGGTGTATAAGAAGACCATATGTTAGGAGGGCAGAGAGAGAGAGTAAAACAGAAAGTAAAAATGATGGGAGGGGTATCTCTGATATTCCACTGAAATCAAGAGCAGTGGAAAATCCCAGGAATCAATGAGGGTGACCCTGGCTAAGTCTCCTAGCAAGGGAGATATGAAGCCTAAACTGGACATCTCCTGTAACCAGACAAGCCTTCCAAAGGAGGGATTGGAACACCAACACAGTCACATGCATTTTGAACAACAATTTATCCTGCCCAAAAGATGGGTTGGGATAAGGGTAGCAGGGAAACTATGTGAGGGGTCAACCAATGACTGGTCCAGGTTAAGACCTATGCCAAGAAAGGGAGCCCATTCCCGACACGTCTTAGAAAAATGGAATCTAGAAACTACAGAGTCCAGAGACGAAAAATAAAAACAAATATAAATGACAAAAAAAACCCAACAACAAATCCAATAAATAAAAGAAACCCAAAGACAATAAAATGATTCCTAATGATAACTCACTATATATGTATATGGATGGATAGATAGATAGATAGATAGATAGATAGATAGATAGATAGATAGAAAGAAGATAGAGATAGATAGATAGATAGATAGATAGATAGATAGATAGATAGATAGTTAGACAGACAGACAGATAGATGTACATCTCATTTGTTATGGGAGAGGTTTTACCTTGCAACTAATGGAAACACATGCAGAGATCTACATCCAATGCCTAAAAGGAGCTTGGTGAATCCTGCAGAAGATGGGAAGGAAAGGTGGCAAGTTAGAGGGAACAAAAATACCATAATAAAAAACTCACAGAATAAACTAACATAGGTTCACAGAGACTGAACAATTAACTAAGCAACCTACATATGTTCCATTTCTGTAGTTTCATTATCCATGGACTCCTAACATTGGAAGCAGGAGATGTCTCAGACTCTACAAATAGGACCCTTTCCTCTACTGAATTGTCTTGTGTAGCCTTAGTAAAAAAGGAGATATCTATACTTACTGTACATCATATGACATGACTTGCTAATAACCATGGAGTGCCTGCCATTTTCTAATAAAAATGAAGGAGTGGAGTCAGTTAGTGGTTGGAATAAATTCGAAGGAGACAAGAGATGAGAAATTGATGCAGAATATTTAATAAATTGATTAAACACAAAATCTACAGCTTTTTATTGCTTCTAGTACCTTTATAACAAAAATTTTGCCATGTTTATTTTGAAACAATTATGAGTAAATTTGTTTTCCTTACTTCTCTCTCAAATATTCTTATAGCTTACAAGGTACTGATATGGATGCTAACTTAAGACCTTAATGGGTTATCAGATCTTAAAGGCATTATTTTTTGTTTGTTTGTTTGCTTGTTAGTTTTTGTGGAAACTTAGGGTCTTTTTGATATGAGATAAAGCCATCTGCAAATAAAGATAGTTTGATTTTTCTTCCTAAGGCTAGGGCTTTCCTTTTTTCTTCAGCTCTATAACTCTCATTGAAAAGCATTGCAAACTGCCACTAGATGATGAAAGATGGCAAAAAAGGCCCTATCCAGATGCAAAAATCCCAATGCAAAACCACCAATAAGGTGAGAATGACTTAGACAAAATTGTATACCAGGAATGCTAAGAAAGGATTATAAGTGTGCCCAAAGAAATTAATAAGGGCAACAATAGGAAGCTGAAATAAATAATTAAATGAGTACAGAACATGAAAAGGAATACAATAAAGATAACTAGATGGAAAGAACATGGAATGTACCAGAATCTATAAGATACAATGAACATAATTTTGAAGAAGTTATAGTGACTGGGAATTGACCAGAGACCATCTAGGGCAAAGACTCAGGTGAGAATGTTCCACAACTCAAAGAGAATTCAGTGCTGATGCAGGATAGATGAGTCATGTGAGGGCACCTCCACAGTGTGAGGCAGAAGCCATGGCCGCAAGTAAGGAAAGGGTGCTGACCTAAGGTAAAGAAAGGAGGTGTCAGAGTTGGGGGATTCAGTAACACATGGCAGTAGTTACAAACCTAGGGAGGAGAAGTAAACTAAGCCAGAGTAAGGCATCTCGGTATGATGAGTTTGAAATTGGTAGAAAAAGCAATGGACCCAGAGGATAATGAGTAGTTCAAGTGCGAATACTTCAGAGGTATGGTAAGGTCTACAATTCAATTGAGTGCAGAACCAGGGAGGAAAGTGAGGCTGTCTTGGAGAAGTACATATAGGGCTGTGGAGTTCTATAACATACAGCATAAATTGTGGACCCAAGGAGAAAGGAGAAGTTGACCCAGGTATAGGTCACAGATTCATGGTGATTCACAAATCAGAGCAGAGGCTGTGGACAATGGTGAAGATGAGAGCTGAAACAGCGGAGATACACAGGCATGAGGACACCCATAATTAATGTTAAAAACTATGAACCAGGGGTGAGGGTAGAACTGACACAAGAAAGTAGCTGACTTCAGAGAGAACTTAGGGGTAGAGTTTGGATCCTTAAATACAATTCCCAGGGAGGGAAAGGAAATCTCAATTTTAAATGAACTCTCTGAACTTTCTGAACACTGTAAATGTCTGGCTGAAAACTAAAAAGTTGGTTTAAAGAATCACCAACAAAAATATTCTAGAGAAACTGCTCTCAATGAGAATGATTTGAAAGAATATAAACTCATATTTACAAGAATGATTAAAATTATGGGAGCATGTGGGACAATAAATCATGCCAGAAGTTTATTAAGGTAGAGCAGATCGGGGCTGGGAGACTCATTGGGCACACATCTGAGACTTAGGTGACTCCCAGCCTCTGCCAGACTCTTGGCTTGTAACATGTGACATGGTTCTCACATAGAAAAAAGTGACCTATGGTCAGGTAGGCTCAAGATAGTGTTCTCCATGCTAATGAGTTACCTAGAGGCACAGAGGGCTTAGCCAATAAGTTTCCACTACCAGATATTCCTCCCTGCCACAAGTATTTAATCTCAGGCTCACCCTGAGAAGTCAGGTATGGTTTTATAAATGCATTTTCCACATGAGAATAAACTGATTAGAATCAGGAATTGTCTATTTTCACCAAGATCTGCTGTGGGAGACATGAAGACCTTTGCCTACAGATCAGCAGCCTAATCTCCATTAGAAGGCCTCTCTGCACTTCTAGCCACAAATAACCACCAAGCCTGTGTCTGCAAAGGTAAAAACAAAGCCTTCTACTAGGAATGAGAACCCCCTTTTCTCCCTCTGGCCATGGACTAGACACTTTCCCCAGATCTCAGTCTCCCCTCCCACACACCACACCACTGCACTCCCATTTCTATAATAATATAGAAAGAGGAGAGCTTTGTAACACAATTAAAACAACCAATCTGCATATTTTAGATGCAAAGAAGGAGAGCAATACCAAAACAAAAGGGTAGCAATAATTATCAATAATGTAATAGTTGAAAATTCCCAGAATCTACAGAATGAGATGTTCAATTACGTAGTAGAAGAGGCTTACAGAAAACAGACAGGACCAGAAACGAAACTTCACATGACATACTATAACTAAAATACTTGAAATATAAAATAAAGAGCATTAAAAAGCTGTAACAATTACACGTAAAGTCACTTATAAAGACATGTTCATCTGAAAAACAACAGAGTATATATTAAGTAGAAACACTTAAAAGAGAAGAGTCTGGAAGATGAATTCCAAATTCTGAAAGATCACAACTGCCAACCTGAGTATTTTGCATAGTAAAGCTATGCCTTTTATTTGAAGGAAATGTACAAATATTCCATGATAAAAATAGCCAAGAATTTATGTTACCTAAATATCTCTCTACAGGATTCCTGAAGTAAAGCTTAAATCTGAAGGGAATGATTAGCATACACAATAGGCCTCCAAAGATAAATGAACACTATCAGCAGAGTTACTAATAAAAGGTCCAAGAAAACAATACGAAATAAAAAAAAAATGAGAAGAACATAAACTACTATGGACTACTATCACTAAAAGTTAAATGGTCTCAAATGTCCAACTAAAAAAAAAGGAGACTAGCAGGATGGTTTAGAAAACAGAATTTAGTGGGATTACTTCAAGTTTCTCTCCATTTAGTTTGATGCTGGCTACCAGTTTGCTGTATTTGCTTTTACTATGTTTAAGTATGGGCATTGAATTCCTGTTCTTTCCAAGACTTTAAGCATGAAAGGATGCTGAATTTTATCAAATGCCTTTTCAGCATCCAATAAAATGACCATGTGTTTTTTTTCTATGAGTTTGTTTATGCAGTGGATTGCATTGATGGATTTCAGTATATTGAACCAACCCTGCATCCCTGGGATAAAGCATACTTGATCATGGTGGATGATCGATTTTTATGTGTTCTTCGATTCGCTTAGCAAGAATTTTGTTGAGTATTTTTGCATCGATGTTCATAAGGGAAATTGGTCTGAAGTTCTCTTTCTTTGTTGGATCTTTGCGTGGTTTTGGTATCAGTGTAATTGTGGTTTTGTAGGAGGAATTTGGTAGTGTTCCTTTTGTTTCTATTATGTGGAATACTTTGACGAGTATTGGTGTTAGGTCTTTAAAGATCTGATAGAATTCTGCTCTGAAACCATCTGGTCCTGTACCTTTTTTATTTGGAAGACTTTCTATGACCCCTTCTATTTCATTAGGGGTTATGGGACAGTTTAGATGATCTATTTGGTCCTGATTTAATTTTGGTATTTGGTATCTGTCTAAGAAATTGTCCATTTTCTTCAGATTCCCCAGTTGTGTTGAGTATAGGCTTTTGTAGTGGGATCTGATGATTTTTTTAATTTCCTCAGTTTCTGTTATTATATCCCCTTTTTCATTTCTAATTTTGTTAATTTGGATACTTTCTCTGTGCCCTTTGGTCAGTCTGGCTAAGGGTTGATCTCTCTTGTTGATTTTCTCAAAGAATCAGCTCCTGGATTCGGTGATTCTTTGTATGGTTCTCTTTGTTTCCACTTGATTGATTTCAGTCCTGAATTTGATGATTTCCTGCTGCTAGTGTATGTTCTGTCCAGTTTCTTTTTTTTTAATATTTTTATTTTCTATATTCTTTGTTTACATTCCAAATGTAATTTTATGAGGTCCCATTTCTTTTTTTTTCTAGTTTTTTTTAATTCGATATAATTTATTTACATTTCAAATGATTTCCCCTTTTCTAGCCCCCTACTCCCCGAAAGTCCCTTAAGCCCCCTTTCTTCCCCTGTCCTCCCACCCACCCCTTCCCACTTCCCCGTTCTGTTTTTTTCTCTGTTTCACTGAGTCTTTCCAGAACCAGGGGCCACTCCTCCTTTCTTCTTGTACCTCATTTGATGTGTGGATTATGTTTTGGGTATTCCAGTTTTCTAGGTTAATAACCACTTATTAGTGAGTGCATACCATGATTCACCTTTTGAGTCTGGGTTACCTCACTTAGTATGATGTTCTCTAGCTCCATCCATTTGCCTAAGAATTTCATGAATTCATTGTTTCTAATGGCTGAATAGTACTCCATTGTGTAGATATACCACATTTTTTGCATCCACTCTTCTGTTGAGGGATACCTGGGTTCTTTCCAGCATCTGGCAATTATAAATAGGGCTGCTATGAACATAGTAGAACATGTATACTTATTACATAGTGGGGAATCTTCTGGGTATATGTCCAGGAGTGGTATAGCAGGATCTTCTGGAAGTGAGGTGCCCAGTTTTCGGGGGAACCACCAGACTGATTTCCATAGTGGTTGTACCAATTTGCAACCCCACCAGCAGTGGAGGATTGTTCCTCTTTCTCCACACCCTCTCCAACACCTGCTGTCTCCTGAATTTTTAATCTTAGCCATTCTGACTGGTGTAAGATGAAATCTCAGGGTTGTTTTGATTTGCATTTCCCTAATGATTAATGAAGTTGAGCATTTTTTAAGATGCTTCTCAGCCATCCGAATTTCTTCAGGTGAGAATTCCTTGTTTAACTCTGTACCCCATTTTTTAATAGGGTTGTTCGGTTTTCTGGAGTCTAACTTATTGAGTTCTTTATATATATTGGACATTAGCCCTCTATCTGATGTAGGATTGGTGAAGATCTTTTCCCAATTGGTTGGTTGCCGATTTGTCCTCTTGATGGTGTCCTTTGCCTTACAGAAACTTTGTAATTTTATGAGGTCCCATTTGTCAATTCTTGCTCTTAGAGCATACGCTATTGGTGTTCTGTTCAGAAACTTTCTCCCTGTACCGATGTACTCAAGGGTCTTCCCCAGTTTCTTTTCTATTAGCTTCAGAGTGTCTGGCTTTATGTGGAGGTCCTTGATCCATTTGGATTTGAGCTTAGTACAAGGAGACAATGATGGATCAATTTGCATTCTTCTGCATGCTGACCTCCAGTTGAACCAGCACCATTTGTTGAAAAGGATATCTTTTTTCCATTGGATGTTTTCAGCCTCTTTGTCGAGGATCAAGTGGCCATAGGTGTGTGGGTTCATTTCTGGATCTTCAATCCTGTTCCATTGATCCTCCTGCCTGTCACTGTACCAATACCATGCGGTTTTTAACACTATTACTTTGTAGTATTGCTTGAGGTCAGGGATACTGATTCCCCCAGATTTTCTTTTGTTGCTGAGAATAGTTTTAGCTATCCTGGGTTTTTTGTTGTTACAGATGAATTTGATAATTGCTCTTTCTAACTCTGTGAAGAATTGAGTTGGAATTTTGATGGGTATTGCATTGAATCTGTATATTGCTTTTGGCAAAATGGCCATTTTAACTATATTGATTCTACCAATCCATGAGCATGGGAGGTTTTCCCATTTTTTGAGGTCTTCTTCCATTTTCTTCTTCAGAGTCTTGAAGTTCTTGTCATAGAGATATTTCACGTGTTTGGTAAGAGTCACCCCAAGATACTTTATACTGTTTGTGGCTATTGTGAAGGGGGTCATTTCCTTAATTTCTATCTCAGCCTGCTTATCCTTTGAGTATAGGAAGACCACTGATTTGCTTGAGTTGATTTTATAACCTGCCACTTTGCTGAAGTTGTTTATCAGCTGTAGGAGTTCTCTAGTGGAGTTTTTTGGGTCACTTAGGTAGACTATCATGTCATCTGCAAATAATGATAGTTTGACTTCTTCCTTTCCAATTTGTATCCCTTTAACCTCCTTATGTTTTCGAATTGCCCGAGCTAGTTCCTCAAGTACAATATTGAAAAGATAAGGAGAAAGGGGGCAGCCTTGTCTGGTCCCTGATTTCAGTGGGATTGCTTCAAGTTTCTCTCTATTTAGTTTTATGCTGGCTACCGGTTTGCTGTATATTGCTTTTACTATGTTTAGGTATGGGCCTTGAATTCCTGTTCTATCCAAGACTTTAAGCATGAAAGGACGCTGAATTTTGTCAAATGCTTTTTCAGCATCCAATGAAATGACCATGTGGTTTTGTTCTTTGAGTTTGTTTATGTAGTGGATTTTATTGATGGGTTTCCATATATTGAACCAACCCAGCATTCCCGGGATAAAGCCTACTTGATCATGGTGGATGATCGTTTTGATGTGTTCTTGGATTCGGCTGGCAAGAATTTTATTGAGTATTTTTGTATCGATGTTCCTAAGGGAAATTGTTCTGAAGTTCTCTTTCTTTGTTGGATCTTTGTGTGGTTTTGGTATCAGCATATTTGTGGCTTCGTAGAAGGAATTGGGTAGTGTTCTTTCTGTTTCTATTTTGTGGAATAGTTTGAAGAGTATTGGTGTTAACTCTTCTTTGAAGGTCTGATAGAATTCTGCACTGAAACCATCTGGTCCTGTGCTTTTTTTGGTTGGAAGACTTTCTATGACTCCTTCTATTTCTTTAGGCATTATGGGACTGTTTAGACGGTCTAGTTGGTCCTGATTTAATTTTGGTATTTGGTATCTGTCAAGGAAATTGTCCATTTCCTCCAGATTCTCCAGTTGTGTTGAGTACAGTCTCTTGTAGTTGGATCTGATGATTATTTGGATTTCCTCAGTTTCCGTTGTTATATCTCCCTTTTCATTTCTAAGTTTGTTAATTTGGATACTTTCTCTGTGCCCTTTGGTCAGTCTGGCTAAGGGTTTATCTATCTTGTTGATTTTCTCAAAGAACCAGCTCCTGGTTTTGTTGATTTTTTTGTATGGTTCTCTTTGTTTCTACTTGATTGATTTCGGCCCTGAGTTTGATGATTTCCTGCCTTCTACTCCTCCTGGGTGAAATAGCTTCTTTTTGTTCCAGGGCTTTCAGGTGTGTCATTAAGCTGGTAATGTATGTTCTCTCCATTTTCTTTTTGGAGGCACTCAGGGCTATGAGTTTTCCTCTTAGCACTGCTTTCATTGTGTCCCATAGATTTGGGTATGTTGTGTTTTCATTTTCATTGTGTTATAAAAAGTCTTTAATTTCTTTCTTAATTTCTTCCATGACTAAGGTATCATTGAGTAGAGTATTGTTCGGTTTCCACGTGTATGTGGGTTTTCTGTTGTTGCTGTTGCTATTGAAGACCACTTTTACTCCATAGTGATCAGATAGGAGGCATGGGATTAGTTCGATCTTCGTATATTTGTTGAGGTCTGTTTTGTGACCAATTATATGGTCGATTTTGGAGAAGGTACCATGAGGTGCTGAGAAAAAGGTTTTAGGATAGAATGTTATATATATATATATATATATATATATATGTTAAATCTAATTGGTCCAAAGCTTCAATTAGTTTCATTGTGTCTCTGTTTAGATTCTGTTTTCCTGATCGGTCCATTGAGGAAAGTGCAGTGTTGAAGTCACCCACAATTATTGTGTTAGGTGCAATGTGTGCTTTGAGTTTTAATAAAGTTTCTTTTATGAAAGAGGGTGCCCTTGCATTTGGAGCATAGATGTTCAGGATTGAAAGTTCTTCTTGTTGTATTTTTCCTTTGACCAGCAAGAAGTGTCCCTCAGAGTCTCTTTTGATGACTTTGGGTTGAAAGTCAATTTTATCTGATATTAAAATGGCTACTCCAGCTTGTTTCCTGAGACCATTTGCTTGTAAAATTGTCTTCCAGCCTTTTACTCTAAGGTAGTGTTTGTCTTTGACCCTGAGGTGTGTTTCCTGTAAGCAGCAAAATGTAGGGTCCTGTTTACATATCCAGTCAGTTAGTCTGTGTCTTTTTATTGGGGCATTAAGTCCATTGATGTTAAGAGATATTAAGGAATAGTGATTGTTACTTCCTATCATTTTTGACAATATTTTTTAAATTTGATTGCTTAACTTCTTTTGGCTTTGATGAAAGGTTACTATCTTGCTTTTTCCAGGGTGAAGTTTCCCTCCTTGTATTGGTGTTGTCCTCCTATTATCCTTTGAAGGGCTGGGTTTGTGGATAGATATTGGGTAAACTTGGTTTTGTCATGAAATATCTTAGTTTCTCCATCTATGGTGATTGAGAGTTTTGATGGATATAGTAGTTTTGGTTGGCATTTGTGTTCTCTTAGAGTCTGCATGAGATCTGCCCAGGACCTTCTAGCCTTCATAGTCTCAGGTGACAAGTCTGCTGTGATTCTGACAGGTCTTCTTTATATGTTACTTGGCCTTTTTCTCTTACTACGTTTAATATTCTTTCTTTGTTTAGAACATTTGGTGTTTTGATTATTATGTGACGGGAACTATTTCTGTTCTGGTCCAGTCTGTTTGGAGTCCTGTAGGCTTCTTGTATATTCATGGGCATCTCTCTCTTTAGGTTAGGGAAGTTTTCTTCCATAATTTTATTGAAGATATTTGCTGGCCCTTTAAGTTGTAAATCTTTACTCTCAACTATGCCTATAATCCTTAGGTTTGGTTTTCTCATTGTGTCCTGGATATTTTGGGTTACAAGCTTTTTACATTTTGCATTTTCTTTAACTGTTGAGTCCATGGTTTCTATGGAATCTTCAGCATCTGAGATTCTTTTTTCTATCTCTTGTATTCTGTTGTTGATATTTGCATCTCTGTCTTGTTTGTGTTTTCCTGTAATTCTTTAAGAGATTTTTGTGTTTCATCTTTCATGACCTCAGCCTGTTGACCAAAGTTCTCCTGTATTTCTTTAAGTGTTTTTTGTGTTTCCTCATTATTGGCTTTTGTATTCTCCTGGAATTCAAGGCCCATACCTAAACATAGTAAAAGCACTATACATCAAACCGGTAGCCAGCATCAAACTAAATGGAGAGAAACTTGAAGCAATCCCTCTAAAATCAGGGACAAGACAGTGCTGCCCCTTTCTCCTTATCTTTTCAATATTGTACTTGAGGTACGAGCTCGGGCAATTTGACAACATAAGGAAGTCAAAGGGATACAATTTGGAAAGGAATAAGTCAAACTATCATTATTTGCATATGACATGATAGTCTACCTAAATGACCCAAAAAACTCCACTAGAGAACTCCTACAGCTGATAAACAACTTCAGCAAAGTGGCAGGTTATAAAATCAACTCGAGCAAATCAGTGGCCTTCCTATACTCACAGCATAAGCAGGCTGAGAAAGAAATTAGGGAAATGACCACCTTCACTATAGCCACAAACAGTATAAAGTATCTTGGGGTGACTCTTACCAAACATGTGAAAGATCTGTATGACAAGAACTTCAAGACTCTGAAGAAGGAAATGGAAGAAGACCTAAAAAAATGGGAAAACCTCCCATGCTCATGGATAGGCAGGATCAATATAGTTAAAATGGCCATTTTACCAAAAGCAACATACAGATTCAATGCAATACCTATCAAAATCCCAACTCAATTCTTCACAGAGTTAGAAAGAGCAATTATCAAATTCATCTGGAATAACAAAAAAAACAGGATAGCTAAAACTATTCTCAGCAACAAAAGAAATTCTGGGGGATTCAGTATCCCTGACCTCAAGCAATACTACAGAGCAATAGTGTTAAAAACTGCATGGTATTTGTAGAGTGACAAGGAGGCAGATCAATGGAACAGGATTGAAGATCCAGAAATGAACCCACAAACCTATGGCAACTTGATCCTCGACAAAGGGGCTGAAAACATCCAATGGAAAAAAGATAGCCTTTTCAACAAATGGTGCTGGTTCAACTGGAGGTCAGCATGCAGAAGAATGCAAATTGATCCATCCTTGTCTCCTTGTACTACGCTCAAATCCAAATGGATCAAGGGCCTCCACATAAAGCCAGATACTCTGAAGCGAACAGAAAAGAAACTGGGGAAGACCCTTGAGGACATCGGTACAGGGAAAAAGTTTCTGAACAGAACACCAATAGCATATGCTCTAAGATTAAGAATTGACAAATGGGACCTCATAAAATTACAAAGTTTCTGTAAGGCAAAGGACACCATCAAAAGGACAGATCAGCAACCAACCAATTGGGAAAAGATCTTCACCAATCCTACATCAGATAGAGGGCTAATATCCAATATATATAAAGAACTCAAGAAGTTAGCCTCCAGAAAACCAAACAACCCTATTAAAAATGGGGTACAGAGTTAAACAAAGTATTTTCACTTGAAGAATTTCGGATGGTGGAGAAACATCTTAAAAAATGCTCAACTTCATTAGTCATTAGGGAAATGCAAATCAAAACAACCCTGAGATTTCACCTTACACCAGTCAGAATGGCTAAGATTAAAAATTGAGGAGACAGCAGGTGTTGGCGAGGACATGGAGAAAGAGGAACATTCCTCCACTGCTGGTGGGGTTGCAAATTGGTACAACCACTCTGGAAATCAGTCTGGCGGTTCCTGCGAATACTGGGCACCTCACTTCCAGAAGATCCTGCTATACCACTCCTGGGCATGTACCCAAAAGATTCCCTAGCATGTAATAAGGATACATATTCTACTATGGTCATAGCAGCCCTATTTATAATTTCCAGAAGTTGGAAAGAACCCAGGTATCCCTCAACAGAAGAGTGGATGCAAAAAAAATGTAGTATATATACACAATGGAGTACTTTTCAGCCATTAGAAACAATGAGTTCTTGAAATTCTTAGGCAAATGGATGGAGCTGGAAAACATCATACTAAGTGAGGTAACCCAGACTCAAACGATGAATCATGGTATGCACTCACTAATAAATGGATATTAGCCTAGAAAACTGGAATACCCAAAACATAATCCACACATCAAATGAGGTACAAGAAGAACAGAGGAGTGGCCCCTTGTTCTGAAAAGCCTCAGTGAAGCAGTATTGAACAAAATCAGAACAGGGAAGTGGGAAGGGTTGGGTGGAAAAACAGGGGGAGGGAAGGGGACTGATGGGACTTTCGGGGAGTGGGGGTCCAGAAAAGGGGAAATCATTTGAAATGTAAATAAATATATCAATAAATTAAAAACACAAAAAACAAAAAAAAATATAAACAAAAAAAACTAAATAAACTGAGGGGACATTTGTTCCACTAGAGATCACACAAAGTCCCAGGCCAGATATTTGGGTTAATGAAAGTCCTGGCCAAGCGCCCTTTTGCCAACAGCTGCACTGTGGATCACGAGGATGGGGGAGGATCACCAAGAATTGCAATTCGTTCATAAAAGGGTGGTTGGAAATGGTAGCACAGTCAGCAATCTTCAACAAGTTCTTGGGAAGTTTCATTTAAGGTGAGAAAAGTCTGATTAACTAAAGAAAGTACAAGATTTTTACTGGGAGCTGGCCTTACAGGCTGTGTAGTGGCTGATGGCTTAACTGGTGACTGGAGGGGAAATACAAAAGGTAGCAAGGTGCCTTTAAGAGAGGGAGCACAGGTTTTGCCCTGGTCAATTCCATTAGGAGGAACAGGGCAAGGTACCTAAGCAGGACTAGGCCCCATTAGGACTGGCTGGGCATTATATAAAGGCTCTTTAAGGAGCTTAATAGAGAAAATAATACCTGCATCAAAGCCAAGTAAATAGAGGCGAGGACCCCACTCATAGCATATTTGCCAATGTAGATTAGGTTATTTTGTATAGATGGTAAACTTAATTTGTAAAGGTGTGCACCATCCCTTTGTAGAGGGATTAGAGGCTTTGCAGGACTCATCATCTGTTAGAAAACTACCTGGGGTGTAACATTGTGTTTTACTTAGATGTAATCCCACAAGGAAAAGTCTAGAGGCTTTCCCAAGGTTCCCAAACATCCAAAGTAAATCCTGCGGATGTCTTAAAGAAGACAAATGACAGGCCACATTCTATCTGGTCTACACTTGAAATCTGTAAAATTTAAATATATGGCCTTTTGACACCCTGAAGGGGGGCAATCAGCAGTAGCCAATATCTCCCCTTCTATCTGTATGTAATTTGACCAATTTTTGGCTAAATCAAATTGCCATGCAAAGAGGGATGTTGAGTCTATAGATGTCCGTGGTGTCAGCATTAGTAGGAGGCATCCAAAGGTATTGAGGATTGTGGCCATTTTCAACAATTATAATCAGCATCATTCTTTGTCTCAGCATAAGCATACTCTGGCAGCTAGCATGTTCCTTCAGCATCCTGTAGAAAAAAAACAAACAAACATGCCCGCGTCTCCACACTCAGAGAGTTCCCTGGCATTAAAATTTTTAATTTTTTTTTGTGATATAGACATGTGATTTTCCACTCTTTTATTTATAAAAATATTGTTGTAAAGTTTTATGGGCCTGTTCCACAATATCTTGTCTTGGAGAATTATGAGGAATCTCAGTAATATGACTCATATCAAATTGTTAATAAAACATCTCAAATAACTGACCATAATAATGACTATAATAATCAGTTATAATATTTGTCTTAATATGATTTGGACCATTCAGTAATGAAAAACAACATATGTAATGAATAATTTTATTTTAATTTTTTTGCTTCTTATGTTAAAACAGTTATAACTAGAAAGCTTGAAAACCTGTTAATAGTCATATGCATATTTTTAATTAATTTTATTAAATTTTTTCGTATAAACTATTGTAAAATTTAAGAATTTGAATTTAGAAAAAAAATTTAAGCAATTGTAAGCTATAAGATATATATATATATATATAAATGAAAAGTTTGATTTTTAACATTTTAAAAAGAGCATCTACAGCACGCAATTCAATTATTTGTGCTGAAGCAAGGGGACTCTCAAAAGAATGAGTATGTGATCTAATTACACGAGCTTTACTCCCACAGTAGATGCATTTTTATAGGATGCATGTATAAATCAATAAAAAATATAAAAACCTGTATGGAGGCAAATTTTTAACAATTTATCTTTTAGATAACAATTATTAATCTTGTCAAAAAGGCTTGTCATGTAGTTAATTAACCATTAACAATAGCTAATTTAACTGCAGCTTGAAACAAGGAACAAACGTTTCATCAGGTTCTTAAAACATTCCTTTTAAAAATATTTTTATGATTTTATTTTGCAACACTTTATTATTACACCAAATCATTATTGGAGATGTTAAAACTTTATTTGTAGAGGTTTTACATTAATGTTCTCTTTGTCAAGTAATGGGAGTATATCATAAACTGTTGACAAATACTTACGGTAGCTTTCTCCAAGTTATGTCTCTCAATATTTATTTTGCATCTATCTTGAGAACATCAGAGGCTTAAATCCTCTTATGGCAAGCTTAAAGCAGTGTCTTAGCCAAAAAATTCATCTTAACACATTTTGGCAATCATTTTCTTAAAAATTTTAAAAGCCCATTGTTAAGAGAAAGCCATTTCTTGAGGAAGAACTTTCTAATGAAATTATTTTATTGGATTTTAAAGTTAGCTTATGCTCTTTTAAAGTTAGAAGTAAATGCTTTTATAATTATCAGGATCCACAAAGCAAAAAACAACGCTTTAAATCTATAATAGATTTGTATGTAGTAGTAAGGCAAAATTTTAATGCCTTCATAATTTCTACATAGCCTTATTAACCTTTCACAGCTTTAAGTTTGAACTGTATTTTGAACCACATCTGTATGAATCTGTTAAAAATGTTCTCTTGGCCAGAAACTCTCTAGGTGAGTCCTGCAAGAAGAAAGCTGTATCTCACAAGTCTCTGCTGAGACAACTCTGAGCTTTGCATTAACTCAGATGTAAGTCTTTTCATCTGAGTCTATTATCTCTAAGGCTGGACCTACACCCACTGGTCCTGGAAGGAGTAGCATGTAACAAGACCCCATTGTATGAAGGTCAAATAATAAAAGGAACCTGCAACATTAAAGCATAACTACAATTTTTAAATGCAAAACCCAATTTTAAACAATCTTTTCTTCTAAAATTAATGGCAAACACATTACTGTCACATTGCAAAGTTTGTCCAGCATCTTGTATGTTTTAATTCATGACAGTGTAACTTACTGAAGAGACATTATTTTAAATCTTATTTTTATAAGTCTAATTTTTAGGATAAGAACAACATAAAACATTATGCCAATTTAGAAATATCTTAGATGTCTGTTTTTCTTGGGTTGTGTCATGTCACGTGCTGCTTAAGATAGCTGTAACTCTGAATTATCAGTTTGAAACTTACCTTTTGTTACCATCATTATATTTTTTAAATCATGTCCAATGACTTGTGAGCCAATACTCTATAGTCAAGACATGTAAAACATTTATACCTTTAAGACCAATTAGAAATAAAGATGAAGCGATCACACGAATCTCATAAATTTAAAACAAATACATTTTCCCCCAATGGAAGAAATTTTTGGAACCCAATCCTCACTGTTGTAAAAAAAAAAAAAATTAGGAGAAATATCTGTTAGTCCATTTACCTCAGAACTGCTGGCCCTTTAAGAAGCAGTTTTTTTCTCCAGCTGTGTTTGATTCCTAGTTAAGAATGTGAGGCACCTTAAATCAGCCCCCCCTGTGTAAACTGCAACTGGCAGGCTGGCCAGCAGATAACAATTTTTTACCATTGTTTTCTTTTCAACATGAAACATAAAAACAATCATTTACCCAATGAAAACAATAGGCAAACATAAATTGACACACATATGGACAGGTTTTGGTGCACCAAAGGTGGACAACAGACAGAGAGGGAATGTGATGTCTCAAAGAGATCCAAATATCTTAACCAGAATTAAGGATATCTCCAGTAGGATTGAGAGGAAACAAGAAGTCTCACATTTTCCTCTCCTACCCGGGAAAGTTTTGGAATAGCTTTTAACAATTTTTTCTTTTTTTGATACCAAGTCCTGCAAATGGAAAAATTGCTTTTCTGAAATCTGTTTTTTTTTTTTTTTTTTTTTTGTTTAAGGTTTAACTCCTTATCTTCTTTTTCTTCTGGGATTTCTGCCAGAGAAGGGAGGGGAGGCACAGTGGCATCCACTGGTAGTTCCTGAGAGTTACACCTCAACGACCTGCTTTTTTAACCACTGTTGGGTTCATAAAAAGAGAAATGTTTAGAGAATGTGAGGAAGGGGTTGCCTAGGTAGACACACACAGACATGGTATAGAATAAAGCTGGATAAATTCCTCCGGTGTGAGCCAGCACTTCATGGAAGATTTTAAGTGCCAAAGGGAAGGGAGCACTCTGCTCATAGGCTGTGACTGTGGACTTTACTTTTTCTAAAATTTTAAAGGCAAGGGGCTTGTTTTGGCTCTGGATTTTTCTAGGTATTTGTCTTTGAAATAAATACTGAAGTTAGAGTGTCCATTTGTCCCTCTTAGTCTCATAGCTCCTTTAAGAGGGCTATTTGCTCCCTGCAGCAATCATTTGGCAAAGAGAAGATTTTTTTTTCAGTGTCTCTCCTGCTGGCAGCTTTCTCCTCCAAGTTGGCTTCCTCCCGAGGAGATAGTGTCAGCACATGATTATGACTAGATTTCAGAGTTTGTAAAGAAGGATAGACTTTGGTCTTTTTGAGAAATTAGGGAAACGAGCAGACATAGACAGAGACCATTTTAAATATCCCTCCTCCATAACTATCAGAGGCAGGATGGATAAGAGAGCACAGAGACAGTGTCCAGATAAATGATTTTTCAGAGACCTAGATCCTGAAAGTGGGAAAAATTCTGAACAATGTCATTAATCAGAGACCAGTAGTTAAAGACAGTAATTGGAACTTTTCCCCCTTCTCCCCACCCCCCGGACCAAAAGTTGCATATTAATCTCTAAAACAATTACTTACTCTAGACCATGTTTTCTTATCTATGGTTCCTTCCTCTGGGAACCAGGACAATTTATCCAACATAATACTTAAGACCCTAAGTGCTTCTCAAAGAAGTATATAAGATCTCCTCTTCTTAACCCTGTCCCTTGTGTCTTGAGCCTTAAAACAGGCTGAATAAATTCTTGTCCCATGGGGTCTCACCTTCCTAGAGACATTGTTGCCATGGAGATTTTCCCCTGGACAAGCACATCAACAGGTCAACCATGCTCTGACCAAATCTGCTCCAGGAACTGTATGCGAAGGGCCCTCCTTTCCTATGGCATCCTTCTTCTTATTCGCTCCATAGGTACCTAACTGTTGGGCACCAGATTGTACTGACCCGCAGGACAGTCAGCAGGTTTCCTTGAAGTACCTAAGAAGAAGGCGAGGGGCAAGAGACACGAGACAAAGGACAGCAAATCTGATTCTGATCAAGCTGTCAAATTTTTATTTTACACAAGTCAATATAAAGAGAAGCTTACAAGGTTTGGGAAAGGTAAAGGGGGAACAAGCTCAAGGGGTTGGCATCATGTCTAAGGAACAGTTTCTCATAATTTCTGGGTAAAGCTAGTTATTACTGCTGGAATTTTGGCATGATAAAAGGGTGTCATGAGGAGGTGAAGTGGAAAGGAGTTGCTATGGTAATCTATCCACAGATGAACTTCAAAAGGAGGGGGTTTTGAGATCTACATAAGAATGATTCCTGGCAAGAAGATATAAGTGAGAATGACTCCTTGTATCAAGATCTCCTGGCATTGAGATCTAGGTGAGGATGGCTACTGGGATGGAGAGTTCTTGGCACTGAGATCTAAGTGAGGATGCCTCCTGGCAGTAGTGTTTGTCTTTAACACTGAGGGGCTTTTTCTGCAGGCAGAAAAATGCTGGAATCTGTTTATGTATCCAGTCTATGTTATTCTATGACTTTTGTGTTAGTCTATGACTTTTTATTGGGGGACTGATTCCGTTGATGTTAAGAGACATTAAGGAATAGTGATTTTTGCCTCTTGTTTGTTTAGAGCACTGTTATTTGGTTTTGTTTTTCTTTAGTCCCCTGGGCCATCTAGTCTCAGAAATTTGGTCACACAAGCAGTGTTAGGTATGGATTTCATCTTGGAGTGGAGACCTTAAATCAAATCTTTCTTAGTCACACCAACAAGTTTTGTTCCAATATTGCCCTTACATATCTTACATGTAAGACACCACTGTAGAGTAAATGGGTTTGTGGCAAGTTTGGTTTCCCTTTTGAGAATTTGCCAAAAAGGTACTGCTTTCTGTAGGCACCTGATTATCTTCTCTGTGCTCAATGAGTTGTGTGAGTGTGGTCTGCTATCAATGTTTGTGGAGAGCAACCTACTGTCTGGGCAATAACAAAGGTTGTTTGGGAATTTGAGCTGCACCCTACACTGTAAACATGAAATGTTCTGTAACAAACACTCCAGAAAATATTCCTTAACTGCTTTTTAAAATAATAACTGCCTGGTCTTGCTTCTGTAAGCGGACTTACATGAAAGGATCTCCAACGATGTGGTATTGCCCAATAAATATAAAGGGAATAGAAAATGGCTCAAGGTTGGTCTCATGAATCGTTCCTTGGAGAGACAGCTCTGATGTGTATACAAATATTCTTTTTATTATCTCTTTTATTTATTTACCTTGCAAATATTGTCCCCCTTCATAGTTTCTCCCATTCATGAGCCCTACCACCTGATCCCTTGAACTTTTCGCCTCAAAGAGGATGTTTCCCCACCCACAATCCTTTCTCATCCCTCTACCATTCATTTCTCTGGAGGCATCAATCCTCTACAGGACTAAGTGTATCCCCTCCCAGTGAGGCCTTACAAGTCAGTCCTCTGTTACATATGCTTCTGGGACCACAGACCTGACCGGGTATAATACTTGGTTGGTGGCTTAGTCCCTGCCAGCTCTCAGCGGTCCAATTACTTGACACTGTTGTTCTTCCTACACAATTGCAATCCCATTCAACCACTTCAGTCCCTCTCCTAACTCCTCTGTTAGAATAATTGAGTTCAGTACAATGGCTGGCTGTAAGTATCCGCTTGTGTCTTAGGCAGCTGCTGTTAGAGCCCCTCACAGGACAGAAATGCCAGGCTCAGACTGCAAGCACATTTTGGCATCAGCAATAGTGTCTGGGTTTGGTGTCTGTGCTGGGATGAAACAGTGTCTGTTCCAGTGGAGAGTTGTGTCTGGTCTTTCCTCGGTCTCTCCTCCATTTCTTGTCCCTGCATTTCACTTAGAAAAAGAACAGTTCTGGGTTAAAAATCTTGAAGATGAGTGGGTAGCCCCATCCCTCAACCGGTAGCCATGTTTATCTATTGGAAGTGGTCTCTACAGGTACTCTTTCTGCTGTTGGGCATTTTGGCTAAGGAAATCTCTATTGGGTCCTGGGAGCCTCCCTCATTCCTGATGTCTGGTGTGATCTAGTAGTTTCTCTCATTCCTCAGTCCATAATCCTACATATTTCTATTTAATCTCATGGTGGTCTGGGACTCTCTACTGTCCCCCAACAAACTCCATACCTGATCAGTCCTTTTCTGTTGCTTCTTACTCTTCCTCCCACTAAGGTCCTTCTCTCCCTCTTCCTCTTGTGATTATTTGGTTCCCCCTTGAAAATGGCATTGAAACATCCAGACTTGTGTCTTCCTTCCTGTCAAGTTTCATGTGGTCTTTGATTTGTATCATGGGTATTCTGTACTTTTTGCCTAATAACCACTTATCAGAAAGTACATACCATGTATGTTCTATAAGCTATGGGTTACCTTACTCAGGTCTATTTTTTATAGTTCCACCTATCGGCCTGCAAATTTTGTGATGTGCTCGTTTTTTAATAGCCGATTTGTATTTCATTGTGTCAATGCACCATATTTCCTGTATCCAATCTTCTTTTGAGGAACATCTGGGTTGTGTCTAGCTTCTGCCTATTATAAATATTTCTAAGAATATAGAGGACCATGTGTCCTTGTCATATGTTATAGCACCTTTTGGGTATAAGCTCAGGTGTTACATTCCTAGGTCTTCAGGTTGAACTATTTTCAACTTTCTGAGAAACTGTCAGATTGATTTACAAAATGGTTCTACCAGGTTTCAAACCTACCAGAAAATGAAGAGTGTTTCTCTTAATCCACATACTTACTAGTATGAGTTTTTGATCTTAGAAATTATGATTGGTGTAAAATTGGATCTCAGAATTGTTTTGATTTGAATTTACCTGATGACTAAAGGATGTTGAACATTGCTTTAGATGCTACTCAGCCATTCACAATTCATCAGTAGAGATTTTTCTGTTTAGCTCTGTACCCCATTTTTAATTGGGTTATTTGGTTTTCTGAAGTCTAACATCTTGAGTTCTTGTATATTTTGGATATTACCCCTTTATCAGATGTAGGGTTAGTAAAGATCTTTGCCCAATCTGTAGTTAGCCTTTTGGTCCTATCGACAGTGTCCTTTGCCTTAGAGATACTTTTCAGATTCAAGAGGTCCCCTTTGTCATTTGTTGATCTTAGAGTCTGAGCCATTGGTGTTCTGTTCAGGAAAATTTCCCCTGTGGCTGTGTTTTTGAGGCTCTTACCCATTTTTTTCTATTAGTTTCAGTGTATTTGTTTTTATGTGGAGGCCCTTGATCCACTTGGACTTGAGCTTTCTACAAGGGTATAAAACTGGATCAATTTCCATTCTTTTTACATTAATACTGCCAGTTACTCCAGCATTGTACACAGAAGAGGGGAAGTGTAGCAGTAGAAGAGGGGAAGGGTAGCAGTAGAAGAGGGAGGGAGGGAATAAAGGATGGTGGGAAGGAGGAAGAGTGGGAGGGAAGAAGGAGTAATGAAGAGAGAGAAACAGACAATTGTCTTAGACACTAATGACCCACAATTTAGGAAGCCATGTCTCTTAGAGGATAGCCTTGCTAGACTCTTCCCTGAATGCAGAAAAGTGTTTCATTAACAATGTCAGGGATTAGTCTTTGCCCATGGCTTGGGTATAAAGATGGAATGATTAATGTTTGGTCATTCCATCAGGCTTTGCTTCATTCCCCATGCCTGAATTTAATGTAGACAGGCTAAATTAAAGGTTGAAAATTTTGTGGATGGTTGGTGTCTTCATTATTTCATTAGAAATCCTGCCTGGCTACAATAGGTAGCTCCTTCAGTTTCCATATTCTTAGTGTTGTTAATCAAAGGCAACTTCACTACCATTGACAGTTGGGCACCTTTCTTATACCAGTTCTATGTCATCACCAGAAAATTCCCACTACCACCTCATCCATATCAGTCACATATTTTCACACAGTTTTGTGGCCATCTAACCTTCTCTCCTGTCACTCCCCATACCTGTTCCTAAACTTCCTCATTGTCTACCACATCCTGCTCCTTCCCATACTTCTTGATGATCTGTCTCTCATAACTATATTATTCACATTTCTAAATGAAACTCATGCATATTTTCTTGTACCTTCTTATCATTTTAGCTTCTTCAAGTCTATGAAATATTTTTAGTTGGAACACCAGGCCAGCACAATTCCCATTCTTTACCAAAAGGGAGAAGCAAAGAAGAGTAAAAAGAGAGCAAGTCTCTGTGTTTATTATTATTTGGGCTGTGACATAGATATATGTCACAGGTATAGGTGCAGACTACCATACACCCATGATGGGGGTGAATAGTGCCCAGGAAATGAGTGGCAGTTGCCATGGTAGCAGACACAACCCAGTCAATATCAACTGATTCTGAGGCTAATTGTAAACAGCTTCTGATGCCAACAAGTATAGCATGGTACCTGTATTTTATACCTAATATCTACTTATAACTGAATACACACTGTGCATGTCTCATCCCATGGGTATTTGTACCCCCCTCTAAGAAGGACCAAAGTATCCATAACTTTTTCTTCCTTTTTCTTGAGCCTCGTTTGGTCTTTCATTTGTATCTTGTGAATTCCGAACTTCTGGGCTAGTGTCCACTTATTAGTGAGTATATACCATGTGTGCTATTTTTTGATTGGGTTACCTCACTCAGGATGATATTGCTATTTCCACCCATTTGCCTAAGAATTTCATGGATTCAATGTTTTTAATAAGTGAGTAGTATTTCATTGTGAATTCATTGTTTTTAATTGCTGAGTAGTACTCCATTGTGTAAATGCATTACAGTTTCTGTATCTATTTCTCTGTTGAGGGACATCTGGATTCTTTCCAGCTTCTGATTATTATAAATAAAGCTGCAATGAACATAGAAATTGGCAAAGAGCTTTGAACACATGGGAACAGGGAAAAATTTCTGGAACAGAATACCAATAGCTTGTGCTCTAAAATCAAGAACTAACAAATGGGACCTCAAAAAATCACAAAGCTTCTGTAAGGCAAATGACACTGTCAATAGGGCAAAACAGCAACCAACATATCACGAAAAGATATGTACCAATGCTAATTCGGATCAAGGCCTAATATTCAGTATATATAAAGAATCCAAGAAGTTAGACTCCAGAGAACAAACTTACCCTATTAAAAATGGGGTAAGAAGCATAACAAAGAATTCTCAACTGAGAAATTAGGAAAGGCTAAAAAGTACCTAATGAAATGTTTAACATCATCTGGGAAATGCAAATCAAAACAACTCTGATATTCTAACTCACACCAGTCAGAATGACTAAGAACAAAAACTCAGGTGAAAGCAAGTGCTGGTAAGGATGTGGACAAAGAGTAACACTCCTCCATTGCTGGTGGGATTGCAAGCTGGAAAAACTGCTCTGGAAATCAGTTTGGTAATTCCCCCCAAAATTAAACAAAGTACTACCCAAACACCCAGCTATACCACTTCTCGGCATATACCAAGAATACACTGCAATGGGTAATAAGGACACATGCTCCACTATGTTCATAGCAACCTTCTTTATAATAGTCATTTGGTGATCTTAGAGCGAGAGTCATTAGTGTTCTACTCAAAAAATTGTGTACTGTACCATTGCTTTAAGGGTATGTAACTTCTATCGAATTTCATTTACCCAGTTTTATGTGAAGATCCTTCATTCAATTGGACTTGAGTTTTCTGAAGCATGATAAACCTGGATCTATTTTCATCCTCAACATGGAAACAATAAGTTAGAGCATTTGTTCAAGATGCTTTTTTTTCCATTGTATGGTTTTGACATTTTTTTTATCAAAACTCATCTCTCCATATTTGTGACGGTTTATTTCTTTTTTTATTTTTATTTATTTTTATTATAATTTTTTATTTTCTATATTCTGTATTCCAAATGATTTTCCTTTTCCTGGTTCCCCCCTCCCAATAAGTTCCCTAAGCCCTCTTCCTTTCCCCCATTCTCCCATCACCCCCTCCTACTTCTCTGTCCTGGTACTCCCCTACAATGCTGGAACAAGCCTTTTCATGGTATGGGACTTCTCCTTCCTTCTTCTTGGGCATCATTTGACACTTGAATTGTGTCTTGGATATTCAGAATTTCTGAGCTAATATCCACTTATCCGTGACTGTATTCCATGTGTGTTCTTTTCTGATTGGGTTACCTCACTTAAGATGATTTTTCCCAGATCCAACCATTTGCCTAAGAATTTCATGAATTCATTGCTTTTTATTGCTGAGTAGTAATCCATTGTGTAAATATACCACATTTGCTGAATCCTTACCTCCATTGAGGGACATCTGGGTTCTTTCCAGCTTCTGGGCTAATATAATCAGTGCTGCTACGAACATAGTGGAGCATGTGTACGGATTGCATGCCAGGGAATCCACTGGGTATATGCCCAGGAGTGGTATTGCAGGGTCTTCAGGAGGTGTTATGCCAAGTTTTCTGAGGAACAGTCAGACTGATTTCCAGAGTGGTTGTACCAAATTTCCTTGCCAACAGCAGTGGAGGAGTGTTCCTCTTTCTCCACATCCAGCCCAACACCTACTGTCTCCTGAATTTTTAATGTTAGCCTTTCTGACTGGTGTAAGGTGAAATCTCTGGGTTGTTTTGATTTGTATTTCCCTAATGACTAATGATGTTGAACATTTTTTTAGGTACTTCTCATCCATTTGAAGTTCTTCATGTGAAAATTCTTTGATTAGCTCTGTACCCCATTTTTAATATGGTTATTTGGTTCTCTGGCGACTAACTTCTTCAGTTCTTTGTATATATTGGATATTAGCCCTCTGTCACATGTAGGGTTGGTGAAGATCCTTTCACAATTTGTTGGTTGCCGTTTTGTCTACTTGACAGTGTTATTCGCCTTACAGAAACTTTGCAATTTTATGAGGTCCCATTTGTCAATTCTTAATCTTAGAGCATAACTCTTGGTGTTCTATTCAGGAACTTTCCCCCTGTTCCCATGTCCCTGAGGGTCTTCCCCAGGTTCTTTTCCATTAGTTTCAGTGTATCTTATTTTATGTGGAGGTCCTTGATCCACTTGGAGTTGAGTGTAGTTTGAGGAGATAAGAATGGATCAATTCACATTCTTCTGCAATCTGACGTCCAATTGAGCCAGCACCATCTGTTGAAAAGGCTATCCTTTTTCCACTGGAAAGTTTCAGGTCCTTTGGCAAAGATCAAGTGACCATAGGTGTGTGGGTCCATTTCTGCATCTTTAATGCTATGGCAATGATCTACCTGCCTGTCACTGTACCAATACCAAGCAATTTTTAACAATATTGCTCTATAGTACTGCTTGAGGTCCTGTATCCTGATTCCCTGGGAAGTTCTTTTACTGTTGAGAATAGTTTTTGCTATCCTTGGTTTTTTGTTATTACAGATGAATTTGGAAATTGCTCTTTTTAACTGGATGAAGAAATTAGTTGGGATTTTGATGTGGATAGCATTGAATCTGTAGATCTGTAGATTGGCCAAAAAAAGATGGCCATTTTTACTATATGAATCCTGCCAATCTCCTGCAACGAGAATGGAAGATTTGTCCATTTTCTAGGTCTTCAATTTCCTTCTTCACAGACAGGAAATTCATCTCATACAGATCTTTCACTTGCTTTGTTAGAGTCACCCCAAAATACTTTATATTGTTTGTGGCTATTGGGAAGGGTGTCATTTCTTTCTTAGCCTGCTTATCCTTTGAGTATAGGAAGGCTACTGATTTGCTTGAGTTGATTTTATAACCAGCCACTTTGCTGAACTTATCAGCTGTAGGAGTTCTCTGATGTAGTTTTTTGGGTTGTGTAAGTATACTATCATATCATCTGCAAATAGTGATGGTTTGACTTCTTCCTTTCCAATTTGTATCCCTTTAACCTCCTTATGTTGTCTAATTGCTCTAGCTAGATCTTCAAATACTCTATTAAAAAGATATGGAGAGAGTGGGCAGCCTTGTCTAGTCCCTGATTTTAGTGGGATTGCTTCAAGTTTCTCTCTATTTAGTTTGATGTTGACTACCTGTTTGCTGTATATTGCTTTTACTATGTTTAGATATGGGCCTTGAATTCCTGTCCTTTCCAAGACTTTTAGCATGAAAGGATGCTGAATTTTGTTAAATGCTTTTTCAGCATCTAATGAACTGACCAGTTATTTTTTTTTCTTTGAGTTTGTTTATGTAGTGGATCACATTGATGGATTTTCGTATATTGAACCATCCCTGCATCCCTGGGATGAAGCCTACTTGATCATAATGAATAATCATTTTGATGTGTTCTTAGATTTGATTGGCAAGAATTTTATTGAGTATTTTTGCTTCAATATTCATAAGGGATATTGGCCTGTAGTTTTCCTTCTTTGTTGGATCTTTGTGTGGTTTTGAGATGAACTTATTTGTGGCTTCATAAAACAAGTTGGGTAGTGTTCTTTCTATTTCTATTTTGTGGAATAATTTGAAGAGTATAGATGTTATATCTTCTTTGAAAACCTGATAGAATTCTGCACTAAAACCATCAGATCCTGTGCTTTTTTTCATTGGAAGACTTTCTATGACCCCTTTTATTTCTTGAGGGGTTATGGAACTGTTTTTAGTTGATCTACTTGATCCTGATTTAATTTTGGTATTTGGTATCTGTCTAGGAAATTAAGTATTTCCTCCAGATTTACCAGTTGTGTTGAGGATATACTTTTGAGGTAGGATCTGAGGATTTTTTGAATTTCCTCACCTTCTGTTGTTATTATCTTCCTTTTCATTTCTAATTTTGTTAATTCAGATGCTATCTTTGTGCCCTTTGGTTAGTCTGGATAAGAGTTTATCTATCTTGTTGATTTTCTCAATGAACCAGCTCCTGGTTTTGTTGATTCTTTGTATGGTTCTTTTTGCTTCCCCTTGATTGATTTCAGTCCCGAGTTGGATGATTTCCTGTCTTCTACTCCTCCTGGGTGACCTAGCTTCTTTTTGTTCCAGGGCTTTCAGGTGTGCCATTAAGCTGCTAGTGTATGCTCTCTCTAGTTTCGTTTTCCCGGCACTCAGAACTATAAACTTTCCTCTTAGCACTGCTTACATTGTGTCCCATAAATTTGGGTATGTTGTACCTTCATTTTCATTAAATTCTAAAAAGATTTTGATCTGATAGGAGACATGGGAGTATTTTGATCCTTTTATATTTGCTAAGGTATGTCTTGTGACCAATTATATGGTCGATTTTGGAGAAGGTACCATGAGGTGCTGAGAAAAAGGTATATTCTTTTGCTTTAGGTTGAAATTATATATATATATATATATATATATATATATATATATATATATATTAAAGCCAATTGGTCCAATGCTTCAATTAGTTTCACTGTATCCCTGTTTAGTTTCTCTTTTCTTGATCTGTTCTTTGGGGAGAGTAGTGGAGCATTGAAGTCACCCACAATTACTGTGGTAGAAGCAATGTGTGCTCTGCGCTTTAGTAAAGTTCCTTTGACAAATGAGGGTACCCTTGCTTTTGGAGTATGTTCAGAATGGAGAGTTCTTCTTGGTGGATTTTTCCTTTGACCAATAGGAAATGTCCATCCCTGTCTCTTTTGATGACTTTAGGTTGAAAGCCAATTTTATCTAATATTAGAATGGCTACTCCGGCTTGTTTCCTGAGACCATTGGCTTGTAAAATTGTTTTCCAGCCTTTTACTCTGAGGTAGTGTTTGTCTTTGGCCCTGAGGTGTGTTACATGTAAGCAGCAAAATTTAGGGTCCTGTTTATGTGTCCAGTCTGTTAGTCTATGTCTTTTTATTGGGGAATTGATTTCATTGATGTTAAGAGATATTAAAGAATAGTGATTATTACTTCCTGTTTTTATTACTTCCTTGATATCATACAATGTGATTTGATGAAATTCAAGTAATATATTGAATGCAAACTGACTTCAGATCTTTCACTTTTTTTCCTTCTACCCATATCAATACTTTTCTGTAATTATGAAACTATATTAGTAGGTTAGTACATTGATACTTCTTTCCTGTGATGTGTCTATGTTCCTTCATAGTATCATGAGGTATATTCATAGCTTCTCTGTCTTTTACTGCAACCAGATCTTGCCATTCTTAAGTGTTGCTTAATATTTAGTTTTATTCTGCCATTTTCCTTGCTTTTTGAGGTATTCAATTTACTTATACTTAATGAAATTAATGACAGATTTAGATATAGGAAAACTTTTTCTATCTAAAATCTGTCTGTCATCTATGTACTTCATCTATTATACTACCAAACCCTTCACTTTTGGATTAATCACATGTTTGTGTCTCACCTTTGGGTATAATTCCTCAGGAATACTTTATCTATCTATCTATCTATCTATCTATCTATCTATCTATCTATCTATCTATCTATTTCTGTCACTGGCCAAATAGACCATGCTTCACTTCTGTGTCTCTCCAATTCTAACATTTTTAAAACCTGAATTCTTTACTCAAATTGAAATCCTTGTGTTTGCATGAGAAGCATGTTAGCAATTGAGCTATCTCTCCAACCATGATTAGTTTTTTTTATTGTTTCATTCTCTTTCTAGTAGGTGTTTTTAGTTATATAACCTTGAACTTTTCAGAGTTTTCTAAGATTTTGCAGTACATATAACAGTTGTTTAGTTATATGAACCACTTACCTCTGGTTTTGTTTTATTATCATATTTTCACTTTCCTTTTTTTTTTTGTTTTTTTTTTTTTGCATTTTCTTTTTTTTATTTACTTATTTTTATTTGCATTGCAAATGATTTCCCCTTTTCTGGGTCTCCACTCCCCGCAAGTCCCATAAGTCCTCTTCCGTCCCCCTATTCTTCCATCTACCCCTTCCCAATTCCCTGTTCTGGAATTCCCCTATACTTCTTTCCAGAACCAGGAACCACTCCTCCATTCTTTTTGGACATCATTTAATTTGTGGATTATGTCCTGGGTATTCAAAGTTTCTAGGCTAATATCCACTTATCAGTGAGTGCATACCATGATTGATCTTTTGAGACTGGGCTACCTCACTTAGTATGCTGTTCTCCACCTCCATCCATTGGTCTAAAAATTTCATGAATTAATTGGTTCTAATGGCTCAATAGTACTCCATTGTATAAATATACCACATTTTTTGTATCCATTCCTCCGTTGAAGGGCATCTAAGTTCTTTCCAGCTTCTGGCTACTACAAATAGGGCTGCTATGAACATAGTGGAGCATGTGTCCTTATTGCATGCTGAAGAATCCTCTGGATATATGCCCAGGAGAGGTATAACAGGGTCCTCAGGAAGTGACATGCCCAGTTTTCTGAGGAACCGCCAGACTGATTTCCAAAGTGGTTGCACCATCTTGCAATCCCACCAGCAGTGGAGGAGTGTTCCTTTTTCACCACATCCTCACCAACACCTGCTGTCTCCTGATTTTTTGACCTTAGCCATTCTGACTGGTGTGAGGTGAAATCTCAGGGTTGTTTTGATTTGCATTTCCCTAATGATTAATGATGTTAAACATTTCTTAAAGTGTTTCTCAGCTCTCCGAAGTTCTTCATGTGAAAATTCTTTGTTTAGCTCCGTATCCCACTTTTTAATGGGGTTATTTGGATCTCTGGGTTCTACTTTCTTGAGTTCTTTGTATATATTAGATATTAGCCCTCTGTCGGATTTAGGGTTGGTGAAGATTCTTTCCCAGTCTGTTGGTTGACGCTTTGTCCTTTTGACGGTGTCCTTTGCTTTACAGAAACTTTGTAGTTTTATGAGGTCCCATTTGTCAATTCTTAATCTTAGAGCATAAGCTATTGGTGTTCTATTCAGGAACTTTTCCCCTGTTCCCATGTCCTCCAGGGTCTTCCCCAGTTTTTTTTTCAATTAGTTTCAGTGTGTCAGGTTTTATGTGGAGGTCCTTGATCCATTTGGAGTTGAGCTTGGTACAAGGAGATAAGAATGGATCGATGTGCATTCTTCTGCATGCTGACCTCCAATTGAACCAGCACCATTTGTTGAAAAGACTATCTTTTTTCCACTGGATGCCTTCAGCCCCTTTGTCGAAGACCAAGTGACCATAGGCGTATTGGTTCATTTCTGGGTCTTCAATCCTATTCCATTGATCCGCTTGCCTGATAGTGTACCAATACCATACAGTTTTTATCACTATTGCTCTGTAGTAGAGTTTAAAGTCTGGGATATTGAATCCCCCTGAAGTTCTTTTACTGTTGAGAATAGTTTTAGCTATTCCGGGTTTTTTGTTATTCCAAATGAATTTGAGAATTGCTCTTTCTAGCTCTATGAAGAACTGGTTTGGGATTTTTATGGGAATAGCATAGAATCTGTAGATTGCCTTTGGCAAGATGGCCATTTTAACTATATTAATCCTGCCAATCCAGGAGCATGGAAGGTTTTTCCATTTTCTGAGATCTTCTTCGATTTCCTTCTTCAGAGATCTGAAGTTCTTGTCATATAGGTCTTTCACTTGTTTGGTTAGAGTCACCCCACGATACTTTATGTTGTTTGTAGCTATTGTGAAGGGGGTCATTTCCCTAATTTCTTTCTCAGTCTGATTATCCTTTGAATATATAAAGGCTACTGATTTGCTTGCGTTGATTTTGTAGCCAGCCACTTTGCTGAAGTTGTTTATCAGCTGTAGGATTTCTCTAGTAGAGTTTTTAGGATCACTTAATTATACGATCATATCATCTGCAAATAGTGATAATTTGACTTCTTCCTTTCCAATTTGAATCCCTTTGACTTCCTTCTGTTGTCTAATTTCTCTAGCTAGGACTTCAAGAACTATATTGAAAAGATATGGAGAGAGGGGGCAGCCTTGTCTAGTCCCTGATTTTAGTGGGATTGCTTCAAGTTTCTCTCCATTTAGTTTGATGTTGGCTACCGGTTTGCTCGATATTGCTTTTACTATGTTTAGATATGGGCCTTGAATTCCTGTCCTTTCCAAGACTTTTAGCATGAAAGGATGCTGAATTTTGTCAAATGCTTTTTCAGCATCTAATGAAATGATCATGTGGTTTTTTTTTATTGAGTTTATTTATGTAGTGGATAGCATTTATGGATTTCCGTATATTGAACCATCCCTGCATCCCTGGGATGAAGCCTACTTGATCATGGTGGAGGATTGTTTTGATGTGTTCTTGGATTCTGTGGGCAAGAATTTTATTTAGTATTTTTGCATCGATATTCATAAGGGAAATTGGCCTGAAATTCTCTTTCTTAGTTGGGTCTTTGTGTGGTTTTGGTATCAGCGTAACAGTGGCTTCGAAGCAGGAGTTGGGTAGTGTTCCTTCTGTTTCTATTTGGTGGAAGAGTTTGAAGATTATTGGTGTTAAGTCTTCTTTGAAGGTCTGATAGAATTCTGTACTGAAACCATCTGGTCCTGTGCTTTTATTGGTTGGAAGCCTATCTATGACCCCTTCTATTTCTTTAGGGGTTATAGGGCTGTTTAGATGGTCTATTTGATCCTGGTTTAATTTTGGTAATTGGTATCTGTCTAAGAAAATGTCCATTTCCTCCAGATTCTACAGTTGTGTTGAGTACAGGTTTTTGTAGTAGGATCTGATGATTTTTTTAATTTTCTCGGTTTCTGTTGTAATATCTCCATTTTAATTCCTAATTTTGTTAATTTGGATACTTTCTCTGTGCCCTTTGGTTAGTCTCGTTAAGGGTTTATCTATCTTGTTGATTTTTTCAAAGAACCAGCTTTTGGTCTTGCTGATTCTTTGTATGGTTCTCTTGGTTTCTACTTGATTGATTTCAGCCCTGAGTTTGATGATTTCCTGTCTTCTCCTCCTCCTGGGTGAATTAGCTTCTTCTTGTTCCAGGGTTTTCAGTTATTCCTTTAATCTTCTAGTTTAAGATCTCTCGAATTTCTTTTTGAAGGCACTCAAAGCTATGAGTTTTCCTCTTAGCACTGCTTTCAATGTGTCCCAAAGATTTGTGTATGTTGTGGCTTCATTTTCATTAAATTCTAAGAAATCTTTGATTTCTTTCTTTATTTCTTCCTTGACCAAGGTATCATTGAGTAGAGTATTATTCAGTTTCCATGTGTATGTGGGCTTTCTGTTGTTTTTACTGTTACTAAAGACCACTTTTACTCCATAGTGATCTGATAGGAGGCATGGGATTATTTCAATCTTCTTATATTTGTTGAGGTCTGTCTTGTGACCGACTATATGATCTATTTTGGAGAAGGTACTATGAGGTGCTGAGAAAAAAGGTATATTCTTTTGCTTTGGGATAAAAAGTTCTATATATATATCTGTTAACTCCAATTGGTTCAAAGCTTCAATTAGTTTCATTGTCTCCCTGTTTAGTTTCTGTTTTCCTGATCGGTCCATTGGTGAAAGTAGAGTGTTGAAGTCACCCACAATTATTGTGTTAGGAGCAATGTGTACTTTGAGCTTTAGTAAAGTTTCTTTTATGAATGAGGGTGCCCTTGTATTTGGGGCATAGATGTTCAGGATTGAGAGTTCTTCTTGTTGGATTTTTCCTTTGACCAGCAAATAGTGACCTTCCATGACTCTTTTGATGACTTTAGGTTGAAAGTCAATTTTATCTGAAATTAGAATGGCAACTCCGGCTTGTTTCCTGGGACCATTTGCTTGTAGAATTGTCTTCCAGCCTTTTACTCTAAGGTAGTTTTTGACTTTGACATTGAGGTGTGTTTCCTGTAAGCAGCAAAATGTAGGGTCCTGTTTACATAACCAGTCTGTTACTCTATGTCTTTTTATTGGGGAATTGAGTCCATTGATGTTAAGAGATATCAATGGGTAGTGGTTATTGCTTCCTAACATTTTTGATTTAAATTTTATATGTGTGTGGTTATCC
Organism: Apodemus sylvaticus; assembly: GCF_947179515.1. Lineage (NCBI taxonomy): Eukaryota > Metazoa > Chordata > Mammalia > Rodentia > Muridae > Apodemus > Apodemus sylvaticus. The sequence goes on from NC_067473.1 coordinate 157,287,629, forward strand.
TCTTTGGGGTTGATGAAAGAAGCTTAATATCCTTCTCTTGCCAGGGTATAGTTTCCCTCATTGTACTGGTGCTTTCCCCCTATTAACCTTTGTAGGGCTGGGTTTGTAGAAAGATATTGTGTAAATTTGGTTTTGTCGTGGAATATCTTGGTTTCTCCATCTATAGTAATTGAGAGTTTCACTGGGTATAGTAGTCTCGGCTGGCATTTGTGTTCTCTTAGAGTCTGCATGATCTCCGCCCAGGATCTTCTAGCTTTCATGGTCTCTGGTGAGAAATCTGGTGTAATTCTGATAGGTCTTCCTTTATATGTTACTTGCCCTTTTTCTCTTACTGCCCTAAGTATTCTTTCTTTGTTTAGTACATTTGGGGTTTTGATTATTATGTGACGGGAGGTATTTCTGTTCTGGTCCAGTCTGTTTGGAGTTCTGTAGGCTTCTTATATATTCATGGGCATCTCTCTCTTTAGGTTAGGGAAGTTTTCTTCCATAATTTTGTTGAAGATATTTGCTGGCCCTTTAATTTGTAAATCTTCACTCTCATCAATACCTATGATCCTTAGATTTGGCTTTCTCATTGTGTCCTGGATTTCCTGGATATTTTGGGTTACAAGCTTTTTGCATTTTGCATTTTCTTTAACTGTTGAGTCCATGGTTTCTATGGTATCTTCGGTATCTGAGATTCTTTCTTCTATTTCTTGTATTCTGTTGTTGATATTTGCATCTCTGGTCCCTGATTTCTTCCCAAGGTTTTCTATCTCCAAAGTTGTCTCCCTTTGTGCTTTCTTAGTTGTTTCTACTTCTGTTTTTAGATCCTGAAAATTTTTGCTCAGTTTTGTTATTTGCTTGTTTGTGTTTTCCTCTAATTCTTTAAGCGATTTTTGTGTTTCCTCTTTCATGACTTCTGCCTGTTGATCAAGGTTCTCCTGTATTTCTTTAAGTGACTTTTGCATTTCCTCCTTATTGGCTTTTGTATTCTCCTGAATTTCTTTCAATGATTTTTGTGTTTCCCTTGTAAGGGCTTTTAATTTTTGATCCATTTTCTCCTGAATTTCTTTAAGTATGTCCTTCATGTGTTCCTGTACTAGCATCATGACCAGTGATTTTAAATCCAAATCTTGTTTTTCTGGTGTGTTGGGGTATCCAGGACTTGCTAATGTTGGAGAATTAGGTTCAGATGCTGCCATAATGCCTTGGTTTCTGTTAGTAACATTCCTACGTTTGCCTTTAGCCATCTGGTTCTCCCAGGAGTTAGATGGTCTTATTGTCACTGGCTGGAGCTTCAACCTACTGTGGATCTTTAAGGTTATTTCTGCAACACTGGATGACTGGGCTTCTTCTCGCACAGATTATTGATATGCTGGCTTCCTCTTTTGTGCCTTTGGAGCCCTTCTCAATCTTGCCTCAAGCAATGCCATACTTAGGTTGTCAAGGTCAACCAGGTGTTCTCTGTCTGCTCTATTATGAAGGGAAGAAGTTGTGGTGGGTGTCACTCCCTCTTTTGATTCTCATGTAGGATGCAGGTCCTAAGATGGACTGGCTTGCAGATGAACCGCCTATGTGCTCAGTTCCTGAGTGCAGGCAGACCCCTGGTGGTTTGCACCATCAGAAATCTAAGGCTCAGGGTGTTACAGCACCTAGTGTTCCCTTTGTGTCCCTGCAGACAGCAAATATGGCTTCGGGGCTTCTCTCCTTCCACAGCTTCCTGCGCCCTGCGGGCTGGCAAACAAAAGCCGCCCAGGTGCTCAGTTCCTGAGTGCAGGCAGACCCCTGGGGGTTTCCACCACCAGAAATCTAAGACTCAGGGTGCCACAGTACCTAGTGATCCCTCTGTGTCCCTGCAGACAGCAAATAATGGCTGCGGGGCTTCTCTCCTTCCACAGCTTCCCGAGCCTGGCGGGCTGGCAGACAAAAGCCGCCAAGGTGCTCAGTTCCTGAGTGCAGGCAGACCCCTGGGGGTTTGCACCACCAGAAATCTAAGGCTCAGGGTGTTACAGTACCTAGTGATCCTTTTGTGTCTCTGCAAACAGCAAATATGGCTGTGGGGCTTCTCTCCTTCCACAGCTTCCCAAGCCCAGAGGGCTGGCAGACAAAAGCTGCCTAGGTGCTCAGTTCCTGAGTGCAGGCAGCACTTCCTGTTTTTTCAATGTTCTTTTTATATTTGAGTGGTCATCTTCTTTTGGCTTGATGAAAGAAGTTTACTATCTTGCTTTTTCCAGAGTGTACTTTCCCTCCTGGTATTGGTGTTTTCCACCTTATATCCTTTGGAGGGCTGGGTTTTTAGAAAGATGATGTGTAATTTTGGATTTATCATGGAATATCTTGTTTTCTCTATCTATAGTGATTGAGAGTTTTTCTGGGTATAGTAATCTTGGCTGGCATTTGTGTTCTATTTGAGTCTGCATGAGATCTGGCCAGGATCTTCTAGCTTTCATTGTCTCTGGTGAGAAGTCTGGTATAATTCCAATCAATCTTACTTTAAATGTTACTTGGCCTTTTTCTCTTACTTCTCTTCATATTCTTTCTTTGTTTAGTACATTTGGGGTTTTGATTATTATGTGACAGGAGGCATTCCTGTTCTGGTCCATTCTGTTTGGAGTTCTGTAGGCTTCTTGTATGTTCATGGGCAACTCTCTCTTTAGGTTAGGGAAGTTTTCTTCAATAATTTTGTTGAGGATAGTTGCTGGCCCTATTATTTATAAATCTTCACTCTCATCTATACCTATAATCCTTAGGTTTGGCCATCTCATTATGTCCTGGATTTTCTGGAATGTTTTGGATTACAAGCATTTTGCTTTTTGTATTTTCTTTCACTGTTGATTCAATGGTTTCTATGGTATCTTCCGCATCTGAGATTTTTCCATCTCTTGTATTCTATTGTCAATATTTGCATCTATGGCCCCTGATTTCATCCCAAGTTTTTCTATCTCCAAAGTTGTCTCCCTTTATGATTTCTTAGTTGTTTCTACTTCTGTTTTTAGACCCTGCATGGTTTTGCTCAGTTCCTTCACTTGTGTTTGTGTTTTCCTGTAATTCTTTAATATATTTTAGTGTTTCCCCTTTCATGACTTCTGCCTGTTGACTCAATTTCTCCTGAATTTCTTTAGGTGATTTTTGCATATTGCCTTCTGGCTGTTGACCCATATTCTTCTGAATTTCCTTAAGTGATTTTTGTGTTTCCATTGTAAGGGCTTCTAACTTATTCATGTTCCCCTGTATTTCATTAAGAAATTTATTTATGTTCTCCTTGTCTTCCTCTAACATCATCATAATGACTGGTTTTAAACCCAAATGTTTTTTTTTTCTGGTATGTTGGGGTATCTAGGACTTGCTGTTGTTGAAGAATTGGGTCCAGATGCTACCATATTGCCTTGATTTCTGTTAGTAACATTCCTGCATTTGCCTTTTGGCATCTGGTTATCTCTGGTGTTAGTCCTGTTGTCCCTGTCTGGTGTTTGAACCTCCTGTGGGCCTGGTTGTGCTGCCTGCATCAAGATGGTAGCTGGAGACCTCAGAATGCAGGGTTCTGTCTAACCACAGGAGTCCCTGCAGGTCTAGTGCTTCCCTGGCTGAGCTCCCGGAGCCGAGATGGTGGCTAGTAGATCCATCTAACCACAGGACTTCCTGCAGGTCAGATGCTCCCTGCAGGATATGTGCCCAGCTAGCTGTAGAGCTGCCCTGCTACCTGGTGGGGAAGCAACCAATGCAGAATGTATCCTGGGCAATCCTTCACTCCAGTGCCCTCTGCATACCTGGTTGATCTGTCTGTGCCAAGATGGTAGCTGGCAACTTCAGACCAGGAGGGCTCCTTCTAACCTCAGGACTCCCTGCAGGTCAGGCACTACCCTGGCTGAGCTCCTGTAGCCAAGATGGTGGCAGGCAACCTATGGGTTTATTTCTTGAACTTTCATTCAATTCTATTGATCAACGTGTATTTTTCCATACCAATACCACGGTGGTTCTGTAGTACAACTTGAGATGACAGTTTGTAATTTCTCCTGAAATTCTTTTCTTCCTCAGGATTGCTTCAGATTTAGTGAGTTTTTGTTTGTTTTTTCTTTCTCTCTTTCTTTGTATTGCTTTTGTATAAGAAATTGAGAATTCCTCCATAAAGTTCTATAAAAAATTGTATTGGAATTTTAATAGGAGTTGTACTGAATCATTAGATGGCTTTGGTAAGATGGTCATTTCCACTATGTTATCCAACCTATACAGATGCACAAGAGATCTTTCTATTTTCTGATATATTCTCTGATTTCTTTCTAAATGTATTGGAAGTTCTTGTCATACATATTTTTCACTTGCTAGTTTAGAGTTACAGAAGATATTTTATGTTATTTTTGACTGTTACAAATTGTGTTGTATTCCAGATTTTTTTCTCAACCAATTTATCATTTTTATAAAAAGAAAGGCCAGATATTTCTTAGACTTAACTTTTTTCCACCCACTTTGCTGGAACTGTTTATCAGCTATATCTGTTCTCTCAGAAAATATTTGAAGACCCCATCTTATGCTATCATTACATGTAGAAATAGAGATATTTGACTTCTTTAACAATTTACAACCCATTGTTGATTTTCTTATAACAGTTTATATTGGATTTTCCAGATGAATATTTATATAATTTAATAACAGACATAATTCTGTAACTTCTTTCACAATTACTAGGCTTTTAGGTATTTTGATGATATATTAATTTTATTCTTTGTATTAGATATTTAAAGCAGTATTTAAAGTTTCTAGGCATTTTGTTTCTTCATAATAAATGCTTTCAATCCCAACACTTGGCAGGCAGAGGCAGGAAGGTATCTGTGAGTTTAAGGCCAGCTTGGTCTACATAGTGAGTTCCAGGCTAGCCGAAGATACTCACTATCGCAATACATTGTCTGAAAAATGTTTTTTCTCCTGTTGCAACTACACTGATGAGCTTTAAAGCAAACAGTCTCCACACTGGCATTGTTTGCTATGTAGCAGGGAATAAACTGAGAAAAATCTATGAGGAAAATATAGGTGATTTCCAAATAGTACACATTGACTCCTATGCAGCTTTGGCTGCCCTAGAACTCACTATGTAAACTAGGCTGGATACAAATTCATAGAGATCCATGTATATCTTCTTCCCAAATACTGGGGTAAAACCTATGTATCACTATGCCTTGATATTTTTTCTTGATCTTAATTTAGTGTGTGTGTGTGTGTGTGTGTGTGTGTGTGTGTGTGTGTGTGTGCATATGTTTTGTCTATCCCTTGTGCAGTTTCCACAGAGTTGAGAAGAGGGTGTCTGATCCCAAGGAACTAGAGTAAATGAACTCAAGCACAGAAATCCCACTATCAAATAATTATATGAAAAAGGTTCTGATAAAAATACAACATTCTTCAATGTAAAACATCTGAAGACTCAAAAAAAGACAGAAAAATTCTCAACAAAGAAAAGCTAAGAATAATGAACTTAAAGCTAATCATCTATACATCATACTGAATGGGGGGAACTTCAAGCATTTCTTATAAAATCAAGAATAAAAAAAAAGGGTGTCTGTCTTCTCTACTCCCACTGAATACAGAGCTTCATGAATAAGACAAGAGAAAGCAATAAACATAATGCAGATACATAAGATAGAGGCCAATATGACTTTACTTTAAGCTGCTATGATTCTCTTAATGCCAGATCCTAAAAATCTACCTCATAAATATTTTCGAAAAAGTCTAAGAAAATAGAAGCAGAAAGAACACTAAACAACTCATTGAAGCCACAAGCACGCTGATACCAAAACCACCAAAACATCCATCAACAAAAGAGAGTTCCAGACCAATTTCCCTCATGAATATCGATGCAAAAATACTCAATAAAATTCTTGCCAACTGAATCCAAGAACACATAAAAACGATCATCCACCAGATCTGTACGAAGAGAACTTCAGGTCTCTGAAGAAGGAAATCGGAGAACTCAGAAAATGGAAAAATCCTCTGTGCTCATGGATTTGCAGGATTTATACAGAAAAAATGGTCAATTGTCAAAAGCAATATACAAATTCCATGCAATCCCCATCAAAATTCCAGCTCATTTCTTTATAGAATTAGTAAATGCAATTCTCTAATCCATCTGGAAAAAAAAAAAAAAAAAAACCAACCCAGGATAGCTAAAACTATTCTCAACAGTAAAAGAATTTCTGGGGGAATCAGTATACAGGACCTCAAGCAGGACTACAGAGCAATAGTGTTAAAATCTGCATGGTATTGTTACAGTGACAGGCATGTAGATCAATGGAATAGAATTGAAGACCCAGAAATGAACCCACAAATCTATTGTTGCTTGATCTTCAACAAAGGAGCAATAACCATCCAGTGGGAAAAAAAAGATAGACTTTTCAGCAAATGGTGCTGGTTCAACTGGAGGTCAGCATGCAGAAAAATACGAATGGATCAATTCTTAGCTCCTTGTACTAAGCTCAAGTGGATAAAGGACCTCCACATAAAATCAGACACACTGAAACTAATAGAAAAGGAACTGTGGAAGACCCTTTATGGGCAAAGGGGAAAAGTTCCTGAACAGAACACAAATAATTTATGCTCTAAGATCAAGAATTGACAAATGGGACCTCATAAAATTACAAAATTAAAAAAAAATTAAGGCAAAGGACACTGTGAAGCAGACAAAAGAGCAACCAACAAATTGGAAAAAGATCTTCACAAACTCTATATCTGACAGAGGGTTAATATCCGACATATGCAAAGAACTCAAGAAGTTAGACTCAAGAGACCAATTAAACCTATTATAAAATGGGTACAAAGCTAAACAGAAAAATTTCACCTGAAGAATTTTGAATGGCTGAGAAGCACCTTAAGAAATGTTCAACATCATTAGTCATTAGGAAAATAAAAATCAAAATAACCCTGAGATTTCACCTCATATCAGTAAGAATGGCTAAGATTACAAACTCAGGAGACAGCAGATGTTGGAGAGGATGTGGTAAAAGAGGAAAACTCCTCCACTACTGGTGGGATTGCAAGCTGGTACAACCACTCTGTAAATCAGTCTGGTGGTTCCTCAGACAACTGGGCATGACATCTCTGGAGTACCCTGTTATACAACTCCTGGGCATATACCCATAGGATTCCCGAGCATGCAATAAGGACACATGCTCCACTGTGTTCCTAGCAGCCTGATTTATAATAGCCAGAAGATGGAAAGAAAAAAGACGTCCCTCAATGAAGGAATGGATATAGAAAATGTGGAATATTTACACAATGGAATACTACTCAACAATTAAAAACAATGAATTCATGAAAGTTTTAGGCAAATGGTTTGAACTGGAAAATATCATCCTAAGTGAGGTAACACAATCACAAAAGAATACACATGGAATGCAGTCACTGATAAGAGGATATTAGTTAGCCCAGAAGATCTAAATACTCAAGACACTATTAATATAGCAAATGATTCCCAAAAAGAAGGAAAGAGAAGGCCCTGGTCCTGGAAAGGCTTGATGTAGCATTTTATGGGAGTACCAGCACAGAAATGTGAGGGGGGTGATTGGGGAATGGGCAGAGGTAAGAGGGCTTATGAGAATTATGGGGGTACGGGGGAACCAGGAAAAGGGAAATCATTGGGAATGTAAACAAAGAATATAGAAAAATAAGTCTAGAAAAGTGTCAAGATACAAACCTAATATTATATAAATTGATATCACCTATAACCAATAACAAATATACTAAAATGTAAATCAGGAAAACATTCCTTAAAAATAAACTCCTAAAAACACATTTCTTGGAATGTACCTAGCCAAGAAACTGGAAGAGTTCAATAATAAATACTTTAATGCATTGAAAAAATGATATTAAAGAAGGCATCAGAATATGCAAAGACCTCTTATACTCATGTATTCAAGGAAATACTGTTGTAAAAATTATTGTAGAAAAAGCAATCTACAGGGTCAGTGTAACTCCATACAAATTCCAGTGGCATCCTGCTTACCATTAGAATAAACAACATTAAAATTAAAATAATATTAAAGTACAGATATTAGTATTGTATTTAAATTAATAGTTTGTTAATCGTAAAACCTAAATGGTGAAAGTAAAGTCATATCTGGCCCCCAAAAAGCTAAAGGACTGATGGGAGGAGAAAGTAAGATAGGTTCAACATGGAGAAGGTACTTATATGTTGATGTAGGAAAAACAGAAGGGATGCAGTGGACCCTGTCTCTAATTCAGTGTTAAAAATCAATGGAAAGACAGAGCATATGTGCCCAGTACATGAACTCTAACTGTAATTCATATGGCTTCCCACTAAAATAGAAGATGACATTTAAAAACACCATGTCATATTTTGCAAACACTTTTATTTGGACTCATTATACAAATGTATTAAGAAACTAGGAGGCTAACCTTATTCATAGAGATAATCACGCTCTTTCCCTCTAACAAAATATAAAGTATAATTTAAGAAACATTAAGCATTGAATAATACTGTTTATTGTTATATCCTGTGAGGTAGGAGATAGAAAGGAAAAGAAAACTTTGAAGGATGAAGTCAAAGAACAGCCATGAAAAGAGAACACTATTTGAGATACTGAGGAAGCCCTGAAAATCATAGATGGGATGAATAAAGAAAACTATTTTTATATCATTGTGCACCTGTAGAATTTCTCAAAAAGTTATAAATTGCAATCTGATTGTTCACCGTTTCAGTATAAATTAGGACAAAATATAGCACCATTTTATAATCGCAATGTGAAGGAAGTTAACTATAACAATGACTAAGTAAGGTTTGCATCTTTTAAAGACTTTTTGAGGACTTAATTATTCAAATAAAATTTAGAAAATAATTTGGAAGGTGATGACAAATTAATATTTCCTACTATGACAATGATTATAAAGTAAAATTCTAGATAATATGTATGGGTATATGCCAGTAGACTATTCGAGAAATAGAATAAACTTTACTTGTGATGGGAAAATGATAAAAGTTCCAATTTCTAGCATGAATAGTATCTGTTGCTTATTGAAATAATTTTATGTACAGAGATTTAATACTGATCATTGGAAAATACTGAATATAGCTATGTTATAGATGATGATATGTGTAAACTCCTAAAGCTGTCTTAAGAAAAGCTGTAAATCAGAGAATACATGAAGTATGCCACATTTACATGAACTGAAAACTGACAATTGTACAATGTATAATATAGACATGAAAATAACTGGTTAAGGCACAACAAATGAATCAACACAAAACTTACACTAAGGAATCCCTCTAGAGAACTGCAAGTAAGGGAACATGCTTGAAGAAAGGAAAAAGTGGGCTGGAATCATTATAATATTTCTTATGGAAAGTGGTGCGAAATGATTGTTTATACAATGAAAATTCTCTAAAGAATTTATGAGATTTTAATACATTATTCCTCCATGTACTTAAAAGTCAAAATCAAGCATTAAATTTATATTGGTTTTAACAAATTGCTGGATGATGAGTAGACTCCACTGACCATACAGTGATTGACAAAAAGTAACAATTTACAACATTCTTGAATGTCTAAAGATTTAGTTAGCAACATATATTTGATGAACAATTACATATTCTTTCAGATAACTTCAACCAGGATGTGAGATTCCTGCCATACACTAGGAAATGTCCCTGGGCTGTGCTTGGCTTACAACACTATGGTACATGGCTTCAAGAGAGGAAGTGGTTCTAGGAAATATGGATTTCTTTACACTTATGGTGTCCATATGTCTGGCAACCTTTCAGAGTCGGATGTATTCCTCTTTAAGGTAGTAAAACCCCTTGAGTGAACAGTTTCAGGCAATTTGAATCCAAGTATCTATGTCCATCAAGTAATATCTTGGAACAAAGTTTACTATACCACTAACAAACAAGATTCCCATGGGATCTTCTGTGCTGCTTTTATGGCCAAATAAAAGCAACTCAGTCTAGGGTGACATAAATTTGCCTAAGTGAAAGATAAGCAATAACTGAGAGAAAAGGTAGACTTGAAAGACCCTAAATGTTTCTTGATCTTAAGATGGTAATGTATCCAACATTACAGAGTGCAAACACACTCTTGATTTAAAAACTAAGGAAGACATAAATAAGCTTTGTTCCAAAACATAATGAAAACCACTTTGGCCAAGTAGTCTTTTCTGTGCTCGTTTTAGAGTGTGGTTGAGCAATAATCCCCCGCAATTTTGCAAGGTACAACTTTGGTTTGAACTGGGCGTGGCCTGGTAATCATGTTTAAAACAAGTCCTTTGCTAGATAAAGAAAAAGTCCTGAAAATTACATGATCTAGGATATAAAATTCTATGACTCTCCAAGTCCTGTTGAATCCCTGTCCTTATACCTGTTGTCCATGCCCACATTTACCAAAATAAAGTCTCTCCTTGAGAGTAGATTCCAAGGATTGTAAATGATATCAGCTTTCACTCTGTGAAGACAATGTGAAACTCCTAACTCTGGAAGAGAAAAGCACTTCCCATGGTGACTGTTAACTATCTCAGGAGACTCTATCCACTGATCTTTTGGATATCCTCAGGATAAAACTCTCTGTGTTTCCCCTGGGACTCTTCCTAATCTTGCATCCATGTTGTTTAACCTGAGCATAGAGAAGACATAAAAAACATCCCAAGACTGTGAAAATTACATGATAAACTGTGTTCTTTGTCAGGCCCTTCAGAACGGAGAAACAGCAACCATGAAATTTCTGTTATAGAACTTATAATTACATTGAAATTAACCTGTATTGAACATAATGAGTAAAGCTACATATGACTAACAGAGAAGAATAACATTTTAAAAAATCTGTTACTTTTATTCCACACAAATGATGTGCTCTCATTCTTAAATTTAACATTCCCAGTCCTGTTACATTGTTTAAAAAATTAAAAAACAAAACAAAACAAACAAAACAACAACAACAACAACAAAACAAAACTGTGATTTAAAGAAACATCTAGTAAGCATACCTGAAGTCACCACTAGTAGGCAACTCTAAACTGTGATGGCTGTCTTCATGGTGTCTAATTGGCTCAAAGGATTGCAGGGACAGGTGAGTAAATTGCAGATGCCATTCTTTGATGAAATGCATTGGCTTCACACCACTATTTTGAATATTCTGACATGATTCATTTTACACAAATCACAATAAATTCCTTTGTCTTAAAGAATTCATTTAAAGACCTTTTTTCTGAAATGGCTACCTGACCTCAGTAGGATCATATAGCATTTGGGAAGAAACATACATCCTAGTAAACCAGCACTAGAGGCCAGAATTGAAAAGATTTCCACAGCTACCATGGCTTTGCCTGTGGAGCTCAGGTAAGTAGGTATAAAAGAAATCCACACACTACAGAAAACTATCATGCTGAATGTGATTGTTTTTGCCTCATTGAAGGTATCAGGTAGCCTTCTAGCCAGAAAAGCAATAAGCAAGCTGAGACTAGCCAGAAAGCCCAAGTACCCCAGAACACAATATAAAGCAAGTGTGGAACCCTCATTACACAAGAGGATGATTTGCCCAGACTCTGACTGCATGTCAACATCAGGGAAGGGAGGATATGTTCCCATCAAGACTGCACAGATGCACACTTGAATGATGGAACCACAGCAGACTATAGCATTTGAGAGTCTGGTCACCATCCACATTTGTAAGGTGCTTCCTGGTTTGATGGTTTTGAAGGCCATTACCACAATGAAGGTCTTTGCCAAGATAGCAGAAACAGCAACAGAAAATACAACCCCAAAAATCATTTGTCTCAAGACACAAGGGAGTGTTCTGGGTTGACCAATGAATGTCAATGAGCAAAAGAAACAGAGCATTAAAGAAACAAGGAGGACATAACTGAGATTTCTGTTATTTGCTCTGACAATTGTTGTGTCCCGATAGCGAATGAATAATCCTAAAATCATGGCTGAAAAGGCAGATAAACTAATGGCCACAGAGACTAAAACCACTCCCAGAGTATCTTCATGGGATAAAAATGCTATAATTTTAGGGAGACATTGATACCTCTGCTTATTTGGATACTGATCTTCAGGACATTGGAAGCATTGATCCATACCTGAAAATGAGGCAGATTGTTTTATTACATTCAACCCTTAAAATTCCAAATATACCTATAAGACCTATATCTTGCACAGAGAAGTTGTTGAATTCTCTAGAAAATGTCTGTGGATATATTCACTGAAACATGATATTGAAAAACAATTAATGAATAAGTTATTTTTTCTGAGAGAAAAATACAGATATACTGTATACACACTATATTCAGAACATGAGTGGACTTGAACAATATGAGAGAATGAGAAATGTTGAAATGATGTTGAGAGGAAATCAGACAATATGAAAATTAAATTTGTTTATGAAATAAAGTAAAAGTTGACTTTGAGAGTTTAATATTTTTCTCTTTGTTCCATTTGTTTAGTAAGTATTGTTTATTACTTGAGAACATCATATATGCATATCATGTATTTTAATCAAATCTACCCCAATTCCTTCCCCTACAGCTATTTCTCTATGTCCCTCCAATAATTCTTTATCCCAACTTTATTTCTATTTCGTTTTTTTCCCCCCACTGGGTTCACTTCATGCTACCTGTATGCATATCAATATAGACCCATCGACCATAACATGAGCAGGAACACATATTTGAAACAAACAAACAGATGATGCTGATAGAGGATTTCAAGAAGGACATAAGTAACTCCATTAAAGAAGTACAGGAGAACATGAGCCAAATAACCCTATTAAAAAATCGGGTACACATCTAAACAAATAATTTTCACCTGAAGAAATTCGAATGGCTGAGAAGCACCTTAAGAAATGTTCAACATCATTAGTCTTCAAGGAAATGAAAATCAAAACAACCCTGAGATTTCACCTCACACCAGTCAGTATGGCTAAGGTTCAAAACTCAGGAGACAGCAGGTGTTGGGAAGGATGTGGAGAAAGAGGAACACTCCTGCACTGCTGGTGGGATTTTCAGATGGTACAACCTCTATGGAAATCAATCTGGCGGTTCCTCAGAAAACTGAACATGACACTTCGGGAGGTTCCTGCTACACCTCTCCTGGGCATATACCCAGAGAATTCCCCAACATGCAATAAGGACACATGTTCCATTATGTTCATAGCAGCCTTATTAATAATAGACAGAAGCTGGAAAGAACCCAGGTGTCCCTCAGTGGAGGAATGGATACAGGAGATGTGTTATATTTACACAATGAAATACTACTCAACAATTAAAAACAATGGATTCACTAAATTTTTATGCAAATGTTTGAAACTGGAAAATATCATCCTAAGTGAGGTAACCCAATCACAAAAGAATACACATGGAATGCAATCTCTGATAAGAGGATATTAATAAGCCCAGAAGCTCTAAGTACCCAACACAAAATTAGCATAACAAATGACTCCCCTGAAGAAATAAGGAGAGGGCCCTGATTCTGGAAAGGCTTCATCTAGCATTGTAGGGGAGTACCAGGACAGAGAAAAAGGAGGGAGGTGATTGGAGTATGGTTGTAGAGAAGAAGCCTTATGGGACATATGGGGAGGGCAGAATTGAGAAAGGGAAAATCATTTGCAATGTAAACAAAGAATATAGAAAAAAAAAGAAAAAACAAGAGAACATGAGTCAACAGGTAGAAGCCCTTTAAAGGGAAACACAAAACCGCTTAAAGAAATACAAGAGAACATGGGTCAATAGCTAGAAGCCCAAAAAGAGGAAATACAAAAATCACTTAAAGACATAAAAGAGAACAAGGGTGAACAGGCAGAAGTCCTGATAGAGGAAACACAAAAATCCCTTAAAGAATTAGAGGAAAATGCAAACAAACAAATCAAGGAACTGAACAAAACCATCCAGGATCTACAAAGGAAGTAGAAACAACTAATAAATGATAAAGGGAAACAACTTTGGAGATACAAAACTTGGAAAGAAATCAGGTGCCATAGATGCAAACTTCAACAATAGAATACAGGAGACAGAGGAAAGAATCTGAGGTGCTGAAGATCCCATAGAAAACATTGACTCAACAGTCAAAGAAAAGGCAAAATGAAAAAAGCTTGTAACCCAAAACATCCAGGAAATCCAGGACACAATGAGAAGACCAAACCTAAGGATTATAGGTATAGAAGAGAGTGAAGATTTACAACTTAAAGGGTCAGTAAAAATCTTCAACAAAATTAAAAAGCTCTTCCCTAATCTAAAAAAAGAGAAACCCATGTGAAGACAACTTACAGAACTCGAAACAGGCTGCACCAGGACAGAAATACTCTCCCATCACATAAAAATCAAAACCCCAAATGTACTAAACAAAGAAAGAATATTAACAGCAATAAGAGAAAAAGGCCAAGTAGCATATAAATGAAGACCTATCAGAATTACACCAGACTTCTCGCCAGAGACCATGAAAACCAGAAGATCCTGAGCAGATCTCACACAGACTCTAGAAGAACACAAATGGAAGCCCAGACTACTATACCCAGCAAAACTCTCAATCACTATAGATGGAGAAACCAAGATGTTCCATGATAAAACCAAACTTATACAATGTCTTTTCACAAATTCAGCCCTAAAAAGGATAATAAGTCAAAAATGACCATACAAGAAGGGCAACTACACCCTGCAAAAAGCAACATAGTAATCTAATTTCAGCAAACCCTAAAGAAGATAACCACACAAACATAAAAATAATATAAAAAAAACAGAAAACAACAATCACTATTCCTTAATATCTCTTAAAATCAATGGACTCCATTCCCCAATAAAAAGACATAGACTAAAATACTGGATACATAAACAGCACCCCAAATTTTATGGCCTACAGGAAACCTACCATGTTGTCAAAGAAAAACACTACCTCAGAGTAGAAGGCTGGAAAATAATTTTCCAAGAAAATGGTCTGAGGAAATAAGCTTGAGTAGCCATTCTAATACAAGACAAAATCAACTTTCAACCTAAAGTCATCATAAAAGACACGGAAGGAAACTTCATACTCATCAAAAGAAAAATCTACCAAGAAGAACTCTCAATTCTGAATATATATACTCAAAAGGGCACAGTCAGTCATAAAAGAAACTTTACTAAACCCCAAAGCACACATTGCACCTCACACAATGATTGTGGGTGATTTTAACAGTCCATTCTCCTCAATGGACCAATCAGGGAACACAAACTAATCAGAGACACAGTGAAAGAAATTGAAGTTTTGTACCAAATGGATTTAAAAGATATCTATATAACATTTCAACCTAAATCATAAGAATAGACCTTCTTCTCACCACCCTATGGTATCTTCTTCAAAATCGACTACATAATTGGTCACAAAACAGACCTCAACAGATATGAGAAGATTGAAGTAATTCCATGCCTCCTATCAGATAACTACAGATTAAGACTGGTCTTCAATAGCAGCAAACCCCACCCCCAGAAATCCCATACAAACATGGAAGATGAACAATGCTCTACTCAATTATACCTTGGTCAAGGAAGAAATAGGGTTAGAAATTAAAGACTTACCAGAATTTAATGAAAATGAAGGCACAGCATTCCAAACTTATGGGACACAATGAAAGCAGTCCTAAGAGGAAAACCTATAACCCTGAGTGCCTCCCAAAAGAAACTGCAGAGAGTATACACTAGCTTCTTAATGGCACACCTGAAAGCTCTGAAAAAGAAAGAAGCTAATACACTGAAGAAGAGTAGAAGGCAGGAAATCATCAAACTCAGGGCTGAAATCAACCAAGTTTAAACAAAAAGAACCATACAATGAATCAACAAAACTAGGAGCTGGCTCTTTGAAAAAATCAACAAAGATAGATAAATGATAAGCCAGACTAATCAGAGGGCACAGAGACAGTATCCAAATTAACAAAGATCTTTACCAACCTTACATTAGACAGAGGGCTAATATCCAATATATACAAAGAACTAAAGATGTTAGTGCAGAGAACCAAATAACACTGGTGAAAAATGGGGTAAAGAGATAAACAAAGAATTTTCAACTGAGGAACATTGTATGGCTGAGAAGCACCTAAATAAATGTTCAACATGCTTTTTCATCAGGGAAATGCAAATCAAAACAGCACTGAGATTTCACTTCACACCGGTCAGGATGACTAAGATCAAAAACTAAGGGGACAGCAGGTTCTGTAGAGGTTGTGGAGAAAAAGGAACACTTCTCCACTACTGGTGGGACTGCAAAGTGGTATTACCACTCTGGAAATTAGTTTGGTGGTTATTCAAAAAACTGGGCATAATACTACTGGAGGACTCTGCTATACCACTCCTGGGCATATACCCAGAGGATGCTACAGCATGTAACACATGCTCTACTATGTTCATAGAAGTCCTATTTATAATAGCCCGAAGCTGGAAAGAACCAAGCTGTCCCCCAACAGAGGAATGGATACAGAAAATGTGGTATATATACACAATGGAGTGCTATTCGGCCATTAAAAACAATGAATTCATGAAATTTTTAAACCAGTGTATGAAATTGGAAAATATCATCCTTATTGATGCAATCAAGTCACAGAAGAACACTCATGGTATGCATTCACTGATAAATGGACATTAGCCCAGAAGTTTGGAATACCCAAGACACTTTTCACATATCAAATCATGCCCAAGATGGAGGAAGAACAAAATATGGATTTTTGGGTCCTTTATAGAAAGAAGAAAACATTCCCACAGAAGGAGATACAGAGACAAAAATTGGAGCAGAGTCTGAGGGAAAGACCATCCAGAGACTACCCCACCCAGGTATCCATCCTATACACAGTTACACAACCCAGACACTATTATGGCTGCCCACAAGTGCTTGCTGACTGGAGCATGATATACCTATCACCTGGGAGGCTCCCCTAGTGCCTGACAAATACAGAAAGGGACACTCTCAGCCAGCCTTTGTAGTGCCACAGGAGGAATAACAACATGAGTCATCTAGTACTCCCAGAGGCCCCAGGGAAAAAACCATCAACCAAAGAATACAAATGGAGTTACCCACAACTCCAGATGTAGGGAGCAGAGGTTGGTCTTGTTAGATACCAAAGGGAGGAGAGGTCCTTGGTCCTGGAAAGATTTAATGCAGTAGTGTAGAGGAATCCCAGGACAGGGAAGCAGGGGAGGGTTGATTGGGGAAGAGGACATGGCTTATGGGATTTTCCGGTGAGGAGGGAAACAGGAAAGGGGACAATACATGAAATGAAAATAAGAATATATCTAATAAAAATTATGCATTTTAAATTTCAATGAACCTGTGGTGCTAAAGAGAGATAAAATATGTTGCATTTTAAAGGATACATATGTAAGCAATCTCTCTTGTAAACTTCTTATTCAAATGAAGATTTTAATTTATGTTTGTACTTTAATGAACTAGTGCCTGACAAATACAGAAAGGGACACTCTCAGCCAGCCTTTGTAGTGCCACAGGAGGAATAACAACATGAGTCATCTAGTACTCCCAGAGGCCCCAGGGAAAAAACCATCAACCAAAGAATACAAATGGAGTTACCCACAACTCCAGATGTAGGGAGCAGAGGTTGGTCTTGTTAGATACCAAAGGGAGGAGAGGTCCTTGGTCCTGGAAAGATTTAATGCAGTAGTGTAGAGGAATCCCAGGACAGGGAAGCAGGGGAGGGTTGATTGGGGAAGAGGACATGGCTTATGGGATTTTCCGGTGAGGAGGGAAACAGGAAAGGGGACAATACATGAAATGAAAATAAGAATATATCTAATAAAAATTATGCATTTTAAATTTCAATGAACCTGTGGTGCTAAAGAGAGATAAAATATGTTGCATTTTAAAGGATACATATGTAAGCAATCTCTCTTGTAAACTTCTTATTCAAATGAAGATTTTAATTTATGTTTGTACTTTAATGAACTTCTGTAAAAAAGGACTTGGCTGAAAAAATCATGTACTTTATTTGCCTAGAAATAGTGCAAAACACTAGTAATGAATACCTTGGAGGCCAATACTACATCAAAGCAGGAGGTGAGAACAAGATGGGAAGGAGAAGGAGAGGAATAGTACAGTAGAATAACTTAGAAATTATAAGAGATTTCGATATTAAAAAGAAACTTAGGAATTGGGATGATTATTTTAATGAGAGAGTTTTTGGAGTAGAGAATTATTTGGAGAAGAACTTGGAAATAAATATTAAAATCACTTTTCAAAGTGTCCCTTTTTCTTCCAGAGACTTTCCTTAGCAGGCTGTAAGTCTTAGCCTCCAAGTTCATGCAGAGATAAGAAGGAAGGCTACTTTACATACTCCCCAACTGTTTTATTATGAGGTACTAAATGCCAGAGGCTATAGTTTCTGACCCCTAGAAGAACTGAGAGGCAGGCCAGCTACTACTGCAAAGTAACTTAAACTTATGTCAGGTAAATGTTTCATTATTGAAAAGCATCTATAAATATCTCACAAGACCAAGACTTGCTCTCCATCCAACACCACTCAACTCTTTACCACTTCAGCTACCTCCAAGAGAGAACTAGACTGTCAGAGCAGGTCTCTAACAGGAACACCTAGAAATTAAAACTCTCTAGCATTTACTGTCATCTATGTTTAGTAACAGAAATATTTTCTTTTGATTCTTTCATTTTGTTTTTTATCCAAGGATGTATCATTGTTCTAGAAATAATGCTGAAGGCAATACATTTTATGCGAATACTTTTTCTTAGGGTGAAAAACTCATGTTTCTGACAAGTTCCTTAATATCCTGGATTAAAATCAGATTAGAGTTTACCACTAGAAAAAGTTTTATGGTGACAATGGCATGATCTGTGGATACAGTTGAATCTAGGGCTGCATATAATTCTCAGAAATTTTAGTAAACTAGAAAGATATCACCCAATTAAAATCCTTACTTTCAGTAAATATAAACTTGCAAATCACTCACAGTCCTCCCTGCACATCACTCACAGCCCCACACATCACTCACAGCCCTGGATATCACTCACAGCCCCTCAAATCATTCATCCTCTGTGATCTCTCAGTGCTTGGTTATACTGTGATCTGATGCTGGCTTACCATACCAAGGAATGCATAATGACAGCTCCCTCAAGAATCAAAGTATTTCAAAGGGAACCTTTTAGTTCATACAGGAAATACTTATTTAATCATAAACAAATAGTTATGGAGTTTCTACAATTCACCATAGGAAGTAAACCCTGGGTCCCAGTGTCCAAGTGTCCCAGTGTCCCAGGGTTCCAGAAAATGTATTTGCCATCAATGTCACTCTGATACATTCTTTTC
Organism: Apodemus sylvaticus; assembly: GCF_947179515.1. Classification (NCBI taxonomy): domain Eukaryota; kingdom Metazoa; phylum Chordata; class Mammalia; order Rodentia; family Muridae; genus Apodemus; species Apodemus sylvaticus. Next base: position 157,306,888 of record NC_067473.1, read on the forward strand.
AGCAGTTGCTCTCACTTGACAAGTCTGTATTTTCTCTCAACCGACTCTAGGTTTTATGACTTTGGCACTTTTTATGGTTTCTCGGAAGTCTTATTCCCATGTAAATAAAAATACTGCTTATATTAATATTTATTGTAAGCATGACATAAAGTCATGCTCTATAATGCATCCCATAGTTTAGGGTATACAGGGAGCACTAGCTGTTTATAGTAAACACAGAGCACTAACCTTACCCATTAATACTGCTCTAGCTGTAATAGAACCAGTAGTGAAAAGCAGGGAACCAAAGAAAAGAAACTTAAACTCCAAGCAGATGTGAAGAAGACAAAGCTGGACCAGATAGAGGAGAACACTCCTGTGGTCATAGTCACCCAGGAGGCTCAGCCTGGAGGATTGCTGGAACCCAGGAGTTTGAGATCAATACACACAGCATAGGAAATAAAAGAAACAGATAAATATCAGTAACAAAAATGACTGGGTTGAGATCAATGTTTTTCATTGTTTTTGTGTTTTCTTTTTCTTTTTTCTTTTTTATTCGATATATTTTTTATTTACATTTCAAATGATTTTCCCTTTTCTGGCCCCCACTCCCCGAAAGTCCCATAAGCCCTCATCCCTCCCCCTGTTCTCCCATCCACCCCATCCCACTTCCCTGTTCTGGTTTTGCCCTATACTGCGATACTGAGTATTTCCAGAACCAGGCCACTCCCGCATTCTTCTTGTACAACATTTAATTTGTGGATTATGTTTTGGGTATTCCGATTTTCAAGGTTAATATCCACTAATTAGTGAGTTCATACCATGATTAATCTTTTGAGACTGGGTTACCTCACTTAGTATGATGTTCTCCAGCTCCATCCATTTGTCTAAGAATTTCATGAATTCATTGCTTCTAATGGCTGAATAGTACTACATTGTGTATATATACCACATTTTTCTGCATCCATTCTTCCGTTGAGGGATACCTGGGTTCTTTCCAGGTTCTGGGTATTATAGATAGGGCTGCTATGAACATAGTGGAGCATGTATCCTCATTGCCTGCTGGGGAATCTTCTGGGTATATGCCCAGGAGTGGTATAGCAGGATCCTCTAGAAGTGACATGCCCAGTTTTCTGAGGAACCACCAGACTGATTTCCAGAGTGGTTATACCAATTTGCAATCCTACCAGCACTGGAGGCATGTTCCTCTGTGTCCACATCCTTGCCAACACTTGCTGACTCCTGAATTTTTAATCTTAGCCATTCAGACTGGTATAAGGTGAAATCTCAGGGTTGTTTTGATTTGCATTTCCCTAATGACTAATGAAGCTGTGCATTTTTTAAGATGCTTCTCAGCCATCCGATGTTCTTTGGGTGAAAATTCTTTGTTTAGCTCTGTACCCCATTTTTAATAGGGTTATTTGACTTTCTGGGGTCTACCTTCTTGAGTTATTAGTATATATTGGATATTAGCCCTCTATCAGATGAAGTGTTGATTGCTTTTCCCAAATTGTTGGTTGCCAATTTGTCCTTTTGATGGTTTACTTTACCTTACAGAAATTGTAATTTCATGAGATCCCACTCAGGGCTGAAATCAATCAAGTGAAAACAAAGAGAACCATACAAAGAATCAATGAATCCAGGATCTGTTTCTTTGAGAAAATCAACACTTAGCAAGACTGAACAAAGGGCACAGAGAAAGTAACCAAATTAACAAAATTAGAAATGAAAAGGGGGATATAATAACAGAAACTGAGGAAATTCGAAAAAATAATCAGATCCTACTACAAAAGCCTATACTCAACACAACTGGAGAATCTGGAGGACATGGACAATTTCCTATACAGATACCAAATACTAAAATTAAATGCAGACCAAATAAATCATCTAAACAGTCCCATGACCCTTGAAGAAATAGATGGGGTCATAGAATGTCTTCTAACAAAAAAAGGACAGGACCAGATGGTTTCAGTGCAGTATTCTATCAGACCTTCAAAGATGACCAACACCAATACTCTTCAAACTATTCCACAAAATAAAAATGGAAGAAACACTACCCAACTCCTTCTACACAGCCACAATTATGCTGATAACGAAACCACACAAAGATCCAACAAAGAAAGAGAACCAATTTCCCTTATGAACATCGATGCAAAAATACTCAATAAAATTCTTGCCAAACAAATCCAAGATCACATAAAAACGATCATCCACCATGATCAAGTAGGTTTTCTCCCAGGGATCTAGGGATGGTTCAATATACAGAAATCTATCAATGCAATCCACTACATAAACAAGCTCAAAGAAAAAAAACCACATGGTCATTTCATTGGATGCTGAAAAAGCATTTGATAAAATTCAGCATCCTTTCATGCTTAAAGTCTTGGAAAGAACAGGAATTCAAGGCCCATACTTAAACATAGTAAAAGCAATATACAGCAAACTGGTAGCCAACATCAAACTAAATGAAGAGAAACTTGAAGCAATTCCACTAAAGTCAGTGACTAGACAGGGCTGCTTCCTCTCCTCTTATCTTTTCAATATAGTACTTGAGATACTAGCTCAGGCAATTAGATAACATAAGGACGTCAAGGTGATACAAACTGGAAAGGAAGAAGTCAAACAATCACTAATTGCAGATGATATGATAGTCTACCTAAGTGACTCAAAAAACTCCACTAGAGAATCCCTACAGCTGATAAACAACTTCAGCAAAGTGACAAGTTATAAAATCAACTCAAGCAAATGAGTAGCCTTCCTATACTCAAAGGATAAGCAGGCTGAGAAAGAAATTAGGGAAATGACACCCTTCACAATAGACACAAACATTATAAAGTAGCTTGGTGTGACTCTGACCAAACAAGTGAAATATCTGTATCACAAGAACTTCAAGACTCTGAAGAAGGAAATGGAAGAAGACCACAGAAAGTGGAAAAATCTCCCATGCTCATGGATTGGCAGGATTAATATAGCTAAAATGGCCATTTTACCAAAAGCAATATACAGATTCAATGCAATAACCATCAAAATCCCAGATCATTTCTTCATAGAGCTAGTTAGAAAGAGCAATTCTCAAATTCAGCTGGAATAGCAAAAAACCCAGGATAGCTAAAACTATTCTCAACAACGAAAGAAATTCTGGGGGATCAGTACCCCTGACCTCAAGCAATACTACAGAGCAAAAGTGTTAAAAACTACATGGTATTGGTACAGTGACAGGCAGGTTGATCAATGGAATAGGATTGAAGATCCAGAAATGAACCCACACACCTATGGCCACTTGATCCTCGAGAAAAGAGCTGAAAACATCCAGTGAAAAAAGCCTTTTCAAAAAATGGTGCTGATTCATCTGGATGTCAGCATGCAGAAGAATGCGAAGTGATACATACTTATCTCCTTGCACTAAGCTCAACTCCAAATTGATCAAGGACCTCCACATAAAGCCAGATACTCTGAAGCTAATAGAAAAGAAACGGGGGAAGACCCTTGAGAACAGGGGGAAAGTTCCTGAACAGAACACCAATAGCTTATGCTCTAAGATCAAGACTTGTTTTGTTTTTCAAGACATGGTTTCTCTCCTCAGCGCTGGCTGTCATGGAACTCACTCTGTGGATCAGAATTGCCTTGAACTCTGATATCCACATACTGAGAGTTGGCTTTAAGAACTTTGCCACCTCAACCCAGCATTAACGTGTTTTAAAGTATTAAGAGTCAGCTACATAAATATAACTTTGTCTTCAGGTGTTGTATTTTCACCCCTATCTTGTGGTGCATTATTTCCACATTTAGAACCATTTCTAGAAATTTCCACATTTAGAACCATTTTATAAATACCTGTTTCATTTGTAATCTCTCCAGCTGGACATGGGACACATTCATAACAACAGATTGCATACCGACCATCTTATGTTTTCCTAAATCCAAGAGGACAACTTTGTTTGCAAAGAGAAAAAGGAATCTGTATAGGAGACATGAGAGGAGCAAAGGCAGTCAGCTCATGGCATTCAGTATTAGCATCGAGATGGTAAATTTCAGCAGAACATCTGTGTACTATAAGAAAGAAGTATCAGACTTTTAGAGAGTATGAAGCCAAATTGTCTGTTTCTCCCTTTCCCTAATTCTCTTTTTAAACCGTTGCTTTATTTTATTTCATTGTTTGATTATTTTCTTGCTTTCATTTATTTCATTTTATGTATTTCATATATTTTGACCATGTCCTTCCCTTCTCCCATCTCTGTTCAGGTCCTCACCTTCTCTCAACCTGCCCAAAATTGAGTTCTTTCTCAAAAAAACAGACTGAATTCCCCAAAACTCAACTAAGCATCAAAACCTTGAAAATAAAACACAACAGCACAAAAAGCAAAAGAAATAAAAACAAAACTGTAACTAAATAAAAGATGTCTTCTGACTATTTAATTATCTCTATTCTGGTGGTAGGAGCTGATGGCTTTGGACAATTAATTGGTTTTGCTTATCCTGGGCCAAAAGCTGATGTCTTCTTGCAGTTTACTCCTCCTGCAGCAAAAAAGAAAGAAAGAAAGAAAGAAAGAAAGAAAGAAAGAAAGAAAGAAAGAAAGAAAGAAAGAAAGAAAGAAAGAAAGAAAGAAAGAAAGGAAGGAAGGAAGGAAGGAGGGAAGGAAGGAAGGAAGAAGAAAGAAAGAAAGAAAGAAAGAAAGAAAGAAAGAAAGAAAGAAAGAAAGAAAGAAAGAAAGAAAGAAAGAAAAAGAAAGAACAGAGAGAAAGAAAAAGAAAGAACAGAGAGAGAGTGAAAGAGGGAGGGAGGGGTGGAAGGAATGAAGGAAGAAAGGAAGGAAAAGGAACGAAGGTAGGAATGAATTGATGAAGGAAGAAAAGAAAAGAGAAAAGGAAAGGAAGAAAAGAAAAGAAATTAAGAAAGTCAATGTAAGGGCACAGAAAAACAAACACACAGTGGGAGAAGCAAAAAGAGGCTACTCCAAATCTTTATAACTGCTTTCAGTGTTTTTATAGGTTTTCTGTTACAAAATCTATGTAAAAAATTTTACCTTATACACAAAATGTTAAAAAAAAAAAGGAATTACAGCAGAAAGGATATAAATTCAAAGCAATTTTTTCTTTGTATCAGTTCATTATAAGTTAAAAGCAACAGTTTCATATGGTCTTGCTTTTCCACAGTGAACACCTATGGGATATTTCTTAGATCTATAATTGAATAAATGTTTTCTCATTGATCATTAATTTTTTCCAAACTGTTTTTTTTCTAGCACAATTAATCCAGGAAACATGAAGGTATAAAGAGCTCTATTTGCAACTTTTATTTTATAGGGTCTTTGAGAATACTTGAATCAATTTAGGAGCTCTTTAAAATCATGATCAGCAATTAGAAAATCATCAATTCATCAAAACTGCTTTATTACATCAAAGTATATCTTCATATTGATTCTGAAGGAAATGTACCAAATAAAATGAGTAAATATACAGGAAATTAAGCTACATAATACTGTGAGGAAAGAGGAACAATATCTAAGTCAAAGTGTCTGTGTGCACCCTGATACTCTCAGAATGCACCCATTACAACCACTCAAAACTGTGGACTATCTCCAGGATTTTACCCACTTGTCATAGCATTTCCTAGATGGCTTCTGTTAGAAACATAAAGGAATAGTGCATGAGGATTGGGGGGGGGGCAATGAGTTTTACTTGCACAACTTGTACAGAGACAGGTTGTAGAGAGTACAAGTAAGACACAGGTAATGACAGAACCAAGAGAACTTGAGAAGGAGCCAAAAGATTAATACATATTGCCAAACTTAGTATAAAGCAAAGCAGAGCAAATTCATTCAGAAACTGAGAGAAGTCAGATTGAAACAATCAGCTTGAAGAAGACATTGATGCAGAATACCTGAGTTGAACCAGCCAGCCAGAACTCAGAAAGAGGTAGAGATGGGGAGCCTCTTCAGCTTGAAGTCTCAAAGGCTGTAAATGTTCTAAAACTAGAATAGACTATAGGAGTCTAGAAGCATCCTGAAGTAGAATTAGGATAGCAGGTGGAGGCAGTAAGCCTCAGAGATGTCAATTAACTTCATAAAATCAAAGTTATATTTATAAGTCCAAATAATTGGGGAGACTGGTTTCATCCACATGTGTTTATTTTATTTATCTACTGAAGGCAGTTACTTCCACTAAAGCCTTGATCACTATGACCAATCCAAATAGCTGTCCAAGGTGTTGTTTCTTTTTTCTTTTTTCTTTCTAGGTAAGGCATGGGTGTATCTGATCTTTACAAGAATGAAACCATCTGAAGAATTAATCCAAAATACATCTGTAATACTTACAGTGATTCATAGGCAAAATTTCTGGTATTCAGCATTAGAAAGGACAAAATAAGGAAACTCTCAGCCTGATGGCACTCAACATCCCCTTAACCTGTTCTCTGAGGAATTCCACTCTGAGAACAACATACGGTGCTTGTGGGACCATGGTGTGTGTAGCTTGGTTGGGCAAGGCCACTCTGGAGACTCAACTCCATAATCCTGTGGCCATCAGTCAAATGTGGCATGCCCCACTCCCTTGTGTTCTGGTTGGACTAAACCTCTGCAGTCACCTGGCTACAGGCAGGCTTTCCCTGCCCCTTGGTTACCTGGCAATACCAGGTAACCCAGCTTACTATAAATGGATATTTCCTGCCCCTCCTAGTTCTCTTTTATCCTTCTCCCTTCTCTGTCTCTCTGTCTCTGTCACTCTCCTTCTCTCTCTCTCTCTCTCTCTCTCTCTCTCTCTCTCTCTCTCTCTCTCTCTCTTTCAAGTGGTCATGGTCGTCCCTCATCACTCTATCTTCTCTTTCTCCTTTTCTCATTTTAGTCTTTTAATAATAAAACATAAAACTATGAACTGTCTATTTTATTAAACCTGCAGTGTAAAAGCACAGAGCAAGCCTCAGCATTTCCAGCTGACATGAAAAAAGATCCAAGCCAGACTCCACTCAGCCAGCTGAGCCCCCTCACAGCTAAATAGCTTCACCTATAACAGGTATTGAGGGCTGTGCTAATGGCCCCACCCATTAGCCCTGCAGCTCCTGCCCTTGGGCCTTCAGTATGTTTGGTCCTGCTGGTGTTCCTATCCGCTCAGAATCTGTATGCTGGAGCTCTCCTATGAAGGACCCCCTGCCACCATCACAGGCACACTCTCCTCATTTTTTTTCTCCACAAGTGCTGACTTTAAATATACTCACCTGATTGTTGTATGGACCCAAATTTATGAGTTTGTCATTTAGGGAAAGATGCTGAACACTGTGAGATTCAAACAAAAATTCGCCAACTTTCACTTGAGCTTTGGTACCACTCTGCAGAGAATGGTATTTAAAGATGTCAAGCTTGGTTGCTGAATCTTCCTGGGTCACAATGTTCTCTTCATTGACGTTTCTTCCAAGTTTGCCCTTTTGTAAGAATGGATGGAGCTAAAAGAGAAAATAACTGTCAGAAACTGCAGTATAATTCACTGGGATGCAAATAAACCTGGTTAGTATAATTGCACTCTCTTTCACAAACTGTATGTTCCTGTGGCTTTGATTTTGTTTCATTTATCAATTATTTATCATAAGGCTAGCACATGTATGATTATACCAAGACATTAACATAGTTATATGCTTTTCAGCAAATCTATCAAAACTATTCAGGTTTTATTTCTGAACTTTTCTCTGTCACTCAGTGATGACTCTGGCAGACAGATTCTAAATTTTGAGATTTACAATTTGAAAAATTATGAAAAATAAAAACGATTTGAATGAGGTTGTTTAAATTTGCATAAGAGGTTTTTAGAAAAGCCATAATTTTTCACCACTATACATAACTCAAGAAAGTTCAAATAAAATAAAATTTTCAGATTTTAAAATATGAAATTTGCAAATAAGGAAGGAGGCAAAAGAAGAAGACCTGTGGTACAGAAATATATAGGGACATTTGATGAAGACCTGCAAAGATGGATCAGAGACAGAGAGAATAGAGTAGGGTAAGTTAACCAAACCTGAAGATTATGAAGAAGTCATATATAGCTACAACTTTAAGCTAGTTACAAAGTAAAAGGCAATTTGAAAAGAATTTAAACAGAGGTATTACAGTTTATTATATATAAAATATCCTTGTGGCTGTTAAGAATTCCCGCAAAGACCTCAAAACAATGCAGGTTATGATCATTGCCTTTGGTTAAACATATAAACCAGATGGTAAGACCCTACTGCTGAAGACACCACACACTTTGCTGCCGGACACGGCATTGAGGCCAGAACTAATGTGAAATTTTTCACACTGTTGTCTATTCTGCTTGTCTGTCTGGCACATTTCACTCTGGTAGAAGCTAAACTACAAGCTGTTGAGGAAGTAAAGTCAGCAGAGGCTTTTCCGAACTGTGAAACTTGCATTCTATAATACCCACTTTCCAGACATGATATGCATACTGAGAAAATACTGGCACAACTTTTATGGGAATAAACAACTTCTTGCACATGGTATTTTTGGAAGTCCTCAAGATAGACTCATGCCTGATACTACAAATGTATTTTAGATCAATATATTGGGAGATCAGAAGTCATATGGGTGTGCCTATTACTTCTGTTTGGCTAAGAAGACACTTTATTGAATTTCCTCCTGAATATTTATATACATAGAATCCTGCTATTGTCAGATTATATCAGAGAATGTCTCTATGCCACAGATATTGATCGTTCATATTGAAATAGGACAGCCATGAGAGGATTCCCAAATCATAGAAACCATTCGGAAAGAGGGAATTGAGAAAATGAACAAATCAGATGCTGGCTAGGAGGTCCATGAACTACTGTCTTTTAGGTATGACGTGGTCATGGCACTCAGGAGCTTATGTTAGCGAAGTCTGCCTGTGTAGAAACAGAACAATATGGAGCCCATAAAAATGTTTAACTTCAGATGAGGGAGGAAGTTTATGGGGTCAAGCCCATCATATGAGCAATGTAAGAATTTAAAAGATTCTAAAGGAGAGGAAGTCATTGTTGTTAGAAATACCAACATGTTTTAATTCCTTCTGCCTCATTAGATAACTGCATATTCTTGCCCATAGGGAAGGCCCTGTAGGTCATAAATCTAGTGGGTTATGAGAGGAAAAAAATCAAAAGACATGAAAATATAATACGGAGATAGTGGGAGACTGGAGGATCTGTGAGTATGCAGAGAGCTAAGAGACTTAGAGAAAAGGAAGTAAAGAAAAGCATTTGCTATTTGTATGCTTGTTGTATCTGTCAAAGAATACATTATTTTAACAGACTATATAGGGTAGATATACAAAAAACTATATCTGACCTTATAATTTAAACTAAAAACAAAGAAAAAACCCAATTCACTTAAGAATTAAGTGAAAAATATCCCTTCCTTAGAGAGGAGGATATTTTACTTTTAAGGTTAAATCAGCAAAATTCTCTCCTCTTAAAGTGAAGGGAAAATGAATATGATCACATTTAAAAATACTCGCGAGTAAAATTTTATTCATGTTCCAGCCTTGTAGAAAAGGTAAAGGAAACTTTCACAGAAAAGGAAATTTGTGTTATCTAGAAAATGAAACTGACATACAATCAAGAACAGCAAAGAAGCAGAATAACACAGTTAAATTGAGCATTGTATCTTTTTTATCTTTGAGCTAGGCTATAATCTGCTGAAAACCACAAAGTGAATGCAATACCACCTGGGTATATCTTTAGATGAATAAAACACTTGACAACACTGCTACAACAGATAGAAAAGAGAAAGCAGAAGAGTTCCCAAATACATCAGCATTACTGATAAGCAGTACTTCCTAATGTGTCTTGAACATGCTTGAAAACCACCAGAATATTTTAAGTATAACTGATATTCTTAGAGAAAAAGTCGAATGGAACATATTCAATTGAATCTAAAGAACTCGGATAAAAAGATGAACAAAAGGTGTCAACTGTCCCATATAGAAAATTCTCACATGATCGACATTATTAAAAAGATTAATAGTGAATTTAAGGTGAATACACTAAATGCATGAATTTAAAACAGAAACAAGACACAGCACCCTGTCTCCAGGCCTTGCAAGAGGCCAGCTGTGCACCAGGAGGCTAGCTGGGAAGAAGCAGCGTGCTCTGGTGATTCTGGCCCTGCAGAGCTGAGGATCCAGTCCTGCGGCCTCTGGTGGGAGCCTTCCAGTCTCTGCCTTGGGATTGGGAACAACCTGGGCCAAGGCACCTCGCCACCATGGCGTCCAAGAGACCAGCTGTGCACCCAGAGGCTGGCTGGGAGGAAGCAGCATGCTCTGGTGAGTCCGACCCTGCAGAGCAGAAGATCCAGTCCCGAGGCCTCTAGCGGGATCCTTCCTGTCTCCACCTCTGGATCTGGAACAGCCTGGGCCACAGCACCCTATCTCCAGGCAGTGCAGGAGGCCAGCTGTGCACCCAGAGACCAGCTGGGAAGAGGAAGCTTGCACTAGTGAGTCCAGCATTGACAACAAGTCCAACTAACACCAGTGAGAACTAGATGGCAAAAGGCAAATGTAAGAATGTTACTAACTGAAATCAAGGCAATACGGCAGCATCTGAAACCAACTCTCCATTAACAGCTTGTCCTGGATACCCCAACACACCAGAAAAACAAGATTTGGAATTAAAATCACTAGTCATGATGCTGTTACAGGATCATATGAAGGACATAAATAAATAATAAATAATAAATCCAACAAAGAAAGAGAACTTCAGGCCAAGTTCCCTTATGAATATCGATGCAAAAATACTTAATGAAATTCTTGCCCACAGAAGCCAAGAATATATCAAAACGATCATCCTCCATGATCAAGTAGGCTTCATCCCAGGCATGCAGGGAGGGCTCAATATAAGGAAATCCATCAATGAAATCAACTACATAAACAAACTCAAAGAAAAAACCGTATGATCATTTCATTAGATGCTGAAAAAGCATTTGACAAAATTCAGCATCCTGTCATGTTACAAGTCTTGGAAAGAACAGGAATTCAAGGCCCATAGCTAAACACAGTTAAAGCAATAGACAGCAAACTGGTAGCCAACATCAAACTAAATGTAGAGAAACTTGAAGCAATCCTACTAAAATCAGGGAATAAACAATGCTGTCCTCTCCATATCTTTTCAATATAGTACTTGAATTTCTACCTAGAGCAATTAAACAGCATAAGGAGGTCAATGTGATAAAAATAGAAAAGGAAGACGTGAAACTATCACTATTTGCAGATGATATGATAGTCTAACTAAGTGACTCAAAAAATTCCACTTGAGAACTCCTACAGCTGGTAATCAACTTCAGCAAAGTGGCTGGTTACAAAATCAACTCAAGCAAATCAGTAGCCTTTTCTATACTCAAAGGAAAGGCAGACTGCAAAAGAAATTAGGGAAATGACACCCTTCACAATAGCCACAAACAGCATAAAGTATCTTGGGGTGAGTCTAACCAAACAAATGAAAAACCTATATCACAAGAACTTCAGATCTCTGAACAATGAAATTGAAGAAGACCTCATAAAATGGAAAAATCTTCCATGCTAGTGGGCTGCCAGGATTAATATAGTTAAAATGGCCATCTTGCCAAAAGAAATCTACAGATTCAATATAATCCCCAACAAAATCCCAACTCATTTCTTCAAAGAGCTAGAAAGAGCAATTCTCAAATTTATCTGGAATAGCAAAAAACACATGATAGCTAAAACTATTCTCAACAGTAAAAGAACTTCTGGGGGAATTAGTATCCCAGAACTCAAACATTACTACAGAGCAATAGTGATAAAAACTGCATGTATTGTTACAATGTCAGGCAAGCAGAACAATGGAATAGGATTGAAGACCCAGAAATGAACCCACACACCTATGGTTGCTTGATTTTTGACAAAGGAGCTGAAAGCATCAAGTGGAAAAAAGATAGCCTTTTCAACAAATCATGCTGGTTCAATTAGAGGTCAGCATGCAGAAGAATGCAAAATGATCCATTCTTATCTATTTGTAGGAAGCTCAACTCCAAGTGGATCAAGGACACCCACATACATCCTGTCACACTGAAACTAATGGAAAAGAAACTGTGGACGACCCTTGAGGACATGGGCACAGGGGAAAAGTTCTTGAACAGAACACCAATAGCTTACACTATAAGTTCAAGAATTAACAAATGGGACCTCATAAAACTACAAAGTTTCTGAAAGGAAAAGGCCACAGTCAAAAGTACAAAACATCAACCAACAGATTGAGAAAGGATCTTCAACAACCCTAAATCCAACAGAGGGCTAATATCCAATAGATACAAAGAACTCAAGAATGTAGAACCCAGAGAACCAAATAACTCTATTAAAATATGGGGAACACACTGAAACTAATAGAAAAGAAACTGGGGAAGACCCTTGAGGACATGGGCACAGGGGAAAAGTTCCTGAACAGATCACCAATAGCTTATGCTTTAAGATCAAGAATTGAAAAATGGGACCTCATAAATTACAAAGTTTCTGTAAGGCAAAGGACACTGTTAAAAGGACAAAATGGCAACCATCAAATTGGGAAAGGATATTCACAACCCCACATCTGATAGAGGGCTAATATCCAATATATACAAAGAACACAAGAAACTAGACCCCAGGGAACCAAATAACCCTATTAAAAAATGGGGTACAGATCTTAACAAAAAATTTTCACCTGAAGAAATTCAGATGACTGAGAGGCACCTTAAGAAGTGCTCAACATCATTAGTCATTAGGGAAATGCAGATCAAAACAACCCTGAGATTTCACCTTACACCAGTCAGAATGACTAAGGTCAAAAACTCAGGAGACAGCAGGTGTTGGTAAGGATGTGGAGAAAGAGGAACACTCCTCCACTGCTGGTGGGGCTGTAAGATGGTACAACCACTGTGGAAATTAGTCTGGAGGTTCCTCAGAAAACTGGACATGAGACTTCCAGAGGACCCTGCTATACCTCTCCTGGGCATATACCCAAAGGATTCCCCGGCATGCAATAAAGACACATGCTCCATTATGTTCATAGCAGCCTTATTTCTAATAGCCAGAAGCTGGAAAGAACCCAGATGCCCGTCAAAGGAGGAATGGATACAGAAAATGTGGTCTATTTACACAATGGAATACTACTCAGCAATTAGAAACAATGAATTCACAAAATTTTTAGACAAATAGTTTGATCAGGAAAATATCATCCTAAGTGAGGTAACCCAATCACAAAAGAATACACATGGAATGCAATCTCTGATAAGTGAATATTAATTAGCCCAGAAGCCCTGAATACCCAAGGCACAAATTGCATAACAAATGACTCCCATGAAGAAATATGGAGAGGGTCCTGATCCTGGAAAGGATTGATCTAGCATGGGAAGGGACTAAAAGGACAGAGAAAATAGGAGGGAGGTGATTGGAGAAGGGATGGAGAGAAGAAAGTTTATGGGACATATGGGGAGGGGGAATCCGGGAAAGGGGAAATCATTTGGAATGTAAACAAAGAATATAGAAAATAACAATATTAAACAAAAAACAAAAAACAAAAAAACAAAAAAAAGGTGGGGAACAGAGCTAAACAAAGAATTTTCACATGAAGAACATCGGATGGCTGAGAAGTACCTTAAGAAATGTTCAACATCATTAATCATCAGGGAAATGCAAATCAAAACAACCCTGAGATTTCACCTTACACCAGTCAGAATGGCTAAGGTCAAAAACTCAGGAGACAACAGGTGTTGGCAAGGATATGGAGAAAGAGGAACACTCCTCCTATGCTGGTGGGATTGCAAGATGGTGCAACCACTTTGGAAATCAGTCTGGTGCTTCCTCAGAAATCAGGGCATGATACTTCCGGAGAACCCTGCTATACCACTCCTGGGTATATACCCAGAGGATTCCCCAGCATGCAATAAGGACACATGCTCCACTATGCATAGCAGCCTTATTTGTAGTAGCCAGAAGCTGGAAAGAAACCAGGTGTCCCTCAATGGAGGAATGGATACAAAACCTGTGGTATATTTACAAAATGGAGTACTATTCAGCCTTTAGAAACAATGAATTCATGAAATTTTTAGACAAATGGATGGACCTGGAGAAGATCATACTAAGTGAGGTAATCCAGTCTCAAAAGATCAATCCTGGTATGCACTCACTGATAAGTGTATGTTAGCCTAGAAACTTTGAATACACAAGACATAATCCACATATTAAATGATGTCCAAGAAGAACAGGTGAGTGGCCCATGGTTGTGGAAAGACTCAGTGCAGCAGTATAGGGGAATACCAGAACAGGGAAGTGGGAAGGGGTAGGGGGGAGAACAGGAGAAAGGAAGAGGGCTTATGAGATTTTGGGGAATGGGGAGCCAGAAAATGGAAAATCATTTAAAATGTAAATAAAGAATATATCGAATAAAACAAAAAAACAAAAAAACAAAAACAAATACTTAAAATGGCCACCTTGCCAAAAGCAATTAACAGATTCAATGCAATCCCCATCAAAATTCCAATTCAGTTCTTCACAGAATTAGAAAAATGAATTCTTAAATTCACCTGGAATAACAAAAATCCCAAGATAGCTAAAACTATTCTCAACAGTAAAAGAACTTCTGGGGGAATCAGTATCCCAGATCTCAGGCAATACTGATAAAAACTGCATAGTATTGGCACAGTGACAGGCAAGTAGACCAATGGAATATAACTGAAGACCCAGAAATGAATCCACACACCTACGGTCACTTGTTCTTCGACAAAGGGGCAGAAAACATCCAGTGAAAAAAGATAGCCTTTTCAACAAATGATATTGGTTCAACAGGAAGTCAGCATGCAGAAGAATGCGAATTGATCCATTCTTATCTCCTTGTGCTAAACTCAACTCTAAGTGGATCAGGGACGGCCACATAAAACCAGACACACTGAAACTAATATAAAAGAAACTGGGGAAAACCCTTGAGGACAGGGGAAAATTTCCTGAACAGAACACCAATAGCATATGCTCTAAGATCAAGAATTGACAAATGGGACCTCATAAAATTACAATGTTTCTGTAAGGTAAAGGAAACTGTCAAAAGGACAAAAGGGCAACCAACAAATTGGGAAAAAATCTTCACCCACCCTATATCGGATAGAGGGCTAATATCCAATATATACAAAGAACTCAAGAAGTTAGACCCCAGGGAACCAAATAACCCTATTAAAAATGGGGTACATATCTAAAGAAAGAATTTTCACCTGAAGAAATTCAGATGGCTGAGAAGCACCTTAAGAAATTTTTAACATCCTTAGTCATTAGGGAAATGCAAATCAAAACAACCCTGAGATTTTAGTAGTGAACATGATAACTCTGGATTATCAGAGGGAGGTGGATTAGCCAAATGGAGGTTAGCAAGTGGCCCAACCATTGAGTTGTTTAAAGCATATGAAATTATAAAGACTGAGTGTGTGTTTTTCATTTGAGAACCCATACCTTTAGGGAAGATAGTGTGGTATGTGCTGCCAAAATATATTTAATTCTACACATCCTAGCACAGGAGAAACTTTCTAAACAGAACACAGATAGAACCTCATGACAGCAAAAAGTTTCTGAGAGGCAAAGGACATCAATAGGACAAAATGGCAGTCAACAGAATGGAAAAGGATTTTTTATTAACTCTAAATCTGACAGAGAAATAATACACAAAATATATAAAGAACTGAAGACACAAGGCATCAACAAACCACAAATCTAATTTTTACAATTAAGTATGGAGTTAAACAGAGAATTCTCAATAGCGAAATCTCAAAGGGGTGAGAATCATATAAAAATAATATTCAATATCCTTATCCATTAGGGAAATGCAAATCAAAACTACTTTGAGCTTCTCTTATACACATGTCAACATGCCTAAAATCAATGTTAAAAGTTACAGCTTATACTGGCAAGGAAATGGGGCAAGGGGAACATAATTACATCAATGAAGGGAGTGCAAATATGTACAGAAACTACAGAAAAAAGTATGATGGATCCTCACAAAATTGGGAATATATCTACCTCATGACCCATCTATACCACTTTTGAGAATATAGCCAAAGGACACTACATCTTACCACAAGGACACTTGCTCAATTTTTTCATAGTGTCTTTGTTTAAAATATCAGGAAACTAGAAACAAAGTAGATGATTCTCAATGGAAGAATGGATAAAGAGAATGTGGTATATTTACTTAATAGAATACTACTCTGGAGAGTATAAGTAACAAGGTGAGTTCTTGGTGTTGGGGTAGACTGGTCAAATGAAGATCCCTGGGAATGCAAAAGATTTGTTCGGTAGACAAGAGGGTGTGTGGAGATAGGAACAGAAATGAAAAAAAAACTGTGAAGGGTGGTACACAGGGAGAGGGTATGGTCAGAGAGGCACACAGACAGAGATGGAATACTAGGGCATTTAGAGTAGATGTGAAACCTAGTGAAACGGAACTTCCTGAAACCAATGAAGGTCACCTTAGTGAGAACTTAGTAATGGAGAATATGGAACCTGAACTGGCCATCATCTGTAAGCAGGCAAGGCTTCCAGTGGTACATGTCAGACACCAACACATTCATCAAACCTTGGATTCAACAAACTTTCCTGACTACAACATGGAAGGGGGCAATGGTGGCTCAGAATGTGTGGGACTGACCAACCAATGAATGACTGGTTTAATTTGAGGCTCAGGACATGAGAGGCAACCCATGAAAGACACACCCTGGATTGCCAGTAATATGAAGTTGTGTGGTACAGAGACCTAAGGTAGAACCAAGTACAATAGACCACAAAAACAGCAACAAGTCAAAGAAGTAGGATGAAGAACAGTTGTGGATGATAATGTCTAGTCTCATAAAAGCTGTCTTCTTCAAGGGTCTGTTTACCAACACAAAACAAACTTTTGGCAACAAACATACCTAAAATCCTTAAAATATGCCACAGTTATACTTGTACAAATCTCCTCTGATGTTTATTATCATTATTTCACAGAACATTAAAAGGAGTAATAAAAAATGTGAAAAATAAATGACTTAAATATTATTGTTTCAATTTCCTTAAACTAGGAATATCATTTTCTCAACAACATGCACATATTGCTTTCTGATAGCAATGTTAGGTCAACTTTAACACTATGACATGTTTTTTTCTAAGGATGCTCCTGTATGCTCCTGAATAAACATGAATACGTTGAGAAGGAGATAGTAGTATAAAGAAGCATGCTAGCATAAGAAATGGTTTTCTAACACTAACTATGTCAGATCATGAATCAAAATGCAGAAATTAAAAGCCAGGGTCCAATACTCTAGGAAAGCATAAGCATATGTTACCTTCCATGGGAGAGGAGCCTGGAGTCCACCTTTATTGAATGAGTCTCCATTCACACTGAGTGAGAGCTCCTCGTGAAGTGCCTGGGAAATGTCATACACAGCTTCATGGACTTTGTAGCTCAAAGGTGAGGTATTCATATTCCAAACATTCAGAGATTGTGTGCGCAGGCTGCCATTTTGCTCACATTGACTTAGTTTCTTGACTACATGCTCATAGACATGTGGACATTTAAATAAAATCGACCAAACATCCTGGATAAAGATATCATAAGGGTATTTTCTAGGTTGAACACTTTTTTGAAAATTCTTGAATCCAAGAATTTCATCCTTGTGATCTGAAAATGATAATGCTCCATCAAAGGGTGTATAAATTCCATTTTGTTTAAAGGGTAATATGGCAGTATACCAATCAGAAGTTGTGATCCAGATATTACCAAAAATAGCACCGGAAATAATGAGAGAGACAAGTGTCAGAAAATCATGCGTGTCACCAAATGCACTTACAACATGTGTCATTGTGAGATGTACTACTAATTGGTACCAGTGTACTTGACCAAAAGAAGGAAATACTGGATCCTATTCTGCAAATGCAACACAAATTCCATAGTTGATCATCTCCTCCGTGATTTCTTTAATGAAGAGTTCTCCCCTCATTTCATCTGGAACCACCAGACCAACACAGACCCAAGTGAAGTAGAGCAGCAGTTGAATAATTCCCTGGTACAGAGCTGCAGTGTACACAGGAAACTGGTAAGGAGACTGCAGATGGACTCTGGTTTCAAGACTCTGGTCAAAAGGAGCATAGCTGATCTGAACAGAAAGAAAGTTACTATATAAGTCATGACAATTAGATTTATTTAAAAATGATTTGGTTTACCTCTTCTGCTTATGTACTCTAGGAGAAACTGAACAGTTAAATAACTTTACTAAGTAATACCAATTACTTACCTATGTCATTTACTCTTCACTGCATACACAAAATGTACCTTTTCCTTTGTCCTTTTATAGAACATATGAAAAAAGGCCACAGAGTATCTATCTCCTGATCTCCACTCAGGTAATACCACTCAAACACAGATATGCAAATCTGCCACTTCAAAACTTTAATCTTCCTGATAATGGAAGTGGAGAAAGAGTAAAACTAAAGTTGTGTTTAATTGAAGTCACAAATCCAAAACAAAAACAAAATGAAACAAACAAACAAAACGGAATCTATGGAGCATCATAAAAGGGAATGTGGAGTGACAGCACCTCAAAGAGTCTGCAGGAAAGTGAACAGGCCTGGATGAGGTTTCCTCAGAGGAAGGGGTCAAAATGGAGGTCACAATGGCAAAAAACTGAATGGTTAGGTAAGAAGAGGTTTGGCTCAGGTGGTTTATGGAGGGAATATTTAGTTCACTGTTTTGGTGTCTAGAAGGTAAACTCAACATCAAATTTTAACTGTAGAGTCCAGTAGGCCAAAGCCAGGGCTGAGAAGACTGAAGAACAATGTATAATGCTATACATGCATGAAGATGTTATGGCAAATCCATTATATTATAGGATATTATATATGTATATATGTATATATATACACATGTATAAATATAATCAAGTCACTGAAAGGTGGCTCGGCTCACTGGGTTTGAAGTGCTTCCTTTATAAGCAGAAGGGCATGCCGTAGAATCTTCAGAATTCCCATAAGTCAGACATGGCTGTGTCTCCTTGTACCCTAACATAGCAGGGTGGAGACAGGTAAATCCCTAGAGCTTTCTGGCCAATCAACTCAAAATCTTAAGTTTCTGATTCAGAACTCTGATTTCAAACAACAGTGGAGAAAGTGAGGAAGAAAGAATATCAGTTGTCCTGATATGCCTACCTACATAGTCCTGACATACATCGTATGTGAGACACATACCACACAAACACATATATACTCATGCACACCCACAAGAGTATGCACACACACAAACACAGACACACACACCGACACACACACACACACACACACACACACATGCACACACATACACACACATGGTCAAACACAAGCAAACACTCATGCACACATACACTAAAACACAGGCAAACAAACTGAAACAGAGAGACAGGGACAGACACTGAGACAGAGACAGAAAGTGGGAGAAGGAGACTCAGAGAGAGACAGAACAAACAACTACGGAACCTTCATCAGGTCATGATTCCTCGGTATTAGAAATCAAAGAGGATAAGAAAAATGGCATGAGTTACACATGCTGCATAGAGTAACCAATATTAACAAAACATCATAAACAATGCTCACATAAGCAGGTACATGCAAAAAGAGAATCAATTCTGAATCTACATAGAACTTAGCAAACAGGCATTAGGTGGAGAAATTTTAAAATGCGGAGAAAAAAAGTGAAAGTAAAAACAGATTGCTAAATAAACCTGCTGAAAATTACTATCCAACTAAGTCAAATGAAAACCCACCACAGAAAAACCTTTATAAATTTTCTTCAACTCAAAAATGTGCTCTGAAAAGTGAAAATTAATCAAGAAAGAAAGATGTAAGATTCAGCATACAGAGGACCTAACACGCAGAACTAGTTGAGAACAGACAAAGAGCACTTAGGCTGGAGAAGACAAGAAATTGAAAGAAGGGATTATCTGTCACAGGTAAAGTTGGAATGATTTATATATACTAGGGATTCATTAATGTACACTAGAGATGGTGTACTTATTCTACACAGAAAAACTCTAACAAAAATGCCAACATGATAAACCAAAGAAACATGAATAGAATATCGTCTACAATACAGCACTGCCAGCTCCTCAGTTCATGCTTAAGAAGTGTGAGCAGATTACTAAAAGAAATGATAAAACTGTCTCAGGACATTGTGAGTGTATTAAACTTGTGTTAGGCTATGTGTGTAAGTTTCATTAGCCACAGGTAGCCAGCTATCCATAGCTGAAAGAGAAAATTTGCATTTCAACTATTAAAACGGAGGATAGCATGAATTTTCCATGAAGATGGATAGAACTACAAAATATCACCCTGGTTGACGTAACCCAGATCAAGAGGACATACTCAAAAGGTATATACTCAGTGATAAGTAGATATTAGCCAAAAAGTACAGAATTACTTTGAATTAGAATTAGCCAAAGAGACAGGGCCCAAAGTAGAGGGATGGCATCACTGAACTACATTCACGCTAGTATAGCTGTCCTCTGAGAGGTTCTGCCAGCACCTAGAGAAGACAGAGGCAGAATCTCACTGTCAACCATTGGATTGAACCTGGTGACCTCAGTGGAAGAATTAGGGGAAGGACTGAAGTAGCTGAAAGGGATGGCAACACCTTATGAAGAACAGTATCAACTAACTAGACTCCTCAGAGATCCCATGGACACAGTAGTATACCTGGGTGGTTCCACGGCTCCTACTACATATGTATAAGAAGAATGCCTTATCTGGCACCAAAGGGAGGGGAGGCACTTGGTCCTGTGGAGGCTCATTGTAAAGGAGGATGGTAGAGGGGTGAGGCTAGAGTGGGTGGGTGGCTACAGAATTACCCTCTTAGAGTCAAAGGGGAAGGGGATAGGATGTAGGGTTTGGGGAGGTTAGACTGAGAAAGGAGAAAACATTTGAAATGCAAATAAATAAAATGACAAATATAATTAAAAAATAACTCATAAAATCTTATAAAATAAATATCTAGTCAAGCATGATGGAGTATGATTAAAATCCCAGCCGTGGGAAAGCAAAGGCATGAGGATCTCTCTAATGCTATCTTGGGCTGCAAAGGAAGTTCAAGACTGGAAAGCAGGATGCTTTGTGTACCTGTGGGACATTGTAGAGACTTAGAACTCTGGAGATCTGAGTTGATATTCCTGTTGAAATGCCTCCTATCACTGCAACCAGCTTATCAGTTTTCTCAGGCCTACAGCTGTAGTTAGGAATTGGGGAGCTCTCTCCTGAGAGCAAAGCCATAGAACTTTCCATAGCCTTTGTTTCAAAAAAGTCATCATTGAACAAATAGAATCCCAGGGACATATTGAATAGAATATTTGGTTCTTTGTTGATTTTTTCTATAGCAAAAACCATTGCCAACATGTGCTGATAATTTTTGGTGAGATTCCTGGGAGGAAAATTTGAAAGATCATATTTTCTTTTCTGTCAGTTTTATTAGGAGGTTTGTCTAGTAGCTTGCCTAGACTCTAGATAATGCCCTATACTCCTGCAATACTGGCATGTCTAAATGAACTCAATATGTTAAAATTGGAGAGAGACTGAGAGAAAGACAGACAGACAGACAAAGAGAACCCATAAAGTTGAAGGCAGGAGACATTGCAAGGGAAACAGCAGACTATAGTCAGATCAATATGTCTTGTTTATATGTATGAAATCCTGAAACTCTACTTTTTTAATTGAGAGAAATCAAACACTTACACAATAACAGCTTCTGTTATAGCCATTGTATCATTAAAGCTAAATTTAATTCTATTGTCTATAGCAGTCACTCTGAGGGAAAAGAGTCCTCCAATAACAAAATGCCCATCTTGATAGTAGCCAGGAGAAGCAGGTATTCTTAAGGAGAAACAAGAAATTTGTTCCTGGACTTCAATGAGGACAATCAGGAGAGAGAAAGCAATGAGTAATTCCATAACTTTGATGAATTCATTGTTTCTAATGGCTGAATAGTACAACATTGTGTAGATATACCACATTTTTTTGCATCAATTCTTCTGTTGAGAGATACCTGGGTTCTTTCCAGAATCTGGCAATTATAAATAGGGCTGCTATGAACATATTAGAACATGTATCCTTATTACATGGTGGGGAATCCTCTGGGTATATGCCCAGGAGTGGTACAGCAGGATCTTCTGGAAGTGAGGTGCCCAGTTTTCGGAGGAACCGCCAGAATGATTTCCAGAGTGGTTGTACCAATTTGCAACCCCACCAGCAGTGGAGGAGTGTTCCTCTTTCTCCACACCCTCTCCAACACCTGCTGTCTCCTGAATTTTTAATCTTAGCCATTCTGACTGGTGTAAGATGAAATCTCAGGGTTGTTTTGATTTGCATTTCCCTAATGACTAATGAGGTTGAGCATTTTTTAAGATGCTTCTCCGCCATCCGAATTTCTTCAGGTGAGAATTCTTTGTTTAACTCTGTACCCCATTTTTAATAGGGTTGTTTTGTTTTCTGGAGTCTAACTTCTTGAGTTCTTTATATATATTGGATATTAGCCCTCTATCTGATGTAGGATTGGTGAAGATCTTTTCCCAACTTGCTGGTTGCCGATTTGTCCTCTTGATGGTGTCCTTTGCCTTACAGAAACTTTGTAATTTTATGAGGTCCCATTTGTCAATTCTTGATCTTAGAGCATATGCTATTGGTGTTCTCTTCAGAAACTTTTTTCCTGTACCGATGTCCTCAAGGGTCTTCCCCAGTTTCTTTTCTATTAGCTTCAGAGTGTCTGGCTTTATGTGGAGGTCCTTGATCCATTTGGATTTGAGCATAGTACAAGGAGACAAGGATGGATCAATTCACATTCTTCCTTATGCTGACCTCCATTTGAACCAGCACCATTTGTTGAAAAGGCTATCTTTTTTCCATTGGATGTTTTCAGCCTCTTTGTCGAGGATCAAGTGGCCATAGGTGTGTGGGTTCATTTCTGGATCTTTAATTCTGTTCCATTGATCCTCCTGCCTATCACTGGTCCAATACCATGCAGTTTTTAACACTATTGCTCTGTAGCATTGCTTGAGGTCTGGGATACTGATTCCCCCAGAATTTCTTTTGAGGCTGAGAATAGTTTTAGCTATCCTCGGTTTTTTGTTATTCCAGATGAATTTGAGGATTGCTCTTTCTAACTCTGTGAAGAATTGAGTTGGGATTTTAATGGGTATTGCATTGAATCTGTATATTGCTTTTGGCAAAATGGCCATTTTAACTATATTGATTCTACCGATCCATGAGCATGGGAGGTTTTCCCATTTTTTGAGGTCTTCTTCCAATTCCTTCTTCAGAGTCTTGAAGTTCTTGTCATACAGATCTTTCATATGTTTGGTAACCTTTTTAAATCGTATTTGTATAAATAAATGTAAAATTTAAGAATTAGTAGAATTTAGAAAAGAAAAAAATCTTAATTCCCCCAATCTAACTCTTTTTTGGACAACGTAAAACACAGATTTTCATTTCTTTATTTCTGAATAACTTTGTATCTTATGAAAATAAATGCATTCGTGTATGGCTTT
Source organism: Apodemus sylvaticus (assembly GCF_947179515.1). Lineage (NCBI taxonomy): Eukaryota > Metazoa > Chordata > Mammalia > Rodentia > Muridae > Apodemus > Apodemus sylvaticus. Next base: position 157,330,392 of record NC_067473.1, read on the forward strand.
CTCTTAAATCTACCCCCTTTTTATACATGAATTCAATTTGTCCTCAGATAATTGCTTACTTCCTACATGGAAGTAATCAAATGAAAATTAGTACATCAAGGAGAAAAAAAACCAAACCTACAATCAAATCAAGGCATTTTTAAATACATTAGTAGGAAAACAATGTAACCTGTTACAGCAAACAGGGAAATCCTGGGACAGATTTCAAGTGTTTTATGATGACACTCTCAGCTTCACAGGACAGCAATATATCCTCACAGATTCATGGGATTTATATCTAGTGGTGAAAATACAGTTTCCCTCACTGAAAACTTGAAGCATTAGATATAAAGGACTGGGAAACCAAAACTCTAAAGAATATTGCCTGGGTCCAGAAATATGAACACAACCTTGAACAGCAGCCTATATCTGGGAATTTAACTTAGTTTCTCCTGTAGCAATGTGCAAGTGTCAGGTCTTATGTTGTGGTCTCTGATCCATTTGGAATTGATGTTTGCAGATTGAAAGCTTATTTCTTCTACACATGGATATTCTGTTTTCTTCAAACCAGTTGATAGACAACTGTATTTTTGCCAGTAAGTACTGTTTATGTATCTGGCAGATATCATATACCTATAGTTCTATCTGCCCATATTTGGATCTTCTATTATGTGCCATTGATTTCCACACCTATTTTTATGCCAGGGACATACTGTTTTGGGGACTACAGCTCTATAATATATCTTTTTTATTAGAAAAATTCTTTATTTTTATTTCAGATGTTGGTCCCCTTCACTGTTCGCCCTCTCCCCAAAAATCATCTCTTAACACATCCCCTCTCCCCTGAACTGCAATCATCCCAGATGTGCTTATCTATCTATCATGGCATTCCCCTATACTCTGGTGTCTAGCATTCTCAGGAAGAAGGACCTCTCCTCCCTTTGATGTTCGACAAAGCTATAATTTGCTGCATATTCATCTGGATCAATACGCCCCACTATATCTACTATTTTGTCGGTAGTTTAGTCCTTGGGAGCTCTGGGATGTACAGGGTGTTTCAAATAGTTGCTCCTCCTATGGCGCTGCAAACTCCTCTCAGCTCCTTGGGTCCTTTCTCTAGCTGTTCAATTGAGGATCCTCTGCTCAGTTCAATGATTGACTGAGAGTGTCCCCCTCTGTATTTGTCATGCACTGGCCGAGCCTCCGAAATGATATCTATTTCAGCCTCCTGTCAGCACGCACTTGTTGGCATACACAGTGGTATCTGGGCATTGTAACTGTATATGAAATGGATCCCTGGGAAGAGCAGTCTCTGGAAGGCCTTTTGCTCAGCCTCTCCTCCACACTTTGTCTCTGTATCTCCTCTTGAGGGTATTCTATTCCCACTTCTAGGAGGATAAGTCTATCCATACTTCCTTCTTCCTTCTTCTTGAGCTTCATTTGGTCAGTGAATTATATCATGGGTATTCCAGGCTTCTGGGAAAATATCCAGTTATCCATGAGTGCAAATCAGGTGTATTCTTTTGTGTCTGTGTTACCTCACTCAGGATGATATTTTCTAGTTCCATACATTTGCTTAAGAATTTCATGAATTCAATGTTTTAATAGCTCAGCAGTATTCCATTGTGTATATGTATCGCAATTTCTTTATTCATTCATATGTCGAGTAACATCTGGTTCTTTGCAGCTTCTGGCTATTATAAATAAGGCTGCTATGAACATAGGTGTGCATGTGTCCTTATTACATGGAGAAAACTCTCAATATAAGCCCAGGATTGGTATTGCTTGGTCCTCTGATAGCATTATTCCCAATTTTCTGAGAATCTGACAAACTGATTTTCAGAATGGTGAAGGTCTGATAGAATTCTGCACTACAACCATCTGGTCCTATGATGTTTTTTGGGTTTTTTTTTTTTTCAGTGACTGCTTCTATTTCTTTAGGAGTTATGTGAGAGTTTAAATGGTCTATGTGATCATCATTTAACTTTAGTATTTGGTATCTCTCTAAAAAATTGCCCATTTAATACAGATTTGGTTGTTGTGTTGAGTATAGACTTTTGTAGCAGGATCTTCTAATTTTTTTGAATTTCCTCAGTTTCTGTTGTTAATTTCCCTTTTAATTTCAGATTTCGATATTTTGGATACTGTCTCTATGCCCTCTGGTTAGTATGACTAAGGACTTAACTATCTCATTGATTTTCTCTAAGAACCAGCTCCTGGTTCTATAGATTCTTTCCGTAGTTCTTTTGGTTTCCACTTGATTGATTTCTGCCCTGAGTTTGATGATTTCCTGCCTTCTACTCCTCCTGGGTGAATTAGCTTCTTTTTGTTCCAGAGATTTCAGGTGTGCAGTTAAGCTGCTAGTGTATTCTCTCTCCAGTTTCTTTTTGGAAGCATTCAGGGCTATGAGTTTTCCTCTTTGCACCACTTTCATTGTGTCCCTTAAGTTTGGGTGTTTTGTTCATTTATTTTCATTAAATTCTAAAAAGTATTTGATTTCTTTCCTTATTTCTTCTTTGACCAATTTATCATTGAGTAGATCATTGTTCAGCTTCCATGTATATGGGATTTCTGTTATTTTTGTTGCTATTGAAGGCCAGCCTTAATCCCTAGTTATCTGATAGAAGCCATGGAATTATCTCAATCTTCTCATATCTGTTGAGGTCTGTAATGTGCCCAAATATATGATCAGTTTTGAAGAAGTTACCATGAGGTGCTGAGAAAAAGCATATAATTTTGACTTATATTGAAATGTTCTGTAAATATCTGTTAAATCCATTTGGTCCGCAACTTCTATTAGTTTCACTGTGTCTCTGTTCAGTTTGTATTCCCCTGATGTGAATATTTACGAAAGTTGAGTGTTGCAAGACCGCACAATTATTGTGTGAAGTGCAATATGCTTTGAGCTTTAGTAAAGTTTCTTTAATGAATGTGGGGGCCCTTGCATTTGGAGTAAAGTTGTTCAGAATTGACAGTTATTCTTTGTAGTTTTCTCCTTTGATTAATATGAAGTGTCCTTCCTTGTCTGTTTTGATGACATTAGATTGAAAGTCGATTTTATCCAATATTAGAATAGCTACTCAAACTTGTTGCTTGTGACCATTTGCTTGGAAAATTGTTTTCCAGCCCTTTACTCTGAGGTACACACAGGACAGTCAACAGGGTTCCTGGAACTACCTAAGAAGAAGGCGAGGGCACAAGAGACAGGAGACAACATACAGCAAGTCTGAGTCTGATCAAGTTGTCATTTTTTTTTTTTATTTTACACAAGTCAATATAAAGGGAAGCTTATAAGGTTTGGGAGGGCTAAAGGGGTAACAAGCTCAATTGGTTGGAATCATGTCTAAGAAACAGTTTCTCATAATTTCAGGGTAAAGCTTGTAAATGCTGCTGGAATTTTGGCATGAAAAAGGGAGTCATGAGGAGGTAAAGTGGAGGGGTATCTATAGTAATCAATCCACAGATGAACTTCAAAAGGAGGGGGTTTTGAGATCTATGTAAGAATGGTTCGTGGCATAGAGATATAAGTGAGAATGACTCCTGGTATCGAGATCTCCTGGCACTGAGATCTAGGTGGAGATCGCTCCTGGTATGGAGAGTTCTTGGCATTGAGTTGTAAGTGAAGATGGCTCCTGGCATCTCTCCCTTCTCTGTATAATAGAGAGCAGAGGTCAGACAGCCATTGATGAAAGCAGATGAGGTACCAAGATAATGGGTCAGCGCCTGTCTTAGGAATTGACCTGGTCATCCATAGTCACATTCTTGTTTGGCCATCTCTTCCAGCCTTCAGAAATTCCTTTCTTTGGTGGGAATGGCCCTGGGAAGCTGCCTGTCATTGACTAACTGCCCAGCAAGTTAATTGTTATTGATGCCTTCAGCTTGTGGGGCTCCTTCTGGGAATGGCTGTGACAAGAGTGCTCTCTCTGTTAAGGCACTAGACTGTGCTGTTTGGGCTGTTTTGCCCTGGGGGTTTATGTAGCCATCTCTCAATCCTCCATAGCCAAGAGATGGAAATGTACCTGAAAAGGCTTGGCTGCCAAGTCATCTGCCTGCTTCTTAATTAGGGCACTGGGGCATTTAAAAGCCTATTGTCCAAAAGAACATAACAATAACAGACCTCCAAAGGGTCCTAGAATACTGGGCAAAAGTGTAGTGAGACATGGAGGGTGGACAAGTAATTTTTATACCAACTTTTTTCTGTTCTCCTAAGTTTTTCTAGTCCTCGTCTGACTCTTTTCATGCTATCTTTTACAACTCCTGTCTTGTTAGCATAAAATCAGCACTCTTCCTTTAAAGCTGCACAAAGTCTCCCTTGTTGGAGGAACAGGAGATCAAGTCCTTACCTATTTTGGATAACAACCTCAGCTCGGAAGTCAATGGAGTCTGAGAAATCAATTAGCCCCCGCTGAAGGTGTTGGACGTCTTGATTGATGGTGGCACTTAGCTCTGTGTACCTAGAGTTGGAAAGAATAAGGGAAGAAATGCCTGTCCCAGCTCTAACAGCTCTAACATCAAGTAGGACAGAGATAGTAACAGCAGAGATAGGTTCTCTGCGAGGGCAGCTCAAAGAAGTGAATCCCTAGTGGATGTGGATTGATCCCACAAGTGAAAACATTATTCAGAGCGATAATAAACTAAACGAGGAGTCATCTTTATAAGGATGCAAAACTCAAGGCTCTACCCATTCTTTCGATTTTAAAAAACTGAGGCAGAGAGCTAAGGTATAAGGCCATCAAGGCATGCCCACCAGGTTCCCTCTGGGGGGAGAATAAAATAATTTCCAGGAGGGGGAAAATAGTTTTCATTACACAGTGAGCATAAACTGAGGGGACATTTGTTACACTAGACATCACACAAAGTCCCAGGCCAGATATTTGGGTTAATGAAAGCCCTGGCCAAGTGCCCTTTTGCCAACAGCTGCACTGTGGATCACGAGCATGGGGCGGGGGGAGTCATCAAGAATTGTAATTCGTTCAGCAAAGGGTGCTTGGGAATGGTAGCACAGCCAGCAATCTTCAACAAGTTCTTGGGAAGTTTCATTTAAGGTGAGAAAAATCTGATTAACTAAAAAATGTACAAGACCTTTACTGGGAGCTGTCTGTACAGGCTGTGTAGTGGCTGATGGCTTAACTGGTGACTGGAGGGGAAATTCAAAAGGTAGCAAGGTGCCTTTAAGAGAAGGAGCACAGGTGGTACCCTGGTCAATTCCTTTAGGAGGAACAGGACAAAATACCTATACAAGATTAGGTCCCATTGGGACTGGCTGGGCATGACATAAAGGCGCTTTAATGAACTTAATAGAGAAAATAATACCTGTATCAAAGCCAAGTACATAGAGGCAAAGATCCCACTCATAGTATATTTGCCAATGTAGATTGGGAGATTATGCATAGATGGTAAACTTAATTTGTAAAGGTGTGCACTCTCCCTTTGTAGAGGCATTGGAAGCTTTGTAGTACTCATCATGTGTTAGAAGACTAGCTGGGGATATAACATTGTGTTTTAATTAGATGTGATCCCACAACGAGAAGTCCAGAGGCTCTCCCAAGGGTCCCAAAACCCAAAGTAAATCCTGTGGATGTCTTAAAGAAAACAAATGGCAGGCCACATTCTATCTGATCTACACTAGAAATCTATAAAATTTAAATATATCACCTTTTGACACCCTGAAGGGGGGCAATCAGCAGTAGCCAATATCTCCCCGTTAATCTGTTTATAAGTTGTCCAATTTTTAGCTAAATCAAATTGCCATGCAAAGAGGGATGTTAAGTCTATAGATGTCCGTAGTGTCAGCCTTAGTAGGAGGCATCCAAAGGTATTGAGGATTGTGGCCATTTTCAATAATGATAATCAGCATCATTCTTTGTCTCAGCATTAGCATACTCTGGCAGCTAGCATGTTCCTTCAGCATCCTGTAAGAAAAAAAAAAAAAACACAAACATGCCCTCTTCTCCACACTCAGAGAGTTCCCTGGCATTAAAATTTTTAAATTTTTTTGTGATATAGAGATGCAATTTTCCCCTGTTTTATTTATGAAAATATTATTGCAAACTTTTATGGGCCTGTTCCACAATATCTTGTCTTTGAGAATTATGAGGGATCTCAGTAATATGACTAATATCAAATTGTTAATAAAATATCTCAAATGACTGACTATAATAATGACTATAATAATCAGCTATAATATTTGTCTTAATATGATTTGGAACATTCAGTAATGAAAAACAACATATGTAATGAATAATTTTATTTTAATTTTTTGTTTCTTATGTTAAAACAGTTATAACTAGAAAGCTTGAAAACCTGTTAATAGTCATATGCATATTTTTAATTAACCTTATTAAATTTTTTCATATAAACAATTTTAAAATTTAAGAATTAGAATTTAGAAAAAAACTTAAGGATTTGTAAGCTATAAGATATATATATATATATAAATGAAAAGATTGATTTTTACCATTTTAAAAAAGAGCATCTACAGCACCCAATTCAATTATCTGTGCTGAAGCAAGGGGACAATCAAAAGAATACGCATGTGATCTAATTATATGAGCTTTACTCTCACAGTAGATGCATTTTTATAGGATGCATGTATAAATCAATAAAAAATATAAAAACCTGTATGGAGGCAAATTTTTAACAATTTATCTTTTAGAGAACAATTATTAATCTTGTCAAAAATGGCTTGTCATGTAATAAATTAAGTATTAACAATAACTAATTTGACTGCCACTTAAAACAAGGAACAAATGTTTCATCAGGCTCTTAAACCATTCCTTTTGAAAATATATTTATGATTTTATTTTGTAACACTTTATTATTACACCAAATCAATATTGGAGATGTTAAAACTTTATTTGTAGAGGTTTTACATTAATGTTCTCTTTGTCAAGGAATGGAAGTATATCATAAACTGTTGACAACAACTTATGGTAGCTTTCTCCAAGTTATGTCTCTCAATACTTATTTTGCATCTATCTTGAGAACATCAGAGGCTTAAACCCTCTTATGGCAAGCTTAAAGCAGTATCTTAGCCAAAAAAATCACCTTAACACTTTTGAAAATCATTTTCTTAAAAATTTTAAAAGTCCATTGTTAAGAGAAAGCCATTTCTTGAGGAAGAACTTTCTAATGAAATTATTTTATTGGATTTTAAAGTTAGCTTATGCTCTTTTAAAGTTAGAAGTAAATGCTTTTATTATTATCAGGATCCACAAAGCAAAAAACAACCCTTTAAATCTATAATAGTTTTGTATATAGTAGGAAGGCCAAATTTTAATGCCTTCATAATTTCTACATAGCCTTATTAACCTTTCACAGATTTAAGTTTGAGCTGTATTTTGAACAACATCTGTATGGATCTGTTAAAAATGTTCTCTTGGCCAGAAACTCTCTAGGTGAGACCTGCAAGAAGAAAGCTGTATCTCTCAAGCCTCTGCTGAGGCAACTCTGAGCTTTGCATTAACTCAGATGTAAGTCTTTACATCTGAGTCTATTATATCTAAAGCCGGACCTACACACACTGGTCCTCCAAGGAGTAGCCTGTAACCAGACCCCATTGTATGAAGGTCAAATAACTAAAGGAACCTGTAATATTAAAGCATAACTACAATTTTTGAAAGCAAAACACAGTTTTAAACAATCTTTTCTTCTAAAATTAATGGCAAACCCATTACTTTCACATTGCAAAGTTTGTCCAGCATCTTGTATGTTTGAATGCATGACAGTGTAACTTACTGAAGAGACATTATTTTAAATCTTATTTTTATAAGTCTAATTTTTAGAATAAGAACAACATAAAACATTACGTCAATTTAGAAATATCTTAGATGTCTTTTTCTTCAGTTGTGTCAAGTCACGTGCTGCTTAAGATAGCTCTAACTCTGAATTATCAGTTTGAAACTTACCTTTTGTTACCATCATTATATTTTTTAAATCATGTCCAATAACTTGAGAGCCTATACTCTATAGTCAAGACAAGAAAAACATTTTTATACCTTTAAGACCAATTAGAAATAAAGATGAAGCGATCACATGAATATCATAAATTTAAAACAAATACATTTTCCCCCAATGGAAGAAAGTATTTTGAACCCAATATTCACCGTTGTAGAAAAAAATTAGGAGAAATATTTGTTAGTCCATTTACCTCAGAACTGCTGGCCCTTTAAGAAGCAGGTTTTTTTCTCCAGCTGTGTTTGACTCCTAGTTAAGAATGTGAGGCACCTTAAATCAGCCCCCTCTGTGTAAACTGTGACTGGCAGGACTGCCAGCAGATAACAATTTTTTACCATTTTTTTCTTTTCAACATGAAACATAAAAACAACAATCATTCAGCCAATGAAAACCATAGGCAAACATAAATTGACACACATATGGACAGGTTTTGTTGCACCAAAGGCAGACAACAGACAGAGAGGGAATGTTATGTCTCAAAGAGATCCAAATATCTTAACCAGAACTAAGGATATCTTCAGTAGGATTCGGAGAGGAAACAGGAAGTCTCCCATTTTCCTCTCCTCCCCGGGAAAGTTTTGAAATAGCTTTTAACAATTTTTTCGTTTTTTGATACCAAGTCCTGCACATGGAAAAATTGCTTTTTTAAAATCTGTTTTTTCTCTTGTTTAAGGTGAACTCCTTATCTTCTTTTTTTTCTGGGAATTCTGTCAGAAAAGGGAGGGGAGGCACAGCGGCATCCATGGGTTGTTCCTGATATTTTCACACAAGCGACCTGCTTTTTTAACCACTGTTGGGTTCATAAGAAGAGAAATGTTTAGAGAATATGAGGAAGGGGTTGCCTAGGTGGACACACACAGACATTGTATAGAAAAAATCTGGATAAATTCCTCAGGTGTGAGCCAGCCCTTGGTGGAAGATTTTAAGTGCCAAAGTGAAGGGAGCAGTCTGCCCATAGGCTGTGACTGTGGAATTTACTTTTTCTAAAATTTTAAAGTCAAGGAGCTTGTTTTGGCTCTGGCTTTTTCTAGGTATTTGTCTTTCCAATAAATCCTGAAGTTAGAGTGTCCATTTGTCCCTCTAAGTCTCATAGCTCCTTTAAGAGGGCTACTTGCTCCATTCAGCAATCATTTGGCAAAGAGAAGACATTTTTTTCAGTGGCTCTCCTGCTGGCAGCTTTCTCCTCCAAATTGGTTTCCTCCCCAGGAGATAGTGTCAGCACCTGATTATGACTAGATTTCAGAGTTAGTAAAGAAGGATAGACTTTGGTCTTTTTGAGAAATTAGGGAAATGAGCAGACATAGACAGAGACCATAACTATCAGAGGCAGGATGGATAAGAGAGCACAGAGACAGTGTCCAGATAAGTGCTTTTTCAGAGATCTAGATCCTCGAAGTGGGAAAAATTCTGAGTAATGTCATTAATCAGAGACTAGTACTTAAAGACAGTAATTGGAACTTCTCCCCTTCCCCCCCCCCCCGACCAAAAGTTACGTAGTAATCTCTAAAACAATTACTTACTCTAGCCCATGTTTTCTTAACTATGGTTCCTTCCTCTGGGAACCAGGACAATTTATCCAACATAATATTTAAGACCTAAGTACTTCTCAAAGAAGTATATAAAATCTCCTTTTCTTAACCCAGTCCCTTGTGTCTTGAGCCTTAAAACAGGCTGAATATATTCTTGTACCATGGGGGTCTCACCTTCAGAGAGACATTGTTGCCATGGAGATTTTCCCCTCACTTTTTACCTCACTGTTGGGCACCAGAGTGTACTGACCAGCAGGACAGTCAACAGGGTTCCTAGAATTACCTAAGAAGAAGGCGAAGGGGCAAGAGACATGAGACAACGAACAGCAAGTCTGATTCTGATCAAGCTGTCAAATTTTTATTTTACACAAGTCAATAGAAAGAGAAGTTTACAAGGTTTGGGAAAGTTAAAGGGGGAACAAGTTCAAGGAGTTGGCATCATGTATAAGGAACAGTTTCTCATAATTTCTGGGTAAAGCTAGTTATTGCTGCTGGAATTTTGGCATGATAAAAGGGAGTCATGAGGAGGTGAAGTGGAAAGGAGTTGCTATGGTAATCTATCCACAGATGAACTTCAAAAGGAGGGGGTTTTGAGATCTACATAAGAATGGTTCATGGCAAGAAGGTATAAGTGAGAATGACTCCTCATATCAATTAGAAACAATGAATTCACAAAATTTTTAGGAAAATGGTTTGATCTGGAAAATATAATCCTAAGCGAGGTAATCCAATCCCAAAAGAATACACATGGAATGCAATTTCTGATAAGTGGATATTAATTAGCCCAGAAGCCATGAATACCCAAGGCACAAATTGCATAACAAATGACTCCCATGAAGAAGTATGGAGAGGGTCCTGATCCTGGAAAGGATTGATCTAGCACTGGAAGGGAATATAAGGAAACAGAAAAAGGAGGGAGGTGATTGGAGAAGTGATGGAGAAAAGAAGGTTTATGGGACATATGGGTAGGGGGGATCCGGGAAAAGGGAAATCATTTGGAATGTAAACAAAGAATATAGAAAATAAAAAAATAAAAAAAAATTAAAAAAAAAACAAATTTAGTAAAAGGAAAAAGAAAAACAAACAAACAAAAAAAAAACAAAAAAAACAAAAAAAGAATGGTTCCTGGCAAGATGATATAAGTGAGATTGACTCCTCATGTCAAGATCTCCTGGCATTGAGATCTAGGTGAGGATGGCTACTGGTATGGAGAGTTCTTGGCATTGAGATCTAAGTGAGGATGCCTCCTATCAGTAACGTTTGTCTTTAACACAGAAGGGCTTTTCCTGTAGGCAGAAAAATGGTGGAATCTGTTTATGTATCCAATCTATGATAGTCTATGATTTTTGTGTGAGTCTATGACTTTTTATTGGGGGACTGATTCCATTGATGTTAAGAGACATTAAGGAATAGTGATTTTTGAGCTTTCTACAAGGGTATAAAACTGGATCAATTTCCATTCTTTTTACATGAGTACTGCCAGTTACACAAGCACTGTACACAGAAGAGGGGAAGGGTGGCAATAGAAGAGGGAGGGAGGGAATAAATGATGTTGGGAATGAGGGAGAGTGGGAGGGAAGAAGGTGGAATGAAGAGAGAGAAACAGACACTTTTCTTAGACACTAATGACCCACAATTTAGGAAGCAATGTCTCTTAGAGGATAGCCTTGCTAGACTCTTCCCTGCACGCAGAAAAGTGTATCATTAACAATGTCAGGGATTAGTCTTTGCCCAAGGGTTGGGTGTAAAGATGGAATGATTAATGTTTGGTCATTCCCTCAGTCTTTGCTTCATTCCCCATGCCTGAATTTAATGTAGACAGGCTAAATTAAACGTTGAAAATTTTGTGGATGGTTGGTGTCTTTATTGTTTCATTGGAAATCCTGCCTGGCTACAATAGGAAGCCTCTTCAGTTTCCATATCCTCAGTGTTGTTAATCAAAGCCAACTTCACTACCATTGATTCTTGGGCACCTTTCTTATACCAGTTCTATGTCTCCACCAGGACATTCCCACCACTACCTCAACCATATCAGTCACATATTTTCACGCAGTTTTGTGGCCATCTAACCTTCTCTCCTGTCACTCCCCATACCTGTTCCTAAACTTCCTCATTGTCCACCACATCCTGCTCCTTCCCATACTCCTTGATGATCTGTCTCTCATGACTATATTATTCACATTTCTGAATGAGACTCATGCATATTTTCTTGTACCTTCTTATCATTTTAGCTTCTTCAAGTCTATGAAATATTTTTAGTTGGAACACCAGGCCAGCACAATTCCCATTCTTTACCAAAAGGGAGAAGCAAAGAAGAGTAAAAAGAGAGCAAGTCTCTGTGTTTTATTTGGGCTGTGACATAGATGCCAGGTATAGGTGCAGACTACCATGCACCCATGATGGGGGTGAATAGTGCACAGGAAATGTGTGGCAGTTGCCATCGTAACAGACACAACCCAGTCAATAACAACTGATTCTGAGGCTAATTGTAAACAGCTTCTGATGCCAACAAGTATAGCATGGTACCTGCATTTTATAGCTAATATCTACTTATAACGGAATACACACTGGGCATGTCTCATCCCATGGGTTGAGATGAGACATGGGTTCCCCTTCTAAGAAGGACCAAAGTATCCATAATTTGTTCTTCCTTCTTCTTGAGCCTCATTTGGTCTGTGATTTGTATCTTGGGAATTCTGCACTCCTGGGCTAATGTACACTTATAAGTGAGTGTATAACATGGGTGTTATTTTTTGATTGGGTTACCTCACTCAGGATGATATTTCTATTTCCATCCATTTGCCTAAGAATTTCATGGATTCAATGTTTTTAATAAGTGAGTAGTATTTCATTGTGAATTCATTGTTTTTAGTAGCTGAGTAGTTTTTCATTGTGTAAATGAACTATAGTTTCTGTATCTATTTCTCTGTTGAGGGACATCTGGATTCTTTCCAGCTTCTGATTATTATAAATAAATCTGCTATGAATATAGAAATTGGCGAAGAGCTTTGAACACATGGGAACAGGGGTAAATTTCTTGAACAGAATACCAATAGCTTGTGCTCTAAAATCAAGAACTAACAAATGGGACCTCAAAAAACCACAAAGCTTCTGTAAGGCAAATGACACTGTCAATAGGGCAAAACAGCAACCAACATAACTCGAAAAGATCTATACCAATGCTAACTCAGATCCAGGCCTAATATTCCGTATATATAAAGAATCCAAGAAGTTAGACTCCAGAGAACAAACTTACCCTATTAAAAATGGGGTAAGAAGCATAACAAAGAATTCTCAACTGAGAAATTAGGAATGGCTAAAAAGTACCTAATGAAATGTTAATCATCATCTGGGAAATGCAAATCAAAACAACTCTGATATTCTAACTCACACCAGTTTTTGATCTTAGTCATTCTGACTGGTGTGAGTTAGAATATCAGGGATTGCAAGCTGGAAAGACTGCTCTGGAAATCAGTTAGGTAATTCCCCCCAAAATTAAACAAGGTACTACCCAAAGATCCAGCTATACCACTTCGGGGCATATACCCAGAATACACTGCAATGGGTAATAAAGACACATGTTCCACTATATTCATAGCAACCTTCTTTATAATAGTCATTTGGTGATCTTAGAGTGAGAGCCATTAGTGTTCTACTCGGAAAATTTTCTACTATACCATTGCTTTAAGGGTATGTCACTTCTATCAAATTTCATTTACCCAGTTTTATGTGAAGATCCTTCATTCACTTGAACTTGAGATTTCTGAAGCATGATAAACCTGGATCTATTTTCATCCTCAACATGGAAATATTAAGTTAGAGCATTTGCTCAAGATGCTTTTTTTTCCATTGTATGGTTTTGACATTTTTTTAATCAAAACTCATGTGTCCATATTTGTGAGGGTTTATTTCTTTTTTTATTTTTATTTCTTTTTATTATAATTTTTTATTTTCTATATTCTATGTTCCAAATGATTTTCCTTTTCCTGGTTCCCCCCTCCCAATAAGTTCCCTAAGCCCTCTTCCTTTCCCCCATTCTCCCATCAGCCCCCTCCTACTTCTCTGTCCTGGTACTCCCTTACAATGCTGGAATAAGCCTTTTTATGATATGGGACTTTTCCTTCCTTCTTCTTGTGCATCATTTGATACATGAATTGTGTCTTGGATATTCAGAGCTTCTGAGCTAATATCCACTTATCCATGACTGTATTCCATGTGTGTTCTTTTCTGATTGGGTTACCTCACTTAAGATGATTTTTTTCCAGATCCAACCATTTGACTAATAATTTCATGAATTCATTGTTTTTTATTGCTGAGTAGTAATCCATTCTGTAAATATACCACATTTTCTGAATCCATACCTCCATTGAGGGACATCTGGGTTCATTCCAGCTTCTGGCTAATATAATCAGGGCTGCTATGAACATAGTGGAGCATGTGTACTTATTGCATACCAGGGAATCCACTGGGTATATGCCCAGGAGTGGTATTGCAGGGTCCTCAGGAGGTGTTATGCCAAGTTTTCTAAGGAACAGCCAGACTGATTTCCAGAGTGGTTGTACCAAATTTCATTGCCAACAGCAGTGGAGGAGTGTTCCTCTTTCTCCACATTCTGGCCAACACCTACTGTCTCCTGAACTTTTAATCTTAGCCATACTAACTGGTGTAAGGTGAAATCTCTGGGTTGTTTTGATTTGCATTTCCCTAATGACTAATGATGTTGAACATATTTTAAGGTACTTCTCATCCATTTGAAGTTCTTCATGTGAAAATTCTTTGTTTAGCTCTGTACCCATTTTTAATGGGGTTATTTGTTTCTCTGGCGTCTAACTTCTTCAGTTCGTAGTACATATTGGATATTAGCCCTCTGTTAGATGTAGGGTTGGTGAAGATCCTTTCCCAATTTGTTGGTTGCCGTTTTGTCTACTTGACAGTGTTATTCGCCTTACGGAAACTTTGTATTTTTATGAGGTCCCATTTGTCAATTCTATTTTTTTATTCGATATACTTTTTATTTACATTTCAAATGATTTCCCCTTTTCTACCCCCACTCCCCGAAAGTCCCGTAAGCCCCCTTCACTCCCCCTGTCCTCCCACCCACCCCTTCCAAATTCCCCGTTCGGGTTTGGCCAAACACTGCTTCACTGAGTCTTTCCAGAACAAGGGGCCACTCCTCCTTTCTTCTTGTACCTCATTTGATGTGTGGATTATGTTTTGGGTATTCCAGTTTTCTAGGTTAATATCCACTTATTAGTGCGTGCATACCTTGATTCACCTTTTGAGTCAGGGTTACCTCACTTAGTATGATGGTCCCTAGCTCCATCCATTTGCCTAAGAATTTTATGAATTCATTGTTTCTAATGGATGAATAGTACTCCATTGTGCATATATACCACATTTTTTGCATGCACTCTTCTGTTGGGGGATACCTGGGTTTTTTCCAGCATCTGGCAATTACAAATAGGGCTGCTATGAACATAGTAGAGCATGTATCCTTATTATATGGTGGGGAATCCTCTGGGTATATGCCCAGTAGTGAAGAAGAAAATGGAAGAAGTCCTCAAAAAATGGGAAAACCTCCCATGCTCATGGATCAGTAGAATCAATATAGTTAAAATGGCCATTTTGCCAAAAGCAATATACAGATTCAATGCAATACCCATCAAAATACCAACTCAATTCTTCACGGAGTTAGAAAGAGCAATTATCAAATTCATCTGGAATAACAAAAAACCCAGGATAGCTAAAACTGTTCTCAGCCTCAAAAGACATTCTGGGGGAATCAGTATCCCTGACCTCAAGCAATACTACAGAGCAATAGTGTTAAAAACTGCATGAGGCTGAAAACATCCAATGGAAAAAAAATAGCCTTTTCAACAAATGGTGCTGGTTCAACTGGAGGTTAGCATGCAGATGAATGCGAATTGATCCATCCTTGTCTCCTTGTACTAAGCTCAAATCCAAATGGATCAAGGACCTCCACACAAAGCCAGACACTCTGAAGCTAATAGAAAAGTAACTGGGGAAGACCCTTCAGGACATCGGTACAGGGAGAATGTTTCTGAACAGAACACCAATAGCGTATGCTCTAAGATCAAGAATTGACAAATGGGACCTCATAAAATTACAAAGTTTCTGTAAGGCAAAGGACACCATCAAGAGGATAAATCGGCAACCAACAAATTGAGAAAAGTTCTTCACCAATCCTACATCAGATAGAGGGCTAATATCCAATATATATAAAGAACTCAAGAAGTGAGACTCCAGAAAACCAAACAATCCTAATAAAAATGGGGTAGAGTGTTAAACAAAGAATTCTCACCTGAAGGACTTCGGATGGTGGAGAAGCATCTTGAAAAATGTCAACTTCATTAGTCATTAAGGAAATGCAAATCAAAACAACCCTGAGATTTCACCTTAATCCAGTCAGAATGGCTAAGATTAAAAATTCAGGAGACAGCAGGTGCTGGAGAGGGTGTTGAGAAAGACGAACACTCCTCCACTGCTGGTGGGGTTGCAAATTGGTACAACCACTCTGGAAATCAGTCTAGAGCATAACTCTTGGTGTTCTATTCAGGAACTTTTCCCCTGTGCCCATGTCCCTGAGAGTATTCCCCAGTTTCTTTTCTATTAGTTTCAGTGTATCTTATTATATGTGGAGGTCCTTGATCCACTTGGAGTTGAGCTTAGTACAAGGAGATAAGAATGGATCAATTTGCATTCTTCTGCAAGATGATGTCCAATTGAGCCAGCACCATCTGTTGAAAAGGCTATCTTTTTTCCACTGGAAAGTTTCAGGTCCTTTGTCAAAGATCAAGTGACCATAGATGTGTGGGTTCATTTCTGGGTCTTCAATCCTATGCTAATGATCTACCTGCCTGTCACTGTACCAATACAATACACTTTTTAACAATATTGCTCTATAGTACTGCTTGAGGTCCTGTATCCAGATTCCCTGGGTAGTTCTTTTACTGTTGAGAATAGTTTTTCTATCCTTGTTTTTTTGTTATTCCACATGAATTTGGGAATTGCTCTTTTTAACTCGATGAAGAAATTAGTTGAGATTTTGATGGGGATTGCATTGAGTCTGTAGATCTGTAGATTGGCCAAAAAAAGATGGTCATTTTTACTATATTAATCCTGCCAATCTCCTGCAATGAGAGTGGAAGATTTGTCCATTTTCTTGGTCTTCAATTTCCTTCTTCACAGACATGAAGTTCATTTCATTCAGATCTTTCAATTGCTTTGTTAGAGTCACCCCAAAATACTTTATATTGTTTGTGGCTATTGTGAAGGGTGTCATTTCCATAATTTCTTTCTTAGCCTGCTTATCCTTTGAGTATATGAAGGCTACTGATTTGCTTGAGTTGATTTTATAACCAGCCACTTTGCTGAACTAATCAGCTGTAGGAGTTCTCTGGTGCAGTTTTTTGGGTTGTGTAAGTATACTATCATATCATCTGCAAATAGTCATGGTTTGACTTCTTCCTTTCCAATTTGTATCCCTTTAACCTCCTTATGTTGTCTAATTGCTCTAGCTAGAACTTTAAATACTCTGTTAAAAAGATATGGAGAGAGGGTTCAGCCTTGTCTAGTCCCTGATTTTAGTGGGATTGCTTCAAGTTTCTCTCCATTTAGTTTGATGTTTTCTACCGCTTTGCTGTATATTGCTTTTACTATGTTTAAATATGGGCCTTGAATTGCTGTCCTTTCCAAGACTTTTAGCATGAAAGGATGCTGAATTTTGTCAAATGCCTTTCAGCATCTTATGAAATGACCATGTATTTTTTTTCTTTGAGTTTGTTTATGTAGTGGATCACATTGATGGATTTCCATATATTGAACTATCCCTGCAACCCTGGGATGAAGCCTACTTGATCATAGTGAAAAATCGTTTTGATGTGTTCTTGGATTTGATTGGCAAGAATTTTATTGAGTATTTTTGCATTGATATTCATTAGGGATATTGGCCTGTGGTTTTCCTTCTTTGTTGGATCTTTGTGTGGTTTTGAGATGAACTTAATTGTGGCTTCATAGAACAAGTTGGGTAGTGTTCTTTCTGTTTCTATTTTGTGGAATAATTTGAAGAGTATTGGTGTTATATCTTCTTTGAAGGTCTAATAGAATTCTGCATTAAAACCATCAGATCCTGTGCTTTTTTTTCGTTGGAAGACTTTCTATGACTCCTTTTATTTCTTTAGGGGTTATGGAACTGTTTTTAGTTGATCTATTTGATCCTGATTTAATTTTGGTATTTGGTATCTGTCTAGGAAATTAAGTATTTCCTCCAGATTTACCAGTTGTGTTGAGTATATACTTTTGAGGTGGGATCTGAGGATTTTTTTAATTTCCTCACTTTCTGTTGTTATTATCTCCTTTTTCATTTCTAATTTTGTTAATTCGGATGCTGTCTTTGTGCCCTTTGGTTAGTCTGGCTAAGGGTTTATCTATCTTGTTAATTTTCTCAATGAGCCAGCTCCTGGTTTTGTTGATTCTTTGGATGGTTCTTTTTGCTTCCACTTGATTGATTTCAGCCATGAGTTTGATAATTTCCTGTCTTCTACTCCTCCTGTGTGAACTAGCTTCTTTTTGTTCCAGGGCTTTCAGGTGTGCTGTTCAGCTGCTAATGTATTGCTAATGTATGCTCTCTCCAGTTTCTTTTAGCAGGCATTCAGAGCTATAAGTTTTCCTCTTAGCACTACTTTCATTGTGTCCCATAAATTTGGGTATGTTGTACCTTCATTTTCATTAAATTCTAAAAAGTCTTTGATTTCTTTCATTACTTCTTCTTTGGTCAAGTTATCATTGAGTAGAGTGTTGGTCAGCCTCCATGGGTATGTGGGCTTTCTGATGTTTTTATTGCTATTGAAGACTACTCTTATTCCATAGTGATCTGATAGGAGACATGGGATTATTTTGATCCTTTTATATTTGTTTAGGTATGTCTTATATGGTCGATTTTGGAGAAGGTACCGTGAGTTCTGAGAAAAAGGTATATTCTTTTGTTTTAGGTTGAAATTATATATGTGTGTGTGTGTGCGTGTGTGTGTGTGTGTATGTTAGAGCCAATTGGTCCAATGTTTCGATTAGTTTCACTGTGTCCCTGTTTAGTTTCTCTTTTCTTGATCTGTCCTTTGGGGAGAGTGGAGCATTGAAGTCACCAATAATTATTGTGGTAGAAGCAATGTGTGCTTTGAGCTTTAGTAAAGTTTCTTTGACAAATGAGGGTACCCTTGCATTTGGAGCATAGATGTTCAGAATGGAGAGTTTTTCTTGGTGGATTTTTCCTTTGACAGGAGGAAATGTCCTTCCCTGCCTCTTTTGATGACTTTAAGTTGAAAGTCAATTTTATCTAATATTAGAATGGCTACTCTGGCTTGTTTCCTGAGACCATTGGATTGTAAAATTGTTTTCCAGCCTTTTACTCTGAGGTAGTGTTTGTCTTTGGCCCTGAGGTGTCTTTCATGTAAGCAGCAAAATGTAGGGTCCTGTTTATGTGTTAAGTCTGTTAGTCTACGTCTTTTTATTGGGGAATTGAGTTCATTGATGTTAAGAGATATTAAAAAATAGTGATTATTACTTCCTGTTTTTCTATGTTCTTTTTATATTTGAGTGGTCATCTTCTT
The DNA here is from genome assembly GCF_947179515.1 of Apodemus sylvaticus. Taxonomy (NCBI): domain Eukaryota; kingdom Metazoa; phylum Chordata; class Mammalia; order Rodentia; family Muridae; genus Apodemus; species Apodemus sylvaticus. Next base: position 157,349,482 of record NC_067473.1, read on the forward strand.
TTGGCTTGATGAAAGAAGTTTACTATCTTACTTTTTCCAGAGTGTAGTTTTCCTCCTTGTATTGGTGTTTTCCACCTTTTATCCTTTGGAGGGCTGGGTTTTTGGAAAGATATTGTGTAAATTTGGTTTTATCATGGAATATCTTGTTTTCTCTATCTATGGTGATTGAGAGTTTTGCTGGGTATAGTAATCTTGACTGGCATTTGTCTTCTCTTAGAGTCTGCATGAGATCTACCCAGGATCTTCTAGCTTTCATGGTCTCCGGTGAGAGGTCTGGTATAATTCCAATCAATCTTACTTTATATGTTACTTGGCCTTTTTCCCTTACTTCTCTTCATATTCTTTATTTGTTTGGTACATTTGGGGTTTGGTTATTATGTGACAGGAGGCATTCCTGCTCTGGTCCATGCTGTTTGGAGTTCTGTAGGCTTCTTATATGTTCATAGGCAACTCTCTCTTTAAGTTGAGGAAGTTTTCTTCCATAATTTTGTTGAGGATAGTTGCTGGCCATATTATTTGTAAATCTTTACTCTCATCTATACCTATAATCCTTAGGTTTGGCCTTCTCATTGTGTCCTGGATTTTCTGGAATGTTTTGGGTTACAAGCTTTTTGCTTTTTGTATTTTCTTTCACAGTTGACTCAATGGTTTCTATGGTATCTTCCACATCTGAGATTTTTCCATCTCTTGCATTCTGTTGTTAATATTTGCATCTATGGCCCCTGATTTCTTCCCAAGGTTTTCTGTCTCCAAAGTTGTCTCCCTTTGTGATTTCTTAGTTGTTTCTACTTCTGTTTTTAGATCCTGCAGGGTTTTGCTCAGTTCCTTCATTTGTTTGAGTTTTCCTGTAATTCTTTAATATATTTTAGTGTTTCCCCTTTCATGACTTCTGCCTGTTGACTCAAATTTTCCTGAATTTCTTTAAGTGACTTTTGCATTTCCTCTATATTGGCTTCTGGCTGTTGACCCATATTCTTCTGAATTTCCTTAAGTGATTTTTGTTTTTCCTTTGGAAGGGCTTCTAACTTATTCATGTTCCCCTGTATTTCTTTAAGAGATTTATTTATGTTCTCCTTGTGTTCCTCTAACATTATCATGATGAGTGATTTTAAATCCAAATCTTGTTTTTCTGGTGTGTTGCGGTATCTAGGACTTGCTGTTGGTGAAGAATTGGGTTCAGATGCTACCATATTGCCTTGATTTCTGTTAGTAAAATTTCTGCATTCGCCTTTTGCCACCTGGTTATCTCTGGTGTTAGTCCTGTTGTCACTGGCTGGTATTTGAACCTCCTGTGGGTCTGGTTGTGCTCCCTGCACCAAGATGTTAGCTGGAGACCTCAGAATGCAGGGTTCTGTCTAACCACAGGAGTCCCTGCAGGTCAGGTGCTTCCCTGGCTGAGCTCCTGGACCCAAGATGGTGACTAGTGTCCTTGGACCACGGGCCTCCATCTAACCACAGGACTTCATGCAGGTCAGATGCTCCCTGCAGGATATGTGCCCAGGCAGCTGTAGAGCTGCCCTGCTCCCTGGTGGGGAAGCAACCGAAGCAGGATGTGTCCTGGGCAATCCTTCACTCTGGTGCCCTCTGCATACCTGATTGAGCTGTCTGTGCCAAGATGGTAGGTGGCAACTCCAGACCAGGAGGGCTCCTTCTAACCTCAGGACTCCCTGCAGGTCAGGCGCTTCCCTGGCTGAGCTCCTGTGTCCAAGATGGTGGCAAGCGACCTGTTGGTTTATTTCTTGAACTTTCATTCAATTCTATTGATCAAGGTATATTTTTCCATACCAATACCACTGTGGTTCTTTAGTACAACTTGAGATGACAGTTTGTAATTTCTCATGAAATTTTTTAGTTCCCCAGGATTGCTTCAGATTTAGTGAGTTTTTGTTTGTTTTTTCTTTCTCTCTTGCCTTGTATTGCTTTTGCATAAGAAATTGAGAATTCCTCCTGAAAGTTCTATAAAAAAATTGTATTGGAATTTTAATAGGAGTTGTACAGAACCATTAGATGGCTTTGGTAAGATGGTCATTTCCACTATGTTATCCAACCTATACTGATGCACAAGAGATCTTTCTATCTTCTGATATATTCTCTGATTTCTTTCTAAAGGTATTGGAAGTTCTTGTCATACATATTTTCACTTGCTTGGTTAGAGTTACAGAAGATATTTTATGTTATTTTTGACTTACAAATTGCGTTGTATTCCAGATTTTTTCTCAACCATTTTATCATTTGTATAAAAAAAAAGGCCAGCTATTTCTTACACTTAACTTTTTTTCCACCCACTTTGCTGGAACTGTTTATCAGCTATATCTGTTCTCTCAGAGAATATCTGAAGATCCCCATCGTATGCTATCATAACATGTGGAAATAGAGATATTTGACTTTTTTTACAATTTACATCCCATTGTTGATTTTCTTATTTCACTTTATATTGCATTTTCCAGATGAATATTTATATAATTTAATAACAGACATAATTCTGTATCTTCTTTCACAATTACTAGGCTTTTAGGTATTTTTATCATATTTTCATTTTATTCTTTGTATTAGATATTTAAAGCAGTATTTAAAGTTGCTAGGCATTTTCTTTCTTCATAATAAATGCCTTCAATCCTAACACTTGGCAGGCAGAGGCAGGAAGGTATCTGTGAGTTTAAGGCCAGCTTGGTCTACATAGTGAGTTCCAGGCTAGCCGAAGATACTCACTATCACAATACATTGTCTGAAAAATGTTTTTTCTCCTTTTAAAACTACACTGATGAGCTTTAAAGCAAGCAGTCTCCAAACTGGCATTGTTTGCTGTGTAGCAGGGAATAAACTGAGAAAAATCTATGAGGAAAATGTAGGTGATTTCCAAATATTACACACTGACTCCTATGCAGCTTTGGCTGTCCTAGAACTCACTATATAGACTAGGCTGGATACATATTCATAGAGATCCATGTATATCTTCTTCCCCAGTGCTGGGGTAAAACATATGGATCACTATGCCTTGATATTTTTTTTGTTGATCTTAATTCAGTCTGTGTGTGTGTGTGTGTGTGTGTGTGTGTATGCGCGCATATATTTTGCCTATTCCTTGTCCAGTTCCCACAGAGTTGAGAAGAGGGTGTCTGATCCCCAGGAACTGGAGCAAATGAACTCAAGCATAGAAATCCCACAATCAAATAATTAGATGAAAAAGGTTCTGATAAAAATACAACATTCTTCAAACCAAAACATCTGAAGACACTCAAAAAAGAAGGAAAAATTCTCAACAAAGAAAAGCTAAGATTAATGAACCCAAAGCTAATCATCTATACATCATAGTGAATGGACAGAACTTCAAGCATTTCTTATAAAACCAAGAATAAAAAAAGGGGTGTCTGTCTTCTCTATTCCCAGTGAATACAGAGCTTCATGAATAAGACAAGAGAAAGCAATACAAATAATACAGATACATAAGTTAGAGGCCAGCATGTCTTTACTTTAAGCTGGCATGATTTTCTTAATGCCAGATCCTAAATCTCTACCTCATAAATATTTTCAAAAAAGTCTAGGAAAATAGAAGCAAAAAGAATACTAACCAACTCATTGAAGCCACAAGCAACCTGATACCAAAATCACTGAAACAGACATCAACAAAAGAGAACTCCAATTTCCCTCATGAATATTGATGCAAAAATACTCAATAAAATTCTTGCCAACTGAATCCAAGAACACATTAAAATGATCATTCACCATGATAAAGTAGGCTTCATCCCAGGGATGCAGGGATGGTTCAATATATGGAAACCCATCAACGCAATCTGCTACATAAAAAAAGTCAAAGAAAAAAAAAAGCACATGGTCATTTCATTAGATGCTGAAAAGGCTTTCGACAAAATTCAGCATCCTTTCATGCTAAAAGTCTTGGAAAGGATAGGAGTTCAAGGCCCATATCTAAACATAGTAGAAACAATATACAGCAAAGCAGTAGCCAACATCAAACTAAATGAAGAGAAGGTTGAAACAATCCCACTAAAATCAGGGACTAGACAAGGCTGCCCCGTCTCCATATCTTTTCAATAAAGTACTTCAAGTTCTAGCTAGAGCAATTAGACAACATAAGGAGGTCAAAGGGATACAAATTGGAAAGGAAGAAGTGAAACTATCACTATTCGCAGATGATATGATTTTATACTTAAGTGACCCAAAAAGATTAAGCATTTAATATATTAGGCTATGGCTGGGGATTTCATTGTTTTTTAGTTGTTTGTTTGTCTTTTGAGATAGTGTTTCTCTGTGTAGTCTTGGCTCTACTGGAATTCACTCCTTAGACCAGTCTAGCCTTGAACTCAGATTTTCACTTGCCTCTGCCTCACAAGTGCTAACATTAAAGGGGATTACACCTCAGGCCAGCCAGCCATTCTTATTTAAACTACCACAGGCCACTCCTTGGCTCCCACAGGCTTGTAACTATATCTATATCATAATGAAAAGGTACATCCAATCCAACTTCACAAGGTTCCATAGGCTGTCCGCCAGAGAAATCTACCAGAGAACTCCTACATCTGATGAACAACTTCAAAAAAGTGGCTGGTTATAAAATCAACTCAAGCAAATTAGTAGCCTTTCTATAATCAAAAAATAAGCAGGCTGATAAATAAATTAGAGAAATGACACCTTTCACAATAGCCAAGAACAATATAAAGTGTCTCGGTTCAACTCTAACAAAATAAATGAAAGATCTGTATGAAGAGAACTTGAGGTCTCTGAAGAAGGAAATCAGAGAACTCAAAAAATGGAAAAATCTGTGCTCGTGGATTTGCAGGATTTATACAGTAAAATTGGTCAACTTTTCAAAAGCAATATACAAATTCAATGCAATCCCCATCAAAATTCCAGCTCATTTCTTTATAGAATTAGAAAGTACAATTCTCTGATTCATCTGGAATAACAAAAAACCCAGGATAGCTAAAACTATTCTCAACAGTAACAGAATTTCTGGGGGAAATCAGTATACAGGACCTCAAGCAGTACTACAGAGCAATGGTGTTAAATCTGCATGGTATTGTTACAGTGACTGGCATGTAGATCAATGGAATAGAATTGAAGACCCAGAAATGAACCCACAAACCTATCGTCGCTTGATCTTCAACAAAGGAGCTACAACCATCCAGTGGAAAAAAGATAGACTTTTCAAGAAATGGTCCTGGTTCAACTGGAGGTCAGCATGCAGAAAAATGCGAAAAGATCAATCCTTAGCTCCTTGTACTATGTTCAAATCCAAGTGGATAAAGGACCTCCCCATAAAATCAGACGCACTGAAACTAATAGAAAAGGAACTGTGGAAGACCCTTGAGTACATGGGCAAAGGGGAAAAGTTCCTGAACAGAACACAAATAAATTATGCTCTAAGATCAAGAATTGACAAATGGGACCTCATAAAATTACAAAGGTTCTGTAAGGCAAAGGACACTGTGAAGCAGACAAAACAGCAACCAACAAATTGGAAAAAGATCTTCACAAACTCTATATCTGACAGAGGGCTAATATCCAACATATACAAAGAACTCAAGAAGTTAGACTCAAGAGACCAATTAAACATATTATAAAATGGGTACAAAGCTAAACAGAAAATTTTCACCTGAAGAATTTTGAATGGCTGAGGACTACCTTAAGAAATGTTCAACATCATTAGTCATTAAGAAAATGCAAATCAAAACAACTCTGAGATTTCACCTCACATCAGTCAGAATGGCTAAGATTCAAAGTAAGGAGACTGCAGGTGTTGGAGAGGATGTGATAAAAGAGGAAAACTCCTCCAGTTCTGGTGGGATTGCAAGCTGGTACAACCACTCTGTAAATCAGTCTGGTGGTTCCTCAGACAACTGGGCATGACAACTCTGGAGTACCCTGTTATACCACTCCTGGGCATATACCATAGAATTCCCCAGCATGCAATAAGGACACATGCTACACTGTGTTCCTAAGAGCCTTATTTACAATAGCCAGAAGATGGAAAGAAAAAAGATGTCCCTCAATGAAGGAATGGATATAGAAAATGTGGAACATTTACACGATGGAATACTACTCAACAATTAAAATAATGAATTCATGAAATTTTTAGGCAAATGGTTTGAATTGGAAAATATAATCCTAAGTGAGGTAACACAATCACAAAAGAATACACATAGAATGCAGTCACTGATAAATGGATATTAGTTAGCCCAGAAGATCTAAATACTCAAGACACTATTAATATATCAAATGATTCCCAAAAAGAAGGAAGGCGAAGGCCCTGGTTCTGGAAAGGCTTGATGTAGCATTTTATGGGAGTACCAGGACAGAAATGTGAGGGGGGTGACTGGGGAATGGGCAGAAGTAAGAGGGCTTATGGGAATTATGGGTATGGGGGGAACCAGGAAAAGGGAAATCATTGGGTATGTAAACAAAGAATATAGAAAAATAAGTCTAGAAATGTGTCAAGAAACAAACCTAATATTATAAAAATTGATATCACCTATAACCAATAACAAATATACTAAAGTGTAAATCAGGAAAACATTCCTTAAAAATAAACTCCTAAAAACACATTTCTTGGAATGTACCTAGCCAAGAAAGTGGAAGAGTTCAATAATAAATACTTTAATGCATTGAAAAAAATGAAATTAAAGAAGGCACCAGAATATGCAAAGACCTCTTATACTCATGTATTCAAGGAAATACTGTTGTAAAAATTATTGTAGCAAAAGCAATCTACAGGGTCAGTGTAACTCCATACAAATTCCAGTGGCATCCTGCTTATCATTAGAATAAACAACATTAAAATTAAAGTAATATTAAAATACAGAAATTAGTATTGTATATAAATTAATAGTTTGGTAATCATAAAACCTAAATTTTGAAAGTAAAGTCATATCCTGCCAAAACAAAACTAAAGTACTTATGGGAGGAGAAATTAAAATAGGTTCAACATGGAGAAAGTACTTATATGTTGATGTAGGAAAAACAGAATGGATGCAGTGGACCTTGTCTCTAATTCAGTGTTAAAAATCAATGGAAAGACAGAGCATATGTGCCCAGTACATGAGCTCTAACTGTAATTCATATGGCTTCCCACTAAAATAGAAGATGACGTTTAAAAACACCATGTCATATTTTGCAAACACTTTTATTTGGACTCATTATACAAATGTATTAAGAAACTAGGGGGTTAACGTTATTCATAGAGATAATCACGCTCTTTCCCTCTAACAAAATATAAAGTATAATTTAAGAAACATTAAGCATTGAATAATAATATTTATTGTTATATCCTGTGAGGTAGGAGATAGAACGGAAAAGAAAACTTTGAAGGATGAAGTCAGAGAACAGCCATGAAAAGAGAACACTATTTGAGATACTGAGGAAGCCCCGAAAATCATAGATGGGATGAATAAAGAAAACTATTTTTATATCATTGTGCACCTGGAGAATTTCCCAAAAAGCTGTAAATTGTAATCTGATTGTTCAGCGTTTCAGTATAAATTAAGACAAAATATAACACCATTTTATAATTGCACTGTGAAGGAAGTTAACTATAACAATGACTAAGTAAGGATTGCATCTTTTAAAGACTTTATTGAGGACTGAATTATTCAAATAAAATTTAGAAAATAATTTGAAAGGTAATATTTCCTACTATAACAATGATTATAAAGTAAAATTCTAGATAATATGTATGGGTATAAACCAATATACTATTCGGGAAATAGAATAAACATTACTTGTGATGGGAAAATGATAAAAGTTCCAATTTCTAGCATGAAGAGTATCTGTTGCTTATTGAAGTAATTTTATGTATAGAGATTTAATACTCCTCAGTGGAAAAGACTGAATATAGCTACATTATAGACGATGACATGTGTAAACTCCTAAAGCTGTCTTAAGAAAAGCTGTAAATCAGAGAATACATGAAGTATGCCACATTTTCGTGAACTGAAAACTGACAATTGTACAATGTATAACATAGACATGAAAATAGCTGGTTAAGGCACAACAAAGGAATCAACCCAAAACTTACACTAAGGCATCCCTCTAGAGAACTGCAAGTAAGGGAACATGCTTGAAGAAAGGAAAAAGTGGGCTGGAATCATTATCATATTTCTTATGGAAAGTGGTGCGAAATGATTGTTTATATAATGAAAATTCTCTAAAAAATTTTATGAGATTTTAATACATTATCCCTCCATGTACTTAAAAGTCAAAATCAAGCAGTAAATTTATATTGGTTTTAAGAATTTACTGGATGATGAGTAGTCTCCAATGACCATACAGTGATTGACACAATATAACAATTTACAACATTCTTGAATGTCTAAAGATTTAGTTAGCAACATATATTTGATGAACAATTACATATTCTTTCAGATAACTTCAACCAGGATGTGAGATTCCTGCCATCCACTAGGAAATGTCCCTGGGCTGTGCTTGGCTTACAACACTATGGTACATGGCTTCAAGAGAGGAAGTGGTTCTAGGAAACAGGGATTTCTTTGCACTTATGGTGTCCATATGTCTGGCAGCTTTTTAGAGTGGGGTGTCTTCCTCTTTAAGGTAGTAAACCACACGAGTGAACAGTTTCAGACAATTTGAATCCAAGTATCTATGTCTATCAAGTAATATCTTGGAACAAACTTTACTATACCACTAACAAACAAGATTCCCATGGGATCTTCTGTGCTGCTTTTATGACCAAATAAAAGCAACTCAGTCTAGTATGGCATAAATTTGCCTAAGTGAAAGATAAGCAATAACTGAGAGAAAAGGTAGACTTGAAATACCCTAAATTCTTCTTGATCTGAAGATGGTAATGTATCCAACATTACAGAGTGCAAACACACTCTTGATTTAAAAACTAAGGAAGACATAAATAAGCTTTGTCCCAAAACATAATGAATACCACTTTGGCCAAGTAGTCTTTTCTGTGCTGGTTTTTGAGGATGGTTGAGCAATAATCCCCTGCAGTGTTGCAAGGTCCAACTTTAGTTTAAACAGGTCTTGGTCTCGTAATCATGTTTAAAACAAATCCTTTGCTAGATAAAGAAAAATTCCTGAAAATTACATGGTCTAGGATATAAAATTGTATGATTATCCAAGTCCCGTTGAATACCTGGCCTTATACCTCTTGTCCATGCCCACATTTACCATGAGAAAGTCTCTCCTTGAGAGTAGATTCCAATGTTTGTAAATGATATCAGCTTTCACTCTGTGAAGACAATGTAAAACTCCTAACTCTGGAAGAGAAAAGCACTTCCCATGGTGACTGTTTACTATCTCGGGAGTCTCTACCCACTGATCTTTTGGATATCCTCAGGATAAAACTCTCTGTGTTTCCCCTGGGACTCTTCCTAATCCTGCATCCATGTTGTTTTACCTGAGCATAGAGAAGACATCAAAAATATCCCAAGATGGTGAAACTTACATGGTAAAATGTGTTCTTTGTCAGGCCCTTCAAAACTGAGAAACAGCAACCATGAAATTTCTGTTATAGAACTCATGATTACATTGAAATTAACCTGTATTGAATATAAAGAGTAAGGCTGCATATGACTAACAGAGAAGAATAACATTTTAAAAAAATCTTTTACTTTTATTCCACACAAATGATGTGCTCTCATTCTTAAAATTAACATTCCCAGTCCTGTTACATTGTTTAAAAAATAAAAAAAAAAAACCCTGTGATTTAAAGAAACATCTAGTAAGCATACCTAAAGTCAATGCTAGTAGGCAACTATCTAGACTTTGAGGGCTGGCTTCATGGTGTCTAGTTAGCTCAAAGGATTGCAGGGACAGGTGAGTAAATTTCAGATGCCATTCTTTGATGAAATGCATTGGCTTCACATCACTCTTTGAATATTCTGACATGATTCATTTTACACAAATCACAATAAATTCCTTTGGATAAAGAATTTATTTAAAGACCTTCATTCTGAAATGGCTACCTGACCTCAGTAGGAGCATATAGCATTTGGGAAGAAACATACATCCTAGTAAGCCAGCACTGGAGGCCAGAATTGAAAAGATTTCCACAGCTACCATGGTTTTGCCTGTGGTACTCAGGTAAGTAGGTATAAAAGCTATCCACACACTACAGAAAACAATCATGCTGAATGTGATTGTTTTTGCCTCATTGAAGGTGTCAGGCAGCCTTCTAGCCAGAAAAGCAATAAGCAAGCTGAGACTGGCCAGAAAGCCCAAATACCCCAGAACACAATAGAATGCAAGTGTGGAACCCTCATTACACAAGAGGATGATTTGCCCAGACTCTGACTGCATGTCAATATCAGGGAAGGGAGGATATGTTCCCATCCAGACTGCACAGATGCATACTTGAATGATGGAACCACAGCAGACTATAGCATTTGAGAGTCGGGTCACCATCCACATTTGTAAGGTGCTTCCTGGTTTGATGGTTTTGAAGGCCATTACCACAATGAAGGTCTTTGCCAAGATAGCAGAAACAGCAACAGAAAATACAACCCCGAAAATCATTTGTCTCAAGACACAAGTGAGTGTTCTGGGTTGCCCAATGAATATCAATGAACAAAAGAAACAGAGCATTAAAGAAACAAGGAGGACATAACTGAGATTTCTGTTATTTGCTCTGACAATGGGTGTGTCCCGATAGCAAATGAATAATCCTAAAATCATGGCTGAAAAGGCAGATAAACTAATGGCCACAGAGACCAAAACCACTCCCAGAGTATCTTCATGGGATAAAAATGTTATAATTTTAGGGAGACATTGATTCCTCTGCTTATTTGGATACTGATCTTCAGGACATTTGAAGCATTTGACCATACCTGAAAATGAGGGAGATTGTTTTATTACACTCAACCCTTAAATTTCCAAATACACCTATAAGACCTATATCTTGCACAGAGCAATAGTTGAATTCTCTAGAAAATGTCTGTGGATATATTCACTGAAACATGATATTGAAAAACAATTAATGAATAAGTTATTTTTTTCTGAGAGAAAAATACAGATATACTATACACATAATATATTCAGAACATGAGTGGACTTGAACAATATGAGAGAATGAGAAATGTTGAACTGATGTTGAAGGGAAATCAGACAATATGAAAATTATATTTGTTTATGAAATAAAGTAAAAGTTGACTTTGAGAGTTTACTATTTTTCCTTTGTTCCATTTGTTTAGTAAATATTGTTTATTACTTGAGAACATCATATATGCATATCATGTATTTTAATCAAATCTACCCCAATTCCTTCCCCTGCAACTCCTTCTCTCTGTCCCTCCAATAATTCTTTATACCAACTTTATTTCTATTTTGGTTTTTTCCCCCACTGTGTTTACTTCATGCTACCTGTATACATATCAATATAGAGCCATCAACCATAGCATGAGCAGGACCACATATTTGAAACAAACAAACAGATGATGCTGATAGAGGATTTCAAGAAGGACATAAGTAACTCCATTAAAGAAGTACAGGAGAACATGAGTCAAATAACCCTATTAAAAAAATGGTGTAAAGAGCTAAACAAAGAATTTTCAACTGAGGAATATTGTATGGCTGAGAAGCACCTAAATAAATGTTCAATATCCTTATTCATTAGTGAAATGCAAATCAAATCAAAACAGCACTGAGATTTCACCTCACACTGGTCAGGATGGCTAAGATCAAAAACTCAGGGGACAGCGGGTGTTGGAGATGTTGTGGAGAAAAAGGAACACTCTTCCTCCTCCACTGCTGGTGGGATTGCAAGGTGTTATTACCATTCTGGAAATTAGCTTGTTGGATACTCAATAAACTGGGCATAATACTACTGGACTACTCTGCTATACCACTCCTGGGCATATACCCAGAATTCTACAGCATATAATAGGAACACATGCTCCACTCTGTTCATAGAAGTCCTATTTATAATAGCCAGAAGCTGGAAAGAACCCAGGTGTCCCTCAGTGGAGGAATGGATACAGAAAATGTGATATATTTACACAATGAAATACCACTCAACAATTAAAAACAATGAATTCATGAAATTTTTATGCAAATGGTTGAAACTGGAAAATATCATCCTAAGTGAGGTAACCCAATCACAAAAGTATACACATGGAATGCAATCTCTGATAAGAGGATATTAATTAGCCCAGAAGCTCTGAATACTCAAGACACAATTAGCATATCAAATGAATCCCCTGAAGAAATAAGGAGAGGGCCCTGATTCTGGAAAGGCTTCATCTAGCATTGTAGGGGAGTACCAGGACAGAGAAAAAGGAGAGAGGTGATTGGAGAATGGTTGGAGAGAAGACGCCTTATGGGACATATGGGGTCGGGGGAACAGAGAAAGAGGAAATCATTTGAAATGTAAACAAAGAATATAGAAAAGAAAAACAGAAAAAAAACAAGAGAACATGAGTCAACAGGTAGAAGCCCTTTAAAAGGAAACACAAAACCGCTTAAAGAAATACAATAAAACATGTGTCAATAGCTAGAAGCCCATAAAGAGGAAATACAAAAATCACTTAAAGACATACAAGAGAACATGGGTTAATAGGCAGAAATCCTGATAGAGGAAACACAAAAATCCCTTAAAGAATTAGAGGAAAATGCAAACAAACAAATCAAGGAACTAAGAAAAAACATCCAGGATCTAAAAAGGAAGTAGAAACAACTAAGAAATGATAAAGGGAGACAACTTTAGAGATACAAAACCTTGGAAAAAAAATCAGGTGCCAGAGATGCAAACTTCAACAATAGAACACAAGAGAAAGAGGAAAGAATCTGAAGTGCTGAAGATCCCATAGAAAACATTGACTCAACAGTCAAAGAAAATGCAAAATGTAAAAAGCTTGTAACCCAAAACATCCAGGAAATCCAGGACACAATGAGAAGACCAAACCTAAGGATTATAGGTATAGAAGAGAGTGAAGATTTACAACTTAAAGGGCCAGTAAAAAATCTTCAACAAAATTAAAGAACTCTTTCCTAATCTAAAGAAAGAGAAACCCATGGGCAGACAAGGAGCTTACAGAACTTGAAACAGACTGCACAAGGACAGAAAAACTCCCATCACATAAAATCAAAACCCCAAATATACTAAACAAAATAAGAATATTAAAAGCAGTAAGAGAAAAGGCCAAGTAGCATATAAAGGAAGACCTATCGTAATTACAACAGACTTCATGCCAGAGACAATGAAAATCAGAAGATACTGAGCAGATCTCACACAGACTCTAGAAGAACACAAATGCCAGCCCAGACTACTATACCCAGCAAAACTCTCAATCAGTAAAGATGGAGAAACCAAGATATTCCATGATAAAACCAAATTTACACAACATCTTTCCACAAATCCGGCCCTAAAAAGGATAATAGATTAAAAATGTCCATACAAGGAGGCCAACTAAACCCTACAAAAAGCAAGATAGTAATCTTCTTTCAACAAACCCTAAAGAAGATAAACACACAAATATAAAAATAACATCAAAAATAACAGAAAGCCATAATCACTATTCCTTAATATCTTTTTAAATCAATGGATTCAATTCCCCAATAAAAAGACAAAGACTAAAAGACTGCGTAATTAAACAGAACCCCAAATTTTGTGGCATAAAGGAAACCTACCATGTTGTCAAAGAAAAACACTACCTCAGAGTAGAAGGCTGGAAAATAATTTTCCAAGAAAATGGTCCAAGGAAATAAGCTTGAGTAGCCATTCTAATACAGGATAAAATCAACTTTTAACCTAAAGTCATCATAAAAGACACTGAAGGACACGTTATGCTCATCAAAGGAAAATCTACCAAGAAGAACTCTCAGTCCTGAACATATATATTCAAAAGGGCACACTAAGTCATAAAAGAAATTTTACTAAAGTCCAAAGCACACATTGCACCTCACACAATGATTGTGGGTGATTTTAACATTCCACTCTCGTCTATGGACCAATCAGAGAACACAAACTAATCAGAGACACAGTAAAACAAATTGAAGTTTTGGACCAAATGGATTTAAGAGATATCTATAGAACATTTCAACCTAAATCATAAGAATATATCTTGTTCTCACCACCTCATGGTATCTTCTTCAAAATTGATCATATAATTGGTCACAAAACAGACCTCAACAGATATGAGAAGACTGAAGTAGTTCCATGCCTCCTATCCGATAACTACAGATTAAGACTGGTCTTCAATAGCAACAAATATAGCAGACAGCCCATACAAACATGGAAGATGAACAATGCTCTACTCAATTATCCCTTGGTCAATGAAAAAATAAGGTTAGATATTAAAGACTCTTCAGAATTTAATGAAAATGAAGGCACAACATTCCCAAACTTATGGGACAAAATGAAAGCAGTGCTAAGAGGAAAACCTATAACCCTGAGAGCCTCCAAAAAGAAACTGTAGACAGTATACACTAGCTTCTTAATGGCACACCTGAAAAATTTGGAAAAGAAAGAAGCTAATACACTGAAGAGGAGTAGAAGGCAGGAAATCATCAAACTCAGGACTAAAATCAACCATGTTTAAGCAAAAAGAACCATATAATAAATCAACAAATCTAGGAGCTGACTCTGAAAAAAATCAACAAAGATCGATAAATGGTAAGCCAGACTAATCAGAGGACACAGAGACAGTATCCAAATTAACAAAGATCTTTACCAACCTTACATCCCACAGAGGGCTAATATCCAATATATACAAAGAACTCAAGATGTTAGTTCAGAGAACCAAATAACACTGGTAAAAAATGGGGTAAAGAGCTAAACAAAGTATTTTCAACTGAGGAATATTGTATGGCCGAGAAGCACCTAAATAAATGTTCAACATCTCTATTCATCAGGGAAATGCAAATCAAAACAGCACTGAGATTTCACCTCACACTGGTCAGGATGGCTAAGATCAAAAACTCAGGGGACAGCAGGTGCTGGAGAGGTTGTGGAGAAAAAGGAACACTCCTCCACTGCTAGTGGGATTGCAAGGTGGTATTACCACTCCGGAAATTATTTTGGTGGTTACTCAAAATACTAGGCATAATACTACTGGAGGACCCTGCTATACCACTCCTGGGCATATACCCAGAGGATTCTACAGCATGTAATAAGAACACATGCTCCACTATGTTCATAGAAGTCCTATTTATAATAGCCAGAAGCTGGAAAGAACAAAGCTGTCCCCCAACAGAGGAATGGATATAGAAAATGTGGTATATATACACAATGGAGTACTATTCAGCCATTAAAAACAATGAATTCATGAAATTCTTAAACCAGTGTATGAAATTGGAAAATATCATCCTTAGTGATGTAACCCCATGACAAAAAACACTCATGGTATGCATTCACTGATAAATGGATATTAGCCTAGAAATTTGGAATACCCAAGACACATTTCACATATCAAATCATCCCCAAGAAGGAGGAAGAACAAAATATGGATTTTTCGGTCCTTTATAGAAAGAAGAAAACATACCCACAGAAGGAGATACAGAGACAAAAACTAGAGCAGAGTCTGAGGGAAAGACCATCCAGAGACTACCCTACCCAGGTATCCATCCTATATATACAACCAGACATTATTTTGGCTGCCCACAAGTGCTGGCTGAGGGAAAGACTATCCAGTGACTACCCCACCCAGGTATCCATCCTATATCCACAACCCAGACATTATTGTGGCTGCTCACAATTGCTGGCTAACCTGAGCAAGATATACCTATCACCTGGGAGGCTCACCTAGTGCCTGACAAATACAGAAAGGGACACTCTCAGCCAGCCATTGAATTGAGCACAGGATCCCCAATGGGGGAGGTACAGAATGGACCCAAGACCTGAAGGTGTTTGTAGTGCCACAGGAGGAATAACAACATGAGTCATCCAGTACTCCCAGAGGAACCAGGGAGATAGCCATCAACCAAAGAATACAAATGGAGTTACCCGCAACTCCAGATGTAGGCAGCAGAGGATGGTCTTGTTAGATACCAAAGGGAGGAGAGGCTCTTGCTCCTGGAAAGTTTTAATGCAGTAGTGTAGAGGAATACCAGGACAGGAAAGCAGGGAAGGGTTGATTGGGGAAGAGAGCATGGCTTATGGGATTTTCAGGTGAGGGGGGAAACAGGAAAGGGGCAACATTGAAAATGAAAATAAAGAATATATCTAATAGAAATTATGCATTTTACATTTCAATGTACCTATAGTGCTAAAGATAGATAAAATATGTTGCATTTTAAAGGATACATATGTAAGCAATCTCTCTTGTAAACTTCTTATTCAAATGGACAGTTTTAATTTATGTTTGTACTTTAATGAACTTTTGTAAAACAGGACTCAGTTGAAAAAATCATGTATTTATTTGCCAAGAAATAGTGCACAATGCTAGGAAGGCCAATACTACATCAAAGCAGGAGGTGAGAACAGGATGGGAAGGAGAAGAACAGCATAGTAGAAAAACTTAGAAATTATAAGTGAACTTAGAGATTAAAAAGGAACTTAGAAATGGGAAAGAAATGAGAGAGTTTTTGGAGTAGAGAATTATTTGGAGAGCTTGGAAATACATATTAAAATTGCTTTTCAAAGTGCCCCTTTTTCTTCCAGATACTTTCCTTAGCAGGCTGTAAGTCTTAGCCTCCAAGTTCATGCAGAGATAAGAAGGAAGGCTACTTTACATAATCCCCAACTGTTTTATTATGAGATACTAAATGCCAGAGGCTATAGTTTCTGGCCCCTAGAAGAACTGAGAGGCAGACCAGGTACTACTGCAAAGTAACTGAGACTTAAGTCAGGTAAATGATTCATTATTGAAAAGCATCTATAAATATCTCACAAGACCAAGATTTGCTCTCCATTCACCACCACTCAACTCTTTACCACCTCAGCTACCTCCAAGAGAGAACTAGACTGTTAAATCAGGTCTCTAACAGGAACACCTAGAAACTAAAACTCTCTAGCATTTACTGATATCTATGTTTAGAAACAGTAATATTTTCTTTTAATTCTTTCACTTTGTTTATTATCCAAGCATGTATCATTGTGCAAGAAATAATCAGAAGCCAATATATTTTAGGTGAATAGTTTTGCTTAGGGAGAAAAACTCTTGTTTTGGACAAGTTCCTTAATATCCTGGATTAAAATCTGATTAGAGTTTATCATGAGAAAAAAATTTATGGTGACAATGGCATGATCTGTAGATACAGTTGAGTCTAGGGCTGCATATAAGGCTTTAGGTTCTATTCCCAGCACAAAAATGTGTTAAAAATATGATGATGGTAGACATATTATTCTCAGAAATTTTAGTAAACTAGAAAGATATCACCCAATTAAAATCCTTATTTTCAGTAAATGTAAACTTGCAAATCACTCACAGTCCTCCCTGCACATCACTCACAGCCCCACACATCACTCACAGCCCTGCCCATCACTCACAGCCTCACATCACTCACAGCCCTGCCCATCACTCACAGCCCCACAAATCATTCATCCTCTGTGATCTCTCAGTGCTTGGGTATACTGTGACCAGATGGTGGCTTACAGTCCAAGGAATGCATAATGACAGCTCCCTCAAGACTCAAAGTATTACAAAGGGAACCTTTTAGTTCATACAGGAAATACCTTATTTAATCATAAACAAATAGTTATGGAGTTTCTACAATTCACCATAGGATGTACACTCTGGGTCCCAGTGTCCAAGTGTCCCAGTGTCCCAGTGTCCCAGGGTTCCAGAAAAGGACTACTGTATCTGCCATCAATGTCACTCTGATGCATTCTTTTTAGCAGTTGCTCTCATTTGACAAGTCTGTATTTTGTCTCAACTGACTCTAGGTTTTATGACCTTAGCACTTTATATGGTTTCTCAGAAGTCTTATTTCAATGTAAATAAAAACATTGCTTATATTAATATTTATTGGAAGTATAACATAAGGTCATGCTCTATAATGCATCTCATACTTTAGGGTATACGGGGAGCATTAACTGTTTATTGTATACACAGCGCACCAACCTTACCCATTAATACTGCTATAGCTGTAATAGAACTAGTAGTGAAAAGCAGGGAACCAAAGAAATGAAACTTAAACTCAAAGCAGATGTGCAGAAGACAGAGCTGGACCAGATACAGGAGAATATTCCTGTGGTCATAGTCACCCAGGAGGCTCAGCCGGGAGGATTGCTGGAACCCAGGAGTTTGAGATCAATACACACAATATAGCAAATAAAACAAAAAGATAAATATCTGTAACAAAAATGACTGGGTTGAGATCAATGTTTTTGTTTGTTTTTGTTTTCTTTTTCTTTTTTTTTCTTTTTTTATTCGATATATTTTTTATTTACATTTCAAATGATTTTCCCTTTTCTGGCCCTTACTCCCTGAAAGTCCCATAAGCCCTCTTCCCTCCCTCTGTTCTCCCATCCACCCCATCCCACTTCCCTGTTCTGGTTTTGCCCTATACTGCTACACTGAGTATTTCCAGAACTAGGCCACTCCTGCATTCATCTTATACATCATTTAATGTGTGGATCATGTTTTGGGTATTCCAAATTTCTAGGCTAATATCCACTAATTAGTGAGTGCATACCATGATTAATCTTTTGAGACTGAGTTACCTCACTTAGTATGATGTTTTCCAGCTCCATCCATTTGTCTAAGAATGAATTCATTGCTTCTAATGGCTGAATAGTACTCCATTGTGTATATATACCACATTTTTCTGCATTCACTCTTCCGTTGAGGGATACCTAGGTTCTTTCCAGGTTCTGGCTATTATAAATAAGGCTACTATGAACATAGTGTAGCACTTATCCTCATTACCTGCTGGGGAATCCTCTGGGTATGTGCCCAGGAGTGGTATAGCAGAATCCTCTGGAAGTGATTTGCCCAGTTTTCTGAGGAACCACCAGACTGATTTTCAGAGGGGTGGTACCAATTTGCAATGCCACCAGCAATGCACAAGCAAAATGGAACACCACCAGAGGATGTTCCTCTTTCTCCACATCCTTGCCAACACCTGCTATATCCTGAATTTTTAATCTTAGCCATTCTGACTGGTATAAGGTGAAATCTCAGGGTTGTTTTGATTTGCATTTCCCTAATGACTAATGAAGTTGATCATTTTTTAAGATGCTTCTCTGCTATCTGAAGTCCTTCGGGTGAAAATTCTTTGTTTAGCTCTGTACCCCATTTTTAATAGGGTTACTTGGCTTTCGGGGGTCTAACTTCTTGAGTTCTTAGTATATATTGGATATTAGCCCTCTATCAGATGTAGGGTAGGTGAAGATCTTTTCACAATTTATTGGTTCCCGATTTGTCCTTTTGATGGTGTCCTTTACCTTACAGAAACTGTAATTTCATGAGATCCCACTCAGGGCTGAAATCAATCAAGTGGAAACAAAGAGAACCATACAAAGAATCAATGAATCCAGGAGCTGGTTCTTTGAGAAAATCAACAAAATAGAAAAACCAAAGGGCACAATCTTAGCAAGATTGACCAACCTATACTCAACACAACTGGAGAATCTGGAAGAAATGGACAATTTCCTAGACAGATACGAAATACCAAAATTAAATCAGGACCAAATAGTCCCATAACCCCTAAAGAAATAGAAGGGGTCATAGAAAGTCTTCTAACCAAAAAAACCACAGGACCAGATGGTTTCAGTGAAGAATTCTATCAGACCTTCAAAGAAGACCTAACACCAATACTCTTCAAACTATTCCACAAAATAAAAATGGAAGAAACACTACCCAACTCCTTCTATGCAACCACAATTATGCTGATACCGAAACCACACAAAGATCCAACAAAGAAAGAGAACTTCAGACCAATTTCCCTTATGAACATCGATGCAAAAATACTCGATAAAATTCTTGCCAACCGAATCTAAGAACACATCAAAAGCGATCATCCACCATGATCAAGTAGGTTTTATCCTAGGGATGTACAGATGATTTAATATACAGAAATACATCAATGTAATCCACTACATAAACAAACTCAAAGAAAAAAATCACATGGTCATTTCATTGGATGCTGAAAAAGCATTTGACAAAATTCAGCATCCTTTCATGCATAAAGTCTTGGAATGAACAGGAATTCAAGGCCCATACCTAAACATAGTAAAAACCAATATACAGCAAACTGGTAGCCAACATCACACTAAATGAAGAGAAACTTGAACCAATTCCACTAATATCAGGGACTAGACAAGGCTGCCCCCTCTCTCCTTATCTTTTCAATATTGTACTTGAGGTACTAGCTCGGGCGTTTTGACAACATAGGGATGTCAAGGGGTTAAAAATTGGAAAGGAATAAGTTAAACTATCACTATTTGTAGATGAAATGATAGTCTACCTAAGTGACTCAAAAAACTCCACTAGAGAATTCCTATAGCTGATAAACAACTTCAGCAAAGTGGCAGGTTATAAAATCATCTCAAGCAAATGAGTAGCCTTCCTATACTCAAAGGATAAGCAGGCTGAGAAAGAAATTAGGGAAATGACACCCTTCACAATAGCCACAAACAGTATAAAGAACCTTGGTGTGACTCTGACCAAACAAGTGAAAGATCTGTTTCACAGGAACTTCAAAACTCTGAAGAAGACCACAGAAAATGGAAAAATCTCCTACGCTCATGGATTAGAAGGATTAATATAGCTAAAATGTCAATTTTGCCAAAAGAAGTATGCAGATTCAATGCAATAACCATCAACATCCCAACTCAGTTTTTCATAGAGTTAGTTAGAAAGAGCAATTCTCAAATTCAGCTGGAATAACAAAAAACCCAGGATAGCTAAAACTATTCTCAACAATGAAAGAAATCTTGGGGGAATAATACCCCTGACCTCAAGCAATACTAAAGAGCAATAGTGTTAAAAACTACATGGTATTGGTACAGTGACAGGCAGGAGGATAAATGGAATAGGATTGAAGATCCAGAAATGAACCCATACACCTATGGCCACTTGATCTTCAACAAAGGAGCTGAAAACATCCAGAGGAAAAAAGATAGCCTTTTCAACAAATGGTGCCGGTTCAACTGGAGGTCAGCATGCAGAAGGATATGAATTGATACATCCTTTTCTCCTTGTACTAAGATCAACTCCAAATTGATCAAGGACCGCCACATAAGCCAGACACTCTGAAGCTAATAGAAAAGAAATTGGGGAAGACCCTTGAGGACATCAGTACAGGGGGAAAGTTCCTGAAGAGAACACCAATAAAATATGCTCTAAGATCAAGACTTGTTTTGTTTTTCAAGGCATGGTTTCTCTCTTCAGCATTGGCTGTCATGAAACTCACTCTGTGGATCAGAATTGCCTTGAACTCAGATATCCGCATACTGAGAGTTGGCATTAAGAACTTTGCCACCTCAACACAGCATTAACTTGTTTTAAAGTATTAAGAGTCAGCTACATAAATATAACTCTGTCTTCAGGTGTTGTGTTTTCACCCCTCTCTAGTGGTGCATTATTTCCACATTGAGAACCATATCTAGAAATTTCCACATTTAGAACCATTTTATAAATACCTGTTTCATTTGTAATCTCTCCAGCTGGACATGGGGCACAATAATAACAACAGAATGCAAGCAAATGATGTAGTGTTTTCCTAAATCCAAGAGGACAACTTTGTTTGCAAATAGAAAAAGGAATCTGTATAGGAGACATGAGAGGAGCAAAGGCAGTCAGCTCATGACATTCAGTATTAGCATCGAGATGGTAAATTTCAGCAGGACATCTGTGTACTATAAGAAAGAAGTATCAGACTTTTAGAGAGTATGAAGCCAAATTGCCAGTTTCTCCCTATACCTAATTCTCTTTTTGAACTGCTGCTTTATTTTATTTCATTGTTTGATTGATTTTCTTGCTTTCATTTATTTCATTTTATTTATTTCATATATTTTGATCATGTCCTTCTCTTCTCCCATCTCTGTCCAAGTACTCTCCTTCTCTCAACCTGCCCAAATTTGAGTTCTTTCTCAAAAAAAAAACAGACTGAAGTCCCCAAAACTCAACTAAGCATCAAACCTTGGAAATAAAATACAACAGCACTAAAAGCAAAAGAAATAAAAACAAAACTGTAACCAAATAAAAGTTGTCTTCTGACTATTTAATTATCTCTATTCTGGTGGTAGGATCTGATGGCTTTGGATAATTAACTTGGTTTTGCTTTTCCTGGGCCAAAAGCTGATGTCTTCTTGCAGTTTACTCGTACTGCAGCAGAAAAAAGGAAAGAAAGAAAGAAAGAAAGAAAGAAAGAAAGAAAGAAAGAAAGAAAGAAAGAAAGAAAGGAAGGAAGGAAGGAAGGAAGGAAGGAAGGAAGGAAGAAAGAAAGAAAGAAAGAAAGAAAGAAACAAAGAAACAAAGAAACAAAGAAACAAAGAAACAAAGAAACAAAGAAACAAAGAAACAAAGAAACAAAGAAACAAAGAAACAAAGAAAGAACAGACAGAGGGAAAGAGGGATGTAGGGGAAGAAGGAATGAAGGAAGAAATGAAGGAAAAGGAAGGAAGGAAGGTAGGAAAGAATTGATGAAGGAAGGAAGAAAAGAAAAGAGAAAAGGAAAGGAAGAAAAGAGAAGAAATTAAGAAAGTCAATGTAAGCGCACAGAAAAACAAGCACACATTGGCAGAAGCAGAAAGAGGCTACTCCAAGTATTTATTATTGCTTTCAGTGATTTTATAGGTTTTCTGTTACAAAAATCTATGTTAAAAAAATTGTCTCATATACAAAATGTTAAAAAAAAGGAATCACAGCAGAAAGGATATAAATTCAAAGCAGTTTTTCTTTGTATCAGTTCGTTATAAGTTAAAAGCAACAGTTTCATATGGTCGTGGTTTTCCACAGTGTACACCTATGGGATATTTCTTAGATCTATAATTGAACAAATGTTTTCTCATTGATAATTAATTTTTTCCAATCTGTTTTTTCCCTAGCACAATTAATCCAGGAAACATGAAGGTATAAAGAGCTCTATTTGCAACTTTTATTTTATAGGGTCCTTGAGAATACTTGTATGAATTTAGGAGCTCTTTAAAATCACGATCAGCAATTAGAAAACCATCAATACATCAAAACAGCTTTATTACATCAAAGTATATTTCATATTGATTCTGAAGGAAATGTACCCAATAAAATGAATAAATACACAGGAAATTACGCTACATCATACTGTGAGGAATGAGGAGGAATATCTAAGTCAAAGTATCTGTGTGCACCCAGATACTCTCAGAGTGCACCCACTACAACCACTCAAAACTGTGGAATATCTCCAGAAATTTTACTAACTTGTCATAGCATTTCCTAGATGGCTTCTGTTAGAAACATAAAAGAATAGTGCATGAGGGTTGGGGGGCAATGAGTTTTACTTGCACAACTTGTACAGAGACAGGTTGTAGAGAGTACAAGTTAGACACAGGTGAATGACAGAACCAGGAGAACTTGAGAAGGAGCCAAAAGATTAATACATATTGTCAAACTTACTATGAAGCAAAGCAGAGCAAATTCAGTCAGAAACTGAGAGAAGTCAGATTGAAACAATCAGCTTGAAGAAGACATTGAGCCAGAATGCCTGAGTTGAAACAGATAGCCAGAACTCAGAAGGAGGAAGCAATGGGGAGCTTCTTTAGCTTTAAGTCTCAAAGACTGTAAATGTTCTAGAACTAGAATAGGTTATAGGAGTCTAGAAGCATCCTGAAGTAGAATTAGGATAGCAGGTGGAGGCAGTAAGCCTCAGAGATGGCAATTAACTTCATAAAATCAAAGTTATATTTATAAGTCCAAATGATTGGGGAGACTGGTTTCATCCACATGCATTTATTTTATTTATTTACTGAAGGCAGTTACTTCCACTAAAGCCTTGACCACTATGACTAATCCAAATAGCTGTACAAGATGTTGTTTCTTTTTCTTTTTTTTCTTTTTTCTTTCTAGGTAAACCATGGGTGCATCTGATCATTACAAAAATGAAACCATCTGAAGAATTAATCCAAAATGAATCAGTAATTCTTACAGTGATTCGTAGGCAGAAAGTTCTGGTATTCACCATTAGAAAGGACAAAATAAGGGCACTCTCAGCCTGATGGCACTCAACATTCTCTTAACCCTGTTCTCTGAGGAATTCCACTCTGAGAACAGCATACATTGCTTATGGGGCCATGGTGTATCTAGCTTGGTTGGGCAAGGCCACTCTGGAGACTCAACTCCATAATCCTGTGGCCATCAGTCACATGTGACATGCCCCACTCCCTAGTGTTCTAGCTGGACTCCACCTCTGCACTCACCTGGCTTTCCCTGCCCCTTGGTTACCTGGCAATACTAGGTAACCCAGCTTAATATAAATGGATACTCCCCCCCCCCAGTTCTCTTTTATCCTTCTCCTCTCTCTTTCTCTCATTCTCTCTCTCTCACACATCTCTCTCTCACACACACATACACATCTCTCTCTCTCTCATTCTCTCTTTCAAGTGGTCATGTTTGTTCCTCATCTCTCTATCTTCTCTTTCTCCTTTTCTCCTTTTAGTCTTTTAATAATAAATCATAAAACTATGAACTGTCTCTTTTATTAAACCTGCTGTATAAAAGCACAGAGCAAGCCTCAGCATTTCCAGCTGACATGGGAAAGGATCCAAGCCAGACTTCTCTCAGCCTGCTGAGCTTCCATCACAGCTAAACAGCTTCACCTATAACAGGTATTCAGGGCTGTGCTAATGGCCCCACCCATTAGCCCTGCAGCTCCTGTCTGTGGGCCTTCAGTATGTTTGATCCTGCTGGTGTTCCCATCCCCTCAGTATGTGCATGCCAGAGCTCTCCTATGAAGGACCTCCTGCCACCATCACAGGCACACTCTCCTCCTTTTTTTCCCCACAAGTGCTGACTTTAAAGATACTCACCTGATTGTTGTATATACCCAAATTTATGAGTGTGTCATTTAGGAAAAGATTCTGAACACTGTGAGATCCAAAGACAAACTCTCCAACTTTCACTTGAGCTTCGGTACCACTCTGCAGAGACTGGTAATTAAAGATGTCAATCTTGGTTGTTGAAATTTCCTGGGTCACAATGTTCTCCTCATTGATGTTTCTTCCAAGTTTGCCCTTTTCTAAGAATGGATGGAGCTAAAAGAGAAAATAACTGTCAGGCCGGGCAGTGGTGGCGCACACCTGTAATCCCAGCACTCTGGGAGGCAGAGGCAGGCAGATTTCTGAGTTTGAGGCCAGCCTGGTCTACAGAGTGAGTCCCAGAACAGCCAGGGCTACACAGAGAAACCCTGTCTCGAAAAAAACCAAAAAAAAAAAAAAAAAAAAAAAAAAAAAAAAAAAAAAAAAAAAAAGAAAAGAAAAGAAAAAAAAGAAAAAAAGAAAAAAAGAAACAAAAAGAAAAGAACTGTCAGAAATTGCAGTATAACTCACTGAGATGCAAATAAACCTGGTTAGTATAATTGCACTCTCTTTCACAAACTGTATGTTCCTGTGGCTTTGATTTTTATATCATTTATCAATTATTTATCATAAGGCTAGAACATGTATGATGATACCAAGACATTAACATAGTTATATGCTTTTCAGCAAAACTATCACCACTATTCAGGTTTTATTTCTGAAATTTTCTCTGTCACTCAGTAATGACTCTGGCAGACAGATTCTAAATTTTGAGATTAACAATTTGAAAAATTATGAAAAATAAAAACAATTTGAATGAGGTTGTTTAAATTTGCATAAGAGGTTTTCAAAAAAGCCATAATTTTTCACCACCATACATAACTCAAGAAAGTTCAAATAAAATAAAATTTTCAGATTTTAAAATATGAAATTTGCAAATAAGGAAGGAGGCAAAAGAAGAAGATCTGTGGTACAGAAATGTATAGGAACATTTGATGGAGACCTGCAAAGATGGTTCAGAGTCAGAGAGAATAGATTAGGGTAAGTTAACCAAACCTGAAGATTATGAAGAAGTCATATATAGCTACAACTTTAAGCTAGTTACAAAGTAAAAGGCAATTTAAAAAGAATTTAAACAGAGAAATTACAGTTTATTACATATAAAATATCCTTGTGGCAGATAAGAAGCCCCCAAAAGACCCCAAGACAATGCAGGTTATGATCCTTGCCTTTGGTTACGCATACAAACCACATGGTAAGACACTACTACTCAAGACACCACACTCTTTGCTGCAGGACACAGCAATGAGGCCAGAACTAATGTGAAAACTTTCTCCCTGTTATCTATTCTGCTTGTCTGTCTGGCACATTTCACTCTGGTAGAAGCTAAACTACAAGCTTCTGAGGAAGTAAAGTCAGCAAAGGTTTTTCCCAGCTGTAGACCTTGCATTCTATAATACCCACTTTCCAGACATGATATGCATACTGGGGAAATACTGGCGCAACTGTTATGGGAATAAACAACTTCTTGCTCATGGTATTTGAGGATGTCCTTACAAGAAAGACTCATACCTGTTACTACAAATGTATTTAAGATCAATATCTTGCGAGATCAGAAATCATATGGGTGTGCCTACTACTTCTGTTTGGCTAAGAATACACTTTATTGAATTTCCTACTAAATATTTAGAAGAATAGAATCCTGCTATTGTCAGATTATATCAGATAATTTCTCTATGCCACGAATATTGATTGTTCATAGTGAAATAAGACAGCCATGAGAGGATTCCAAAATCATAGAAACCATTGGGAAAAAGGAGATTGAGATAATGAACAAATCAGATGCTGGTTAGGAGGTCCATGAACTACTGTCTTTTAGGTATGACATAGTCATGGCACTCAGGAGCTTATGGTAGTTAAGTCTGCTTGTATAGAAACAGAACAAGATCTAGTCCATAAAAATGATTAACTTCAGATGAGGGAGGACGTTTATAGGGTCATGCCCATCACATGAGCAATGTAATTATTTAAAAGATTCTAAAGGAGGGGAAGTCATTGTCGTTAGAAATACCAACATTTTTTATTCCCTTCTGCCTCATTGGATAACTGCATATACATGCCCATATGGAAGGCCCTGTAGGTCATAAATCTAGTGGGTCATGAAAGAAAACACAAATCAAAAGACATGAATATAGAATAGAGAGATAGTGGGAGACTGGAGGATCTGTGAGAATGCAGAGAGCTAAGAGATTTAGAGAAATTGATGTGAAGAAAAGCATTTTCTATTTCTATGCTTGTTGTACCTGTCAAAGAATACATTATTTTAATAGACTTTATAGGGTAGATATACAAAAAAAATATCTGACCTTATAATTTAAACTAAAAACAAACAAAAAATCCAATTCTCTGAAGAATTAAGTGAAAAATATCCCTTCCTTAGAGAGGAGAATGTTTTACTTTTAAGGTTTAATCAGCAAAATTCTCTCCTCTTAAAGTGAAGGGAAAATGAATATAATCACATTTAAAAATACTCGAGAGTTAAATTTTATTCATATTCCTGCCTTGTAGAAAAGTTAAGGGAAACTTTCACAGAAAAGGAAAATTTTGTTATCTAGAAAACGAAACTGACATACAGTCTAGAACAGCAAAGAAGCAGAATAGCACAGTTAAATTGAGCATTGTATCTTCTTTATCTTTGTGCTAGGCAATAATCTGCTCAAAACCACAAAGTGAATGAAATACCACCTGGGTATATCTTTAGATAAATGAAACATTTGACAACACTGCTACAACCGATAGAAAAGAGAAAGAAGAAGAGTTCACAAATGTGTAAACATTGCTGATAAGCAGTACTTGCTAATGTGCCTTAAACATGTTTGAAAAACAACAGAATATTTTAAGTATAACTGATATGCTTAGAGAAAATTCAAATGGAACATATTCAATTGAATCTAATGAAGTCAGATAAAAAAAATGAACAAAAAGGGGTCAACTGCCCCATATAGAAAATTCTCACATGATAGACATTATTAAAAAGATTAATAGTGAATTTAAAATGAGTACACTAAATGCATGAATTTAAAACAGAAACAACACACAGCATCCTGTATCCAGGCCTTGCAAGAGGCCAGCTGTGCACCTGGAGCCTGGCTGGGAAGAAGCAGCATGTTCTGTTGTGTCTGGCCCTGCAGAGTTGAGGATCCAGTCCTGAGGCCTCGGGCAGCAGCCTTCCTGTCTCTGCCTTGGGATTGGGAACAGCCTGGGCCACAGCACCCTGTCACCAGGCCATGCCAGAGGCCAGCTGTTCACCCAGAGGCTGGCTGGGAGGAAGCAGCATGCTCTGGTGTGTCTGGCCCTGCAGAGCAGAGGATCCAGTCCTGAGCCCTCTGGCTGGATCCTTCCTGTCTCTGCGTAGGGATCTGGAACAGCCTGGGCCACAGCACCTCATCTCTAAGCAATGCACAGGGTCAGCTGTGCACCCAGAGGCCAGCTGGGAAGAAGAAGCTTGCACTAGTGAGTCCAGCATTGATAACAAGTCCAACTAACACCAGTGAGAACTAGATGGAAAAAGGTAAACGTAGGAATGTTCCTAACTGAAATCAAGGCAATATGGCAGCATCTGAAGCCAACTCTCCATTAACAGCTTGTTCTGGATACCACAACACACCAGAAAAACAAGATTTAGAATTAAAATCACTGGTCATGATGCTGTTACAGGATCACATGAAGGACATAAAGAAAAAACTCTTAAAGAAATTCAGGAGAAAATAGATCAAAAGTTAGAAGTGCTTACAAGGGAAACACAAAAATCATTGAAAGAAATTCAGGAGAATACAGAAGCCAATAAGGAGGAAATGCAAAAATCACTTAAAGAAATACAGGAGAACTTTGGTCAACAGGATGAGGACATGAAAGAGGAAACATATACAGGTAGACGCATTCAAATTGCACAATCGTCTCAATGGAGACACTAAAACTAGAAACACATAGGTAATTACATTGTAGACTCTAAGATACCACAGATGCCCAGATCGCTATACCCAGCCAAACTTTCTGTCACCATTGCTGGAGCAAACAAGATATTCTGTAATAAACACAAATTTAAACGATATCTCTCCACAAATTCATTGCTACAGATGGTGCTAAAATGAAAACTCCAACGCTAGAAGGTAAAATATACCAATGAAAACATAAGAAATTCATAACCTCACAGCTGAAAAACCAAAAGAGGGAACTATGAAGAAAAACTAAGATACATACACTCATACTCACATATACAACCACTTCTGGCACCCGATAAAAACAAGAAGCATCATTGATATCTCTCAATATCAATGGACTTAATTCCTCAATAAAAAGATACAGGCTAACAGAACGGATCTGAAAACAAGATCCAAGCTTTCAAAGCAAATATGAAACACATCTCAAAATCAACATAGTAGATACATCAGATTAAAGGTTTGGGGAAATGATTTCTAAGCAAAAGGACCTAAAAGTCAATGTACAATAAATATTCTAACATCTGATAAAATAGACTTCAAAAGAAAATTACTCAAAAGAGATGGGAAAGAACATTCATATTCATCAAAGGATAAATCTACCAATATGACATCCCAATTCTCAACAACTATACCACAAACATCTAAACCAAAGGCTGTTAAAGAAACACCAGGAAATCTCAAATCACACATATATTTCACATATTGGTAGTTGGAGACTATAATACCCCACCCACTATCGATAATGCATGAGTCAACCTGATAAAAGCTCAATAAATACTGAAGTTAAGAAATGTTATTAATAAATTGGACCTTACATAGTAAGTTAGCCAAAGAAGATCAAAGGATGCAGAAAAGAAAATAAAAATTCCAGACATCATTATTACAAATAATGTGATAGTATACATAAACAAACCCCAAAATTCTATAGGGAACTTGTATGGCTGAGATCACTTTCAGCAGTGTGCCTGAATTCAATACTAACTCAAAGAAATAATTAGTAGCCTTCCTATATACAAATGACAGACTGAGATATAAATCAGGGAAACAACACTCTTCCCAATAACCATAAAATATAAAGTACTTTGGGGTAGCCAAATCAAGAAAGCAAAAGACTAGAAAAACGAGGAACATAACAGAAGAAAAAAAGGACTCCCAGGGAGAGAGGAGGTGGTAGCAGCAGCAGCAGCATCTTATCCAGCTGAAGGGCCATCAGCAGTGGAACCAAGGATACAGGGTCCTGCCAGGCCCTGTGCCCACATCACTGACCATCACCAGAGAACACCGAAAGCCCCTAGGTAAGTAGACTTAGCCTGAGGCCAACATCGCTGGAGTCTAAGCCCCACAGGTGTTGGCCTTCGCCCAGGCTCTGGGCTATTCTGGGGGCCATCAGTGAGCTAACCCAGTCAGGAGGCTCTTTGCCTGGCAGTCTGTCCCCGCACATATGCTGCCATTTTGATTACAGGACACCAGAGAGTCCTAGCAGGCAAAGCCAGCTAACAGTCATAGCCCGAGGCTAACATAGCGGACTATGCCCCTATGTCTGGTGTTTAAGCCCCTCAGGCTTTGGATTGCACCCAGGCCCTGGGTTGTCTGGTGGGCCATCTGTGTGCCAACCCGGCCAGGAGGTTGTTTGCTGGGCAGACTCTCCCAGCACTTTCAGGAAGTGCACATGGCTACCAGACAGAACCAGTTCACAGTCATAGCCCAAGGCAAACATTGCTCATGCCTAAGCCTGCCAGGCTTTTGCCTAGACTCAGGGCCTGAGCAGCTAGGCTATCCTTGGGTGCACCACCCTGATTGGGGAGCAGCTGCCCAGCAATGATAAGCACTCTGCTGATTCCTGCAGAAAAGGTCCTGAAGCATACACCATTAGCACTCCCTGAAGGAGCAAACAGGCACCACGTGGTTCACAATCTGGGGCAAGCCACACTAGGGCTCCAAGGGCAACCAAGAGGAGGGCAATACATCAGCAATCTGTGACAGGAGATACCCAGCAATCCAGTGTTGCTGAAATAGCCCTACAGCCTCACAGGAGGTTCAAACATCAGCCAGAGACAAGACCAACTAACTTCAGAGATAACAAGATGGCAAAGGGCAAATGTAGGAACTCTACTAATAGAAATCTAGGCAATATAGCATCGTCTGAACCAAACTGTCCAACATCAGCAAGTCATGGATACACCAACACTCCAGAAAAACAAGATTTGGATTTAAAATCACTGGTCATGATGCTGCTAGAAGAACACAAAAAGGACATTAATGAATCTCCTGAAGAAATACAAGGGAACATGAATAAGCTAGAAACCAGTATAAAGGAAACACAAAAATCACTTAAAGAAATTCAGGAGAATAAGGCTCAAGAGACAAAAGGCCATAGAGAAGAAACACAAAAAAGACTTAAATACAGGAGAGAGTGAGTCAAATGGCAGAAATCATGAAAGAGGAAACACAAAAATCTCTTAAAGAATTAAAGGAAAACACAAACAAACAAATAAAGGAACTGAGCAAAACCATCCAGGATCTAAAAACAGAAGTAGAAACAATTAAGAAATCATAAAGGGAGACAACTTTGGAGATAGAAAACCTTGGGAAGAAATCAGGGGCCATAGATACAAATATAAACAACAGAATACAAGTTATGAAAGAAAGAATCTCAGATGCCGAAGAACACCATCAAAAGGACAAATCAGCAACCAACAAATTGGGAAAAGATCTCACCAACCCTACATCAGATAGAGGGCTAATATCCAATATATACAAAGAACTCATAAAGTTAGACCCCAGAAAACTAAATAAAACTATTAAAAAATGGGGTACAGAGCTAAACAAAGAATTTTCACCTGAAGAACTTCGGATGGCTGAAAAGCATCTTAAAAATTGCTCAACTTCATTAGTCATTAGGGAAATGCAAATCAAAACAACCCTGAGATTTCACCTTACACCAATCAGAATGGCTAAGATTAAAAATTCAGGAGACAGTAGGTGTTGGCAAGGATGTGGAGAAAGAGGAACACCCCTTCACTGCTGGTGGGGTTGCAAACTGGTACAACCACTCTGGAAAACAGTCTGGCGGTTCCTCAGAAAACTGGGCACTTCACTTACAGGGGATCCTGCTATACCACTCTCTGGGCATATACCCAGAGGATTCATCAGCATATAATAAGAATAAGTACTCTACTATGTTCATAGCAGCCCTGTTTATAATAGCCAGAAGCTGGAAAGAACCCAGATATCCATCCCTCAACAGAAGAATGGATGCAAAAAATGTGGTAAATATACAAAATGGAATACTATTCAGCCATGAGAAGCAATGTATTCATGAAATTCTTAGACAAATGGATGCTGTTATAGAACATCATACTAAGTAAGGTTACCGAGTTTCAAAAGATCAATCATTTTATGCACTCACTAATAAGTGGATATTAGCCTAGAATATTAGAATATCCAAAACATAATCCACACATCAAATGTGGTACAAGAAGAACAGAGGAGTGGCCCCTGGTTCTAGAAAGACTCAGTGTAGCAGTATAGGGCAAAACCAGAACAGGGAAGTGGGAAGGGGTGGATGGGAGAACAGGGAGAGGGAAGGGGGCTTTTGTGTACTTTTGGGGAATGGAAGGCGGCCTGAAAAGGGGAAATCATTTGAAATGTAAATTAAAAATATATTGAATAAAACAAGTAGGGTGAATATGCCTGGCTAATGGGAGTGGTACTATTAGAGGGTGTAGCCTTGTTGGAGTAGGTGTGTCACCATGAGGGTAGGCTTTGAGGTCTCTATGCTCAGTTGTCTCCCAGTGTGGAATGAGCGCTTCCTCCTGTTTGCCTGCAAAAGACAGTCTCCTGTTGCCACCTTTGCATCTTGGCTCCTCCAGCACCATGTCTGTCTGGACAATGCCATGTTTTCAATCATGATGGCAATGGACTGAACCTCTGAAACTGTAAGCCAGCCCTAATTAAATGTTTTCCCTTGTAAGAAAAAAAAAAAAAAAAAGAACTCCCGCCCTCATCGATCAGGAGAATAACATAATAAACAGTAAAAGAACTTCCAGAGGTAACACCATCCCTAATTTTAAAGTCTACCACAGTGCTATAGTAATGAAAACCACAAAGTATTCTCATAAAAACAGATATGGTGAGCAATGAAATCCAATTGTAAACCCAGAAATAAATCCACACATATATGGACACCTTATTTTTTTAAAAAGGATCCATAAACCCACAATAGAAAAAAAGAATATTCGAAAACGGTGCTGATTTAACTGGCTATCTTCATGTTGGACAATACTCCTAGATCCATATTAGACCTGTTCAAAAATCAAGGTGAAATGATGATCGCAACATAAAAACACACTTGATGGAACACTGAACTTTATGGAAGATAAATAGGGATTAGCATTGAAAATATTTATAAATTCTTATAATATTAATGGTAATTTTGTTCCTGAAAAAAATCTCTTTAAATGAGAAAACTTACATGCACATAGCTGCTGGAAACCAACCTTTGATAGAAGAAAAAGTAGTGAACATGATACCTCTGGATTATCAGAAGGAGGTGGATTAGCCAAATGGAGGTTAGCAAGTGGCCCAACCATTGAGCTGTTTAAAGCATATTAAATTATAAAGACTGAGTGTGTGTTTTTCATTTGAGAACCCAGATCTTTAGGGAACATAGTGTGGAATGTGCTGCCAAAATGTATTTAACTCTATACATCCTAGCACAGGAGAAACTTTCTAAACAGAGCAGAGTTAGGACCTCATGACAACAAAAAGCTTCTGAGAGGCAAAAGACATCAATAGGACAAAATTGCAGTCAACAAAATGGAAATGGACTTTTTACCAACTCTAAATCTGACAGAGATATAATACACAAAATATAAAAAGAACCTAAGACACAAGGCATCAACAAACCACAAATCTAATTTTTACAATTAGGTATGGAGTTAAACAGAGAATTCTCAATAGAGAAATCTCAAAGGGGTGAGAATGATACAAAAATAATATTCAACATCCTTATCCATTAGGGAAATGCAAATCAAAACTAATTTGAGCTTCTCGTGTACACATGTCATTATGGCTAAAATCAATGTTAAAAGTTACAGCTCATAAAGGCAAGGAAATGGAGTAAGAAGAACACAATTACATTGATGAAGGGAGTAAAGATTTGTAAATCAACTACAGAAATAAATATGAAGGGTTCTCAGAAAACCTATCTACCACATGACCCATGTATACCACTCTTGAGCATATAACCAAAGAACATTACATCTTACCAAAAGAACACTTGCTCAATTAGTTCATATTGTCTTTGTTTAAAATATCAGGAAACTAGAAGCAAAGTAGATGTTTCTCAATGGAAGAATGGATAAAGAGATTGTGGTACATTTACTTAATGGAATACTACTCTGGAGAGTATAAGTAACAAGTGAGTTCTTGGGGTTGGGGGTAGACTGGTCAAATGAATGTCCCTGGAAATGCAAAAGACTTGTTGCGTAGGTTAGAGGGTATGTGGAGATAGGAACAAGAAGGGAAAAAATGTGAAGGGCAGTACGCAGGGAGAGGGTATGGTCAGAGAGACACAGAGAGAGATGGAATACTAGGGCATTTTGAGTAGATCTCAAACCTAGTGAAATGGAACTTCCTGAAACCTATGAAGGTCACCTTAGCGAGAACTTAGTAATGGAGAATATGGAACCTGAACTGGCCATCTTCTGTAACCGGGCATGGCTTCCAGTGGTACATGTCTGACACCAACCCATTCATCAAATCTTGGACTCACAATCTGTACTGACTACAAGATATACTGCGACAATGGTGGCTCAGAATGTGTGGGACTGATCAACCAATGAATGACTGATTTAATTTGAGGCTCAGGACATGAGAGGCAACCTATAAAAGACACAGCCTGGATTGCAAGGTATATGAGGCTGTGTGGTGAGGAGAACAAAGGTAGAACCAAGTACAATAGAACACAACAACAGCACCAAGTCAAAGAAGTAGGCTGGAGAACAGTCATGGATGATACTGTGTAGTCTCATAAAAGCTATGTCTTCTTCTAGGGTCTTTTTATGAAAACAATACAAACTTTTGATATCAAATGTACCTAAAAGCCTTAAAATAAGCCACATTTATACTTGTACAAATCTCCTCGTTGTGTATTATCATTACTTCACAGAACATTAAAAGGAGTAATAAAAGATGTGAAAATTAAATAACCTAAATATTATTGTTTTAATTTGTTTAAACTAGGAATATCATTTTCTCAACAGCATGCACATATTGTTTCCTGATAGAAATGTTAGCTCAACTTTAAACACGACGACATGTTTTTTTCTAACTATTTATTTATGCTACTTTATGCTACAGAATAAACATGAATACTTTGTGAAGAAGATAGTAATATAAAGAAGTCTGCTACCATACGAAATGTTTTTCTAACACTATGTCAGATTATGAACCAAAATGCAATAATTAAAAGCCAAGGCCCAATACCCTAGGAAAGCACAAACATACTATTTTTACCTTCCATGGGAGAGGAGCCTGGAGTCCACCTTGATCCAATGAGTCTCCATTTGCTCTGAGTAACAGCTCCTCATGAAGTGCCTGGGCAATGGCATACACAGCTGCATGGACTTTGTAACTCAAGGGTGAGGTATTCATATCCCAAACATCTAGAGATCGTGTGCTCAGGCTGCCATTTTGCTCACATTGACTTAGTTTCTTGACTCCATGCTCATAGAAATGTGAACATTCAAATAAATTTGACCACACACACTGGATAAAGATATCATGAGGGTATTTTCTAGGGTGAACACTTCTTTGAAAATCCTTGAATCCCAGAATTTCATCCTTGTGAACTGAAAATGATAATGCTCCACCAAAGTATGCATAAATTGGATTTCTTTTAAAGGGTAATGTGGAAGTATACCAATCAGAAGTTGTGATCCAGACATTACCAAAACTACGGGCAGTAATCATGAGAGAGACAAGTGTCAGAAAATCATGAGTGTCACCAAAAGCAATAACAACCCATGTCAATCTGAGATGTGCCATTAATTGGTACCACCCTATGTCACCAAAAAGAGGAAATACTGGAACCTTTTCTGCAAATGCAACACAAATTCCATGGTTAATCATCTCCTCTGTGATTTCATTAATGAAGAGTTCTCCCCTCATATCAGCTGGAACCACCAGACCAACCCAGACCCAAGTGAAGTAGAGCAGCAGTTGAATAATTCCCTGATACAGAGCTGCAGTGTGCACAGGAAACTCGTAAGGAGACTGGAGCTGGATTCTGGTCCCAAGACTCGCATCAAAAGGAGCATAGCTGATCTGAACAGAAAGAAAGTTACTATATAAGTCATGACAATTAGATTTATTTAAAAATGATTTGGTTTACCTCTTCTGCTTATGAACTCTAGGAGAAATTGAATAGTTAAATCACTTTACTAAGTAATACCAATTTGTTACCTATGTCATTTGCTCTTCACTGCATACACAAAATGTACCTTTTCCTTTGTCCTTTTATAGAACAAATGAAAAAAGTCCACAGAGTATCTATCTCCTGATCTACACTCAGGTAATACCAGTCAAACACAACCATTTGCAAATCTCTCACTTCAAAACTTTATTCTTCCTGATAATAGAAATGGAGAAAAATTAACACTAAAGGCCTATTTACTTGATGTCACAAATCCAACAAACAAACAAAACGGAATCTATGGAGCAATGTAAAAAGAGTATGTGGAATGAAAGCATCTCACAGAGTCTGCAGGAAATTGAACAGGCCTGGATGAGTTTGCCTCAGAGGAAGGGGTCAAAATGGAAGGTCACAATGGCAATAAACTGAATAGTTAGGTAAGAAGAGGCTTGGCTCAGGTAGTTTATGGAGGGAAGATTTAGTTTACTGTTTTGGTGTCTAGAAGCTAAACTCAACATCAAATTATAACTGTAGAGTACAGTAGGTCAAAGCCCGGGCTGAGGAGACTGAAGAACAATGTATAATGCTATACATGCATGAAGATGTTCTGACAAATCCGTGGCTCAGCTCACTGGATATGAAATGCTTGCTTTACAAGCAGAAGGGCCTACAGTAGAATCCTCAGAATCCCCATAACAAGTCAGACATGGCTGTGTGTGCTTGTACCCTAACATAGCAGGGTGGAGACAGATAAAGCCCTAGATTTTTCTGGCCAATCAGCTCAAAATCTCAAGCTTCTGATTCAGTACTCTGATTTCAAACAACAGTGAAGAAAGTGATGAAGAAAGAATATCATTTGTCCTGATATGCATACCTACACACTCCTGATATACATGATATGTGAGACACATATCACACAAACACACATACACTCATGTACACCCACAAGAGTGTGCACACACCCACACACCCACACACACAGACACACACACATACACACACACACACTCACACACACACATGGTCAAACACAAGGAAGCACTCCTGAATACACACACAAACACACAGGCACACACACTGTAAAAGAGAGAGAGGGACAGACACTGAGATAGAGACAGAAAGGGGGAGAGGGAGACTCAGAGAGAGACAGAAAAAACAACTATGGCACCTCCATCAGGTCATGATTCCTCAGTATTAGAAATCAAAGAGAATAAGGAAAATGGCATGAGTTACATATGCTGCATAGAGTTACCAATAATAACAAAAAATCATAAACATTGAGCACATAAGCAGGGGCATGCAAAAAGAGAATCAATTCTGAATCTAAATAGAACAGGCATTAGGTGGAGAAATTTTAAAATGTGGAGAAAAGAACTGAAAGTAAATATAGATAACTAAATAAACCTAGTGAAAATTACTATCCAAGTAAGTCAAATGAAAACCCACAAGAGAACAACCTATGTAAATTTTCAACTCAAAAATGTGCTCTGAAAATGTGAAAATTAATCAAGGAAGAAAGATGTAAGACTTGGCATACAGAGGAACAAACACACAGGACTATTTGAGAACAGACATACAGAACTTAGGCTGGAGAAGACAAGAAATTGAAAGAAGGAAAGAAGACCTAACACCAATACTCTTGAAACTATTCCACAAAATAGAAACCGAAGGAACACTACCCAATTCCTTCTATGAAGCCACAATTACGCTGATACCAAAACCACACAAAGATCCAACAAAGAAAGAGAACCTCAGACTAATTTCCCTTATGAATATTGATGCAAAAACATTCAATAAAATTATTGCCAACCGAAAACCAGAACACATAAAAACGATAATCCACCATTATCAAGTAGGCATTATTCCAGGGATGCAGGGTTGGTTCAGTATATGGAAACCATCAATGCAATCCACTACATAAACAAACTCGAAGAAAAAAACCACATGGTAATTTCATTGGATTCTAAAAAAGAATTTGACAAAATTCAGCATCCTTTCATGCTTAAAGTCTTGGAAAGAACAGGAATTTGAGGCGCATACCTAAACATAGTAAAAGCAATATACAGCAAACCGGTAGCCAGCATCAAACTAAATGGAGAGAAACTTGAAGCAATCCCACTAAAATCAGGGACTAGACAGGGCTGCCCCCTTTTCTCATTATCTTTTCAATATTGTACTTGAGATCAGGCAATTGGAAAACATAAGATGGTCAAAGGAATACAATTTGGAAAGGAAGAAGTCAAACTATCATTATTTGCAGATGATATGATAGTCTAACTAAGTGACCCAAAAAACTCCACTAGAGAACTCCTACAGCTGATAAACAACTTCAGCAAAGTGGCAGGTTATAAAATCAACTCAAGGAAATCAGTACCCTTCCTATACTCAAAGGATAAGCAGACTGAGAAAGAAATTAGGGAAATGACACCGTTTACAATAGCCACAAACAGTATAAAGTACCTTGGGGTGACTCTTATCAAACATGTGAAAGATCTGTATGACAAGAACTTCAAGACTCTGAAGAAGGAAATAGAGGAAAACCTCAAAAAATATAAAAACCTCCCATGCCCATGAATCGGCAGGATTAATGTAGTTAAAATGGTCATTTTGCCAAAAGCAATATACAGATTCAATGCAATACCCATCAAAATCCCAACTCAATTCTTCATAGAGTGAGAAAGAGCAATTCTTAAATTCATCTGGAATAACAAAAAACCCAGGATAGCTAAAACTATTCTCAACAACAAAAACTATTCTCAAAAAAAAATCTGGGGCAATCAGTATCCTTGACCTCAAGCAATATAAACAAGCAATAGTGTTAAAAACTGCATGGTATTGGTACAGTGACAGTCAGGTGGATAAATGGAATAGGATAGAAGGTCCATAAATGAACCCACACACCTATGGCCACTTGATCCTTGACAAAGGGGTTGAAAACATCCAATAAAAAAAGATAGCCTTTTCAACAAATGGTGCTGTTTCAACTGGAGGTCAACATGCAGAAGAATGTGAATTGATCCATCCTTGTCTCCTTGTACTAAGCTCAACTCCAAATGGATCAAGGACCTGCGCATAAAGCCAGACACTCTGAAGCTAATAGAAAAGAAACTGGGGAAGACCCTTGAGGACATCAGTACAGGGGGAAATTTCCCGAACAGAACACCAATAGCTTATGCTCTAAGATCAAGAATTGACAAACGGGACCTCATAAAATTACAAAGTTTCTGTAAAGCAAAGGACACCATCAAAAGGACAAATTGGCAACCAACAAATTGGGAAAAGATCTTCACCAACCCTACATCAGATAGAGGGCTAATATTCAATATATACAAAGAACTCAAGAAGTTAGACCCCAGAAAACCAAATAACCCTATTAAAAATGGGGTACAGAGTTAAAGAATTCTCACCTGAAGAACTTCGGATGGTGGAGAAACATCTTAAAAAATGCTCAACTTCACTAGTCATCAGGGAAATGCAAATCAAAACAACCCTGAGATTTTACCTTACACCAGTGAGAATGGCTAAGATTAAAAATTCAGGAGACAGCAGGTGTTGGTGAGGATGTGGAGAAAGAGGAACACTCCTTCACTGCTGGTGGGGTTGCAAATTAGTACAACCACTCTGGAAATCAGTCTGGGGGTTCCTCAGAAAACTGGGCATATCAATTCCGAAAGATCCTGCTATCCCACTCCTGGGCATATACCCAGAGGATTCCCCAGCATGTAATAAGGATATATGCTCCACTATGTTCATAGCAGCCCTATTTATAATAGCCAGAAACTGGAAAGAACGCAGGTA
Organism: Apodemus sylvaticus; assembly: GCF_947179515.1. Lineage (NCBI taxonomy): Eukaryota > Metazoa > Chordata > Mammalia > Rodentia > Muridae > Apodemus > Apodemus sylvaticus. The sequence goes on from NC_067473.1 coordinate 157,389,554, forward strand.
TCCCTCAACAGAAAAATGGATGCAAAAAAAGTGGTATATATACACAATGGAGTACTATTCAGCCATTAGAAACAATGAATTCATGAAATTCTTAGGCAAATGTATGGAGCTGGAGAACATCATACCAAGTGAGGTAACCCAGTCTCAAAAGATCAATCATGGTATGCACTCACTAATAAGTGGATATTAGCCTGGAAAACTGGAGTAACCAAAACATAATCCACACATCAAATGAGGTACAAGAAGAACACAGGAGTGGCCCCTAGTTCTGGAAAGACTCAGTGTAGCAGTATAAGACAAAACCAGAACAGGGAAGTGGGAATGGATGGGTGGGAGAACAGAGGGTGGGAAGGGGGCCTATGTGACTTTTGGGGAGTATGGGACCAGAAAATGGGAAATCATTTGAAATGTAAATGAAAAATATATCAAATAAAATTAAAAACAAAAGAAATTGAAAGAAGGGGTTATCTGTCACAGGTAAAGTTGGAAAGATTTGCATATATTAGGGATTCATTTACATACACTAGAAATGGTGTACTTATTCTACACAGAAAAAAAGCTAACAAAAATGTCAACATGATAAAACCAAAGAAACATGAATAGAATATGGTCTACAATACAGCACTGTCAGCTCCACAGTTCGTGCTTAAGAAGTGTGAGGGGATTACTAAAAGAAATGATAAAAATGCTTCAGGACATTGTGAGTGTATTGAACTTGTGTTAGGCTATGTGTGTAAGATTCAGTAGCCACAGGCAGCCAGCTAGCCATAGGTGAAAGAGAAAATTTGAATTTCAACTATTAAAAAGTAGGATAACATGAATTTCACAGGAAGATGGATAGAACTACAAAATATCACCCTGGTTGAGGTAACCCAGACCCAAGAGGACATACTCAAAAAGAATATACTCCGTGATAAGTAGATACTAGCCAAAAAAGTACAGAATTCCTTTGAATTGGAATTAGCCAAATAGACAGGGTCCCAAGTAGAGGGATGGCATCACTGAACTATCCTCAAGCTAGTACAGATGTCCTCTGAGAGGTTCTGCCAGCACCTAGAGAAGACAGAGGCAGAATCTCACTGCCAACCATTGGATTGAACCTGGGGACCCCAGTGGAAGAGTTAGGGGAAGGACTGAAGGAGCTGAAAGGGATGGCAATACCTTATGAAGAACAGTATCAACTAACTGGACAAGTCAGAGATCCCCTGGACACAGCTATATACATGGGTGGTTCCATGGCTCCTACTGTATATGTATCAGAGGAATGCCTTATCTGGCACCAAAGGAAGGAGAGGCACTTGGTCCTGTGGAGGCTTATTGTCCTAGTAAAGGAGGAAGCTAGAGGAGTGAGGCCAGAATGGGTTGGTATTTTCAGAATTACCCTCTTAGAGTCAAAGGGGAAGGGGGGTGGGATGCAGGATTTGGGGAGGTTAGACTGAGAAAGGAGGCAATATTTGAAATGTAAATAAGTAAAATGACAAATATTTTAAAAAATATCTCATAAAATCTTATAAAAATAAAAATTTCGTCAAGCATGATAGAGTATGATTAAAATCCTAGCCCTGGGCAAGCAAAGGCATGAGGATCTCCCTAATGCTATCTTGGGCTGCAGAGGAAGTTCAACACTGCTCAAATTTGCATAGTGAGAATGTGTGTTAAAATAAACCCCTTGTTCTGGAAAGACTCAGTGTAGCAATGTAATGCCATACAGAACAGGGAAGTGGGAAGGGGTAGGTGGGAGAACAGGGGGAGGGAAGGGGGTGTACGGGTTTCAGGGAGTGGGGGGTCAGAAAAGCAGAAATCATTTGAAATTTAAATAAAAAATATATTGAATAAAAAATATGCTCAAAAAAACAAATAGGTAAAAATTGATAATAAATATGAAACAGCATGGCAGCCTCATTCATTTTACTAACATTTAAGTTATTTCACTGAGGATAGAAGGAAACATTAAATACTGGATCCCTGTTATTTGCAAACTTTCTAAGTAAACCTTTCTAAGTTTATGACTAATTAAGATGCAATTGTCTTATAAATGCTACCTCTCTAGCATTGTTTATAAGAAATAATTACTGATCAATAGAATGATTTTTAAACAAAGGCAAAAGTAAACACTTTCTTATCAACAGGAGAAAATTACAAACAGCCTAAATGTCCATCCATAGTAAGTCTGACCCAGTGAGTATAAATGAATGTTATATAGCAATCTGAGATGATACCACAGTAAAATAATCAGAAATGTGTTCATAGTAGTTATTGTGTACATATGTGCATAGAATTATTATAGCCCTCATGATTTGTGATGCTCTAAACCTGGATACAAAAGAAAGACAGTATTAAAAATGGTAAATAGCAAAAGAAATTTTCTTGGAGTGGAAAGAATTCAGGTTGTCATTACTTTTACTTATATTTTTTTCAATGTTAAAGATTTCCAAATTAAATTTATTTTACTCACATTTTATGTTAAGAAAATATTACACTTAAGAGGTAAAATTGATAACAAAATAGTGAATTATTAAGCAGTCCTATACCTCATCAATAATCAATAACTGGATTAATTAGCATTTATTACTATCTTACTATCTTTAACCTAGGAAGCAAGATGCTTTGTGTACCTGTGGGACATTGTAGAGACTTAGAACTCGGGAGATCTGAGCTGATATTCCTGTTGAAATGCCTCCTATCACTGCAACCAGCTTATCAGTTTTCTCAGGCCTGCAGCTGTAGTTAGGAATTGGGGGGCTCTCTCCTGAGAGCAAAGCCATAGAACTTTCCATGGCCTTTGTTTCAAAAAAGTCATCATTGAAGAGATAGAATCCCAGGGACATATTGAATAGAATATTTGGGTCCTTGTTGATTTTTTCTATAGCAAAAACCATTGCCAACATGTGCTGATAATTTTTGGTGAGATTCCTGGGAGGAAAAATTGGAAAGATCATTTTTTATGTTATTTTTATATTAATTAATAATATATATTAATTATTTTAAATATTTGTGTTTTATATTAATTATAAAATACAATTATTTATATGAATTTATATATTTAATATAATAAATAAAATATAACTACATTCTTTACCTCCCTCTCTTTTCTATATGTAGCTCCTCCCATTCTTCCAATCAAATTCTGCATTTTTAGTTATAAGAACTTAATTCATATAAAAATTGTACAGGCTATTCCAAGACACAGGCAGTCTATTCAATATTAGAGTAGTACAACTTGTTATTAAATCGATTATTTTGCTTTTGAATTTTTTTGAGACAGCATCTTGCTTATTAACCAATGTTTAATTTAAACTCCTTATGTAGTCTAGGTTAAACTCACGCTCACAAAGATCCACCTGCCTCTGCTTCTCAAGTTTTGGGATTACATTTTGCACCACCACATACTATCAAATGTATATTTTTCAATATTTATTGTACAATTTGTGTCTGAGAAATATAATGGAAGAGTAAAGCATGTGGGAAATAGCAAATATTAAAACTTAGTTTTCATGCAGTCTTCGAAGAATAAGATAAACCTCAGTAAAAGACACAGTACTTAATCACCAATAGCAACTGAAAAAAATAGTGTCAAGTGTGAATTTAAACAAGAAAACTAAAATCTTCTCAATGCACTACACTATATAACTAAAAAGACAGATTGGTTTTGACAGCAAAGTGCTTTCAAAATCTTCTTACATATTTAAGAGAATTCAGCATGTTTAGGAGAGAGACACACAGAGTCATGGCTGAGTATCTATTTGCATTTGGTGGCTACTGAGGAAGGGACAGTCAATTTCAATAGGAGGTTTGTCTAGTAGCTTGCCTAGACTCTAGATAATGCCCTATACTCCTGCAGTACTGGCATGCCTAAATGAACTCAATACGTTAAAATTGGAGAGAGACTGAGAGAAAGAAAGACAGACAGACAGAGAGAAGCCATAAAGTTGAAGGCAGGAGACATTGCAAGGGAAACAGCAGAACACCGTCAGATCAATATATCTTGTTTATATGTGTGAAATCCTGAAACTCTATTTTCTTTTTTTAAGAGAGAAGTCAAACACTTACACAATAACAGCTTCTGGTATTATAGCCATTGTATCATTAAAGCCAAATTTAATTCTTTTGTCTCTAGCAGTCACTCTGAGGGAAAAGAGTCCTCCGATAACAAAATGCCCATCTTGATAGTAGCCAGGAGAAGCAAGAATGCTTAAGGAGAAACAAGAAATTTGTTCCTGGAACTCAATGAAGACAATCAGGAGAGAGAAAGCAATGAATAATTGCATAACATTGTTAAATAATTGATAAAACCCAGATATCTGTTCAGTTGAGAATCTTGGACTATTCATCCCTGGGAGCACATCAACAAACTGGTAAAAGATGTCTGGTTGATCCGAGTGGATCAAGGTTATGAAGCATTGTTTTGTCCTGGTTCAGGCCCACCAGTATCCAAACACTCCCTCAGTTCCCTGGAGTCCAATCTGTTTTATAACGTTTTAGTCCTAGATTATGTACCATTCACAGAGTCACTGTGAGTCTCCAAGGGCTCATAAATCTCTCACTTGGCACCTGGAAATCCTGATTCTCAGTAGGAAAACACACAATTAAGAAAAAGTGTGAAGTCCACTAAAACACCTGTGGGGTGTATACACTCACTGAGCTGAGACTAACAAGTGGAAAAAACATTAAGTCATGAAGAGTCATCTGAAGGAGGCATCAAAGGGCTCAGTGTTTGTTAGGCAAGAACTAGTCTCTGAATTATTTAACATCAATATCATTTTAGAGTATTTCTGAAAGGAAAAGAAACAGTGTTACATTAGAAAATATTATTTCTGGTTACTATATTGGGTCAAATATCAACTCCTATTTTTTATTGGATATTTTATGTATTTACATTTCAAATGTTATCCCCTGTCCCGGATTCCTCTCCAGATCTGTCCTATCCTATTCCCTCACCCCATACTTCTATGAGTGTGCTACCCCACCCACCTACCTACTCCCACCTCACTGACCTGTCATTTTCCTACACTGGGCAATCAAGCATTCATGGAAACAAGGGCCTTTTCCCACATTGATGCCAGACAATGGCATCATCTGCTACATATGCAGCTGGAGCAATGCGTCCCTCCACATGGATTCTTTGCTGGATGGTTTTGTCCCTGAGAGCTCTGGGGAGTCTGCTTGATTTTTATTGTTGTTTCTTCCTAAGGGGTTGCAAACCCCTTCAGCTCCTTCATTCCTTTCTCTAACTCCTCCATTAGGAACACCATGATCTGTTCAATGGATGGCTGTGAGTATCCACCTCTGTACATGCCAGGCTCTGGCAGAGACTATCAGGAAACAGCTATATCAGGATCCTGTCAGCATGAACTTAATGGCATCCACAATAGTGTCTGCATTTGGTTACCAATTGTTAATACTTGTTTTGATATATGCGGTGATAATGTGTAGGTTTGTGTATGGGGTGTATGTGTTTCTGTGTGTGTGTGTTTGTGTGTGTGTGTGTGTACTTTCATGGTTTTTTTTGGCTTTGCTACTATGCAATGTTTTATTTCCTGTATTTCTGTGCATGTAGTTAATGTCCTTGGATTAGAGTTTTTGTTCTTGTACACTGTGTAAGGGATGGATTTGTGGAAGGATGTTTAGTTTGAGATTTCTCATGAAATATTTTCTTTTCTCCATCTATGGTGATTGAAAGTTATGCTGGGTATAGGAGCCTTGACTACCAGCTGTAGTCTCTAAGAGTCTCAACGACATTGGTCCAGGCCATTCTGTGCTTTAGAGCCTCTGTAAAGATGAAAAGTATATTTCAAATAGGTTGGAATTTATAAGTTACATGATCATTTTCCTTTGTAGCTTTTAATATTGTTTCTTCTGTATATTTAATATTTTCATTATTAAGTGATAAGGAGATTTTAATTTCTGGCTCAAACTATTTGGTGTTCTGTAAGCTTCTTTTACCTTTTTAGACAACTCTTTCTTTAGGTAAGCTGAATTTTCTTCCATGATTTTATTGTAAATATTTTCTGAACATTTTATCTGTGAATCTCTCCATGTTCTCTTCCTATTATTCTTAGGTTTTGTCTTTTCATTCTGTCCCAGATTTCCTGGAAGTTTTGTGTGAGAAACATTTTATGTTCACCATTTTCTTTGACCAATGTACCATTTTTCTATCATATCTTCTATACTTCAGATTCTCTCTTTGGTTTGTTGAATTCTATTGGTGAGAATTGCATCTGTAATTCCTGTTTTCTTATAATATTTTCCATTTCAAGGATTCTTTCACTGCATGAGTTTTTTATTGTTTTATATCCATTTTCAGGTTTTGAAAAGTCTTACTAATTTCCTTCACCTATTAGTATTTTACTGGATATATTAAATGGATTTAATAATTTGCTGTTTAAGGTGTATAAGAAGACCATATGTTAGGAGGGCAGAGAGAGAGAAAGTAAAACAGAAAGTAAAAATGATGGGAGGGATATCTCTGAAACAAGCAAGAAATCAAGAGCAGTGGAAAATCCCAGGAATCAATGAGGGTGACCCTGGCTAAGTCTCCTAGCAAGGGAGATATGAAGCCTAAACTGGACATCTCCTGTAACCAGACAAGCCTTCCAAAGGAGGGATTGGAACACCAACACAGTCACATGCATTTTGAACAACAATTTATCCTGCCTAAAAGATGGGTTGGGATAAGGGTAGCAGGGAAACTATGGGAGAGGTCAACCAATGACTGGTCCAGGTTAAGACCTATGCCAAGAAAGGGAGCCCATTCCCGACACGTCTTAGAGAGATGGAATCTAGAAACTAAAGAGCCCAGAGACGAAAAATAAAAACAAATATAAATGACAAAAAAAAACCCAACAACAAATCCAATAAATAAAAGAAACCCAAAGACAATAAAATGATTCCTAATGATAACTCACTATATATGTATATGGATGGATAGATAGATAGATAGATAGATAGATAGATAGATAGATTGATAGATAGAAGATAGAGATAAATAGATAGATAGATAGATAGATAGATAGATAGATAGATAGATAGATAGATAGATAGATAGTTAGACAGACAGACAGATAGATGTACATCTCATTTGTTATGGGAGAGGTTTTACCTTGCAACTAATGGAAACACATGCAGAGATCTACATCCAATGCCTAAAAGGAGCTTGGTGAATCCTGCAGAAGATGGGAAGGAAAGGTGGCAAGTTAGAGGGAACAAAAATACCATAATAAAAAACTCACAGAATAAACTAACATAGGTTCACAGAGACTGAACAATTAACTAAGCAACCTACATATGTTCCATTTCTGTAGTTTCATTATCCATGGACTCCTAACATTGGAAGCAGGAGATGTCTCAGACTCTACAAATAGGACCCTTTCCTCTACTGAATTGTCTTGTGTAGCCTTAGTAAAAAAGGAGGTATCTATACTTACTGTACATCATATGACATGACTTGTTAATAACCATGGAGTGCCTGCCATTTTCTAATAAAAATGAAGGAGTGGAGTCAGTTAGTGGTTGGAATAAATTCGAAGGAGACAAGAGATGAGAAATTGATGTAGAATATTTAATAAATTGATTAAACACAAAATCTACAGCTTTTTATATAAACTAATATTTACAAGAATGATTAAAATTATGGGAGCATGTGGGACAATAAATCATGCCAGAAGTTTATTAAGGTAGAGCAGATCGGGGCTGGGAGACTCAGTGGGCACACATCTGAGACTTAGGTGATTCCCAGCCTCTGCCAGACTCTTGGCTTGTAACATGTGACATGGTTCTCACATAGAAAAAAGTGACCTATGGTCAGGTAGGCTCAAGATAGTGTTCTCCATGCTAATGAGTTACCTAGAGGCACAGAGGGCTTAGCCAATAAGTTTCCACTACCAGATATTCCTCCCTGCCACAAGTATTTAATCTCAGGCTCACCCTGAGAAGTCAGGTATGGTTTTATAAATGCATTTTCCACATGAGAATAAAATGATTAGAATCAGGAATTGTCTATTTTCACCAAGATCTGCTGTGGGAGACATGAAGACCTTTGCCTACAGATCAGCAGCCTAATCTCCATTAGAAGGCCTCTCTGCACTTCTAGCCACAAATAACCACCAAGCCTGTGTCTGCAAAGGTAAAAACAAAGCCTTCTACTAGGAATGAGAACCCCCTTTTCTCCCTCTGGCCATGGACTAGACACTTTCCCCAGATCTCAGTCTTCCCTCCCACACACCACACCACTGCACTCCCATTTCTATACTAATATAGAAAGAGGAGAGCTTTGTAACACAATTAAAACACCCAATCCGCATATTTTAGATGCAAAGGAGAGCAATACCAAAACAAAAGGGTAGCAATAATTATCAATAATGTAATAGTTGAAAATTCCCAGAATCTACAGAATGAGATGTTCAATTACGTAGAAGAGGCTTACAGAAAACAGACAGGACCAGAAACGAAACTTCACATGACATACTATAACTAAAATACTTGAAGTATAAAATAAAGAGCATTAAAAAGCTGTAACAATTACACGTAAAGTCACTTATAAAGACATGTTCATCTGAAAAACAACAGAGTATATATTAAGTAGAAACACTTAAAAGAGAAGAGTCTGGAAGATGAATTCCAAATTCTGAAAGATCACAACTGCCAACCTGAGTATTTTGCATAGTAAAGCTATGCCTTTTATTTGAAGGAAATGTACAAATATTCCATGATAAAAATAGCCAAGAATTTATGTTACCTAAATATCTCTCTACAGGATTCCTGAAGTAAAGCTTAAATCTGAATGGAATGATTAGCATACACAATAGGCCTCCAAAGATAAATGAACACTATCAGCAGAGTTACTAATAAAAGGTCCAAGAAAACAATACGAAATAAAAAAAAAATGAGAAGAACATAAACTACTATGGACTACTATCACTAAAAGTTAAATGGTCTCAAATGTCCAACTAAAAAAAAAAGGAGACTAGCAGGATGGTTTAGAAAACAGAATTTAGTGGGATTACTTCAAGTTTCTCTCCATTTAGTTTGATGCTGGCTACCAGTTTGCTGTATTTGCTTTTACTATGTTTAAGTATGGGCATTGAATTCCTGTTCTTTCCAAGACTTTAAGCATGAAAGGATGCTGAATTTTATCAAATGCCTTTTCAGCATCCAATAAAATGACCATGTGTTTTTTTTCTTTGAGTTTGTTTATGCAGTGGATTGCATTGATGGATTTCAGTATATTGAACCAACCCTGCATCCCTGGGATAAAGCCTACTTGATCATGGTGGATGATCGATTTTTATGTGTTCTTCGATTCGCTTAGCAAGAATTTTGTTGAGTATTTTTGCATCGATGTTCATAAGGGAAATTGGTCTGAAGTTCTCTTTCTTTGTTGGATCTTTGTGTGGTTTTGGTATCAGTGTAATTGTAGTTTTGTAGGAGGAATTTGGTAGTGTTCCTTTTGTTTCTATTATGTGGAATAGTTTTACGAGTATTGGTGTTAGGTCTTTAAAGATCTGATAGAATTCTGCTCTGAAACCATCTGGTCCTGTACCTTTTTTGTTTGGAAGACTTTCTATGACCCCTTCTATTTCATTAGGGGTTATGGGACAGTTTAGATGATCTATTTGGTCCTGATTTAATTTTGGTATTTGGTATCTGTCTAAGAAATTGTCCATTTTCTTCAGATTCCCCAGTTGTGTTGAGTATAGGCTTTTGTAGTGGGATCTGATGATTTTTTTTAATTTCCTCAGTTTCTGTTGTTATATCCCCTTTTTCATTTCTAATTTTGTTAATTTGGATACTTTCTCTGTGCCCTTTGGTCAGTCTGGCTAAGGGTTTATCTCTCTTGTTGATTTTCTGAAAGAATCAGCTCCTGGATTTGGTGATTCTTTGTATGGTTCTCTTTGTTTCCACTTGATTGATTTCAGTCCTGAATTTGATGATTTCCTGCTGCTAGTGTATGTTCTGTCCAGTTTCTTTTTTTTAATATTTTTATTTTCTATATTCTTTGTTTACATTCCAAATGTAATTTTATGAGGTCCCATTTCTTTTTTTTTCTAGTTTTTTTTAATTCGATATAATTTATTTACATTTCAAATGATTTCCCCTTTTCTAGCCCCCTACTCCCAGAAAGTCCCTTAAGCCCCCTTTCTTCCCCTGTCCTCCCCCCCACCCCTTCCCACTTCCCCGTTCTGTTTTTTTCTCTGTTTCACTGAGTCTTTCCAGAACCAGGGGCCACTCCTCCTTTCTTCTTGTACCTCATTTGATGTGTGGATTATGTTTTGGGTATTCCAGTTTTCTAGGTTAATAACCACTTATTAGTGAGTGCATACCATGATTCACCTTTTGAGTCTGGGTTACCTCACTTAGTATGATGTTCTCTAGCTCCATCCATTTGCCTAAGAATTTCATGAATTCATTGTTTCTAATGGCTGAATAGTACTCCATTGTGTAGATATACCACATTTTTTGCATCCACTCTTCTGTTGAGGGATACCTGGGTTCTTTCCAGCATCTGGCAATTATAAATAGGGCTGCTATGAACATAGTAGAACATGTATCCTTATTACATAGTGGGGAATCCTCTGGGTATATGTCCAGGAGTGGTATAGCAGGATCTTCTGGAAGTGAGGTGCCCAGTTTTCGGGGGAACCACCAGACTGATTTCCATAGTGGTTGTACCAATTTGCAACCCCACCAGCAGTGGAGGATTGTTCCTCTTTCTCCACACCCTCTCCAACACCTGCTGTCTCCTGAATTTTTAATCTTAGCCATTCTGACTGGTGTAAGATGAAATCTCAGGGTTGTTTTGATTTGCATTTCCCTAATGATTAATGAAGTTGAGCATTTTTTAAGATGCTTCTCAGCCATCCGAATTTCTTCAGGTGAGAATTCCTTGTTTAACTCTGTACCCCATTTTTTAATAGGGTTGTTCAGTTTTCTGGAGTCTAACTTATTGAGTTCTTTATATATATTAGACATTAGCCCTCTATCTGATGTAGGATTGGTGAAGATCTTTTCCCAATTGGTTGGTTGCCGATTTGTCCTCTTGATAGTGTCCTTTGCCTTACAGAAACTTTGTAATTTTATGAGGTCCCATTTGTCAATTCTTGCTCTTAGAGCATACGCTATTGGTGTTCTGTTCAGAAACTTTCTCCCTGTACCGATGTCCTCAAGGGTCTTCCCCAGTTTCTTTTCTATTAGCTTCAGAGTGTCTGGCTTTATGTGGAGGTCCTTGATCCATTTGGATTTGAGCTTAGTACAAGGAGACAAGGATGGATCAATTTGCATTCTTCTGCATGCTGACCTCCAGTTGAACCAGCACCATTTGTTGAAAAGGATATCTTTTTTCCATTGGATGTTTTCAGCCTCTTTGTCGAGGATCAAGTGGCCATAGGTGTGTGGGTTCATTTCTGGATCTTCAATCCTGTTCCATTGATCCTCCTGCCTGTCACTGTACCAATACCATGCGGTTTTTAACACTATTACTTTGTTGTATTGCTTGAGGTCAGGGATACTGATTCCCCCAGATTTTCTTTTGTTGCTGAGAATAGTTTTAGTTATCCTGGGTTTTTTGTTGTTCCAGATGAATTTGATAATTGCTCTTTCTAACTCTGTGAAGAATTGAGTTGGGATTTTGATGGGTATTGCATTGAATCTGTATATTGCTTTTGGCAAAATGGCCATTTTAACTATATTGATTCTACCAATCCATGAGCATGGGAGGTTTTCCCATTTTTTGAGGTCTTCTTCCATTTTCTTCTTCAGAGTCTTGAAGTTCTTGTCATAGAGATATTTCACGTGTTTGGTAAGAGTCACCCCAAGATACTTTATACTGTTTGTGGCTATTGTGAAGGGGGTCATTTCCTTAATTTCTTTCTCAGCCTGCTTATCCTTTGAGTATAGGAAGACCACTGATTTGCTTGAGTTGATTTTATAACCTGCCACTTTGCTGAAGTTGTTTATCAGCTGTAGGAGTTCTCTAGTGGAGTTTTTTGGGTCACTTAGGTAGACTATCATGTCGTCTGCAAATAATGATAGTTTGACTTCTTCCTTTCCAATTTGTATCCCTTTGACCTCCTTATGTTTTCGAATTGCCCGAGCTAGTACATCAAGTACAATATTGAAAAGATAAGGAGAAAGGGGGCAGCCTTGTCTGGTCCCTGATTTCAGTGGGATTGCTTCAAGTTTCTCTCCATTTAGTTTTATGCTGGCTACCGGTTTGCTGTATATTGCTATAACTATGTTTAGGTATGGGCCTTGAATTCCTGTTCTATCCAAGACTTTAAGCATGAAAGGATGCTGAATTTTGTCAAATGCTTTTTCAGCATCCAATGAAATGACCATGTGGTTTTGTTCTTTGAGTTTGTTTATGTAGTGGATTTTATTGATGGATTTCCATATATTGAACCAACCCAGCATTCCCGGGATAAAGCCTACTTGATCATGGTGGATGATCGTTTTGATGTGTTCTTGGATTCGGTTGGCAAGAATTTTATTGAGTATTTTTGTATCGATGTTCATAAGGGAAATTGTTCTGAAGTTCTCTTTCTTTGTTGGATCTTTGTGTGGTTTTGGTATCAGCATAATTGTGGCTTCGTAGAAGGAATTGTGTAGTGTTCTTTCTGTTTCTATTTTGTGGAATAGTTTGAAGAGTATTGGTGTTAACTCTTCTTTGAAGGTCTGATAGAATTCTGCACTGAAACCATCTGGTCCTGTGCTTTTTTTGGTTGGAAGACTTTCTATGACTCCTTCTATTTCTTTAGGCATTATGGGACTGTTTAGACGGTCTAGTTGGTCCTGATTTAATTTTGGTATTTGGTATCTGTCAAGGAAATTGTCCATTTCCTCCAGATTCTCCAGTTGTGTTGAGTACAGTCTCTTGTAGTAGGATCTGATGATTATTTGGATTTCCTCAGTTTCTGTTGTTATATCTCCCTTTTCATTTCTAAGTTTGTTAATTTGGATACTTTCTCTGTGCCCTTTGGTCAGTCTGGCTAAGGGTTTATCTATCTTGTTGATTTTCTCAAAGAACCAGCTCCTGGTTTTGTTGATTTTTTTGTATGGTTCTCTTTGTTTCTACTTGATTGATTTCGGCCCTGAGTTTGATGATTTCCTGCCTTCTACTCCTCCTGGATGAAATAGCTTCTTTTTGTTCCAGGGCTTTCAGGTGTGTCATTAAGCTGGTAATGTATGCTCTCTCCATTTTCTTTTTGGAGGCACTCAGGGCTATCAGTTTTCCTCTTAGCACTGCTTTCATTGTGTCCCATAGATTTGGGTATGTTGTGTTTTCATTTTCATTGTGTTATAAAAAGTCTTTAATTTCTTTCTTTATTTCTTCCTTGACTAAGGTATCATTGAGTAGAGTATTGTTCGGTTTCCACGTGTATGTGGGTTTTCTGTTGTTGCTGTTGCTATTGAAGACCACTTTTACTCCATAGTGATCAGATAGGAGGCATGGGATTAGTTCGATCTTCTTATATTTGTTGAGGTCTGTCTTGTGACCAATTATATGGTCGATTTTGGAGAAGGTACCATGAGGTGCTGAGAAAAAGGTTTTAGGATAGAATGTTCTATATATATGTCTGTTAAATCTAATTGGTCCAAAGCTTCAATTAGTTTCATTGTGTCTCTGTTTAGATTCTGTTTTCCTGATCGGTCCATTGAGGAAAGTGCAGTATTGAAGTCACCCACAATTATTGTGTTAGGTGCAATGTGTGCTTTGAGTTTTAATAAAGTTTCTTTTATGAAAGAGGGTGCCCTTGCATTTGGAGCATAGATGTTCAGGATTGAAAGTTCTTCTTGTTGTATTTTTCCTTTGACCAGCAAGAAGTGTCCCTCAGAGTCTCTTTTGATGACTTTGGGTTGAAAGTCAATTTTATCTGATATTAAAATGGCTACTCCAGCTTGTTTCCTGAGACCATTTGCTTGTAAAATTGTCTTCCAGCCTTTTACTCTAAGGTAGTGTTTGTCTTTGACCCTGAGGTGTGTTTCCTGTAAGCAGCAAAATGTAGGGTCCTGTTTACATATCCAGTCAGTTAGTCTGTGTCTTTTTATTGGGGCATTAAGTCCATTGATGTTAAGAGATATTAAGGAATAGTGATTGCTACTTCCTATCATTTTTGACAATATTTTTTAAATTTGATTGCTTAACTTCTTTTGGCTTTGATGAAAGGTTACTATCTTGCTTTTTCCAGGGTGAAGTTTCCCTCCTTGTATTGGTGTTGTCCTCATATTATCCTTTGTAGGGCTGGGTTTGTGGATAGATATTGGGTAAACTTGGTTTTGTCATGAAATATCTTAGTTTCTCCATCTATGGTGATTGAGAGTTTTGATGGATATAGTAGTTTTGGTTGGCATTTGTGTTCTCTTAGAGTCTGCATGAGATCTGCCCAGGACCTTCTAGCCTTCATAGTCTCAGGTGACAAGTCTGCTGTGATTCTGACAGGTCTTCTTTATATGTTACTTGGCCTTTTTCTCTTACTACGTTTAATATTCTTTCTTTGTTTAGAACATTTGGTGTTTTGATTATTATGTGACGGGAACTATTTCTGTTCTGGTCCAGTCTGTTTGGAGTCCTGTAGGCTTCTTGTATATTCATGGGCATCTCTCTCTTTAGGTTAGGGAAGTTTTCTTCCATAATTTTATTGAAGATATTTGCTGGCCCTTTAAGTTGTAAATCTTTACTCTCAACTATGCCTATAATCCTTAGGTTTGGTCTTCTCATTGTGTCCTGGATATTTTGGGTTACAAGCTTTTTACATTTTGCATTTTCTTTAACTGTTGAGTCCATGGTTTCTATGGAATCTTCAGCATCTGAGATTCTTTTTTCTATCTCTTGTATTCTGTTGTTGATATTTGCATCTCTGTCTTGTTTGTGTTTTCCTGTAATTCTTTAAGAGATTTTTGTGTTTCATCTTTCATGACCTCAGCCTGTTGACCAAAGTTCTCCTGTATTTCTTTAAGTGTTTTTTGTGTTTCCTCATTATTGGCTTTTGTATTCTCCTGGAATTCAAGGCCCATACCTAAACATAGTAAAAGCACTATACATCAAACCGGTAGCCAGCATCAAACTAAATGGAGAGAAACTTGAAGCAATCCCTCTAAAATCAGGGACGAGACAGTGCTGCCCCTTTCTCCTTATCTTTTCAATATTGTACTTGAGGTACGAGCTCGGGCAATTTGACAACATAAGGAAGTCAAAGGGATACAATTTGGAAAGGAATAAGTCAAACTATCATTATTTGCAGATGACATGACAGTCTACCTAAGTGACCCAAAAAACTCCACTAGAGAACTCCTACAGCTGATAAACAACTTCAGCAAAGTGGCAGGTTATAAAATCAACTCAAGCAAATCAGTGGCCTTCCTATACTCACAGCATAAGCAGGCTGAGAAAGAAATTAGGGAAATGACCACCATCACTATAGCCACAAACAGTATAAAGTATCTTGGGGTGACTCTTACCAAACATGTGAAAGATCTGTATGACAAGAACTTCAAGACTCTGAAGAAGGAAATGGAAGAAGACCTAAAAAAAATGGGAAAACCTCCCATGCTCATGGATAGGCAGGATCAATATAGTTAAAATGGCCATTTTACCAAAAGCAACATACAGATTCAATGCAATACCTATCAAAATCCCAACTCAATTCTTCACAGAGTTAGAAAGAGCAATTATCAAATTCATCTGGAATAACAAAAAAAAACAGGATAGCTAAAACTATTCTCAGCAACAAAAGAAATTCTGGGGGATTCAGTATCCCTGACCTCAAGCAATACAACAGAGCAATAGTGTTAAAAACTGCATGGTATTTGTAGAGTGACAAGGAGACAGATCAATGGAACAGGATTGAAGATCCAGAAATGAACCCACAAACCTATGGCAACTTGATCCTCGACAAAGGGGCTGAAAACATCCAATGGAAAAAAGATAGCCTTTTCAACAAATGGTGCTGGTTCAACTGGAGGTCAGCATGCAGAAGAATG